>NC_143513.1:8361858-8669851 GCF_031878675.1 Megascapheus bottae | reverse complement strand
AGGCAATGGGGAACTCAAGACAAAATCAGATCCTAGGTATCCATGGCACGTGGTCCTGAACAGGTTCTGAAGGTCACAAGGCCATGACAGTGCCGTGCCAAGCAGCCCATTGGCCATCTTCACCTGTTACCAGGTGGTGCTGGAGGGAATGGGAGCCTATCCTCATGGAAGATGTGAAATCCAGTCATATCTGGTTATCTATTCTCCCTCTCCAAGTGGAAGCCATGAGATGACTAAAGAGAGCTGTAGGAAGAATATCGGGGGGGGGGGGGGAGGGGGAAAGAAGGTGATTATCTTCTCCTGAGGGAGGAAATAGGTATGGGTGATGCTTGTGCACTTGTCAGTGCACTGGATATACGGTCCCTTCTTGGGTGGATATAATGAGGACACTCAAGTTTCTGGAAGTCTGTAGTTGTATGGCACTAGTTGGAGACCCTAGATTTGGGCACATCTAGCTCTGGTCATTGTTACCACTTAGATTAAAAAAATGACCAGGAGCAGCATGTGGTGGCTCATGCCTATCATCCTAGCTACTCAGGAAGCTGAGATCTGAGGATCAAGTTCAAAGCCAGCTTGGGCGCAAAAGGACCTGAAACTCTTCTCTCCAAATTAACCTCTAGAAAATGGGAAGTGGGGCTTGGCTCAAGGGTAGGGTGGTAACCTTGAGCTGAAGAGCTCAGGGACATGGCTCAGGCTGAGTTCAAGCCCCATGACCCACACACAAAAAAAATGACCATGGAATCTGGGCATCCCTGTGTCACACCTATAATCCTAGTTACTCAGGAGGCTGAGATCCAAGGATCACAGTTTGAAGAAAGTCTGTGAGTCTCTTATTTCCAATTAATTGACTAGAAACTGGAAGTAGAGTTGTGGCTCAAGTGGTAGAGTCTTAGCCTTGAGCAAAAGAGCTCAGGAATAATGCCCAGACCCTGAGTTCAAGCCCCGGTGTGTGGGCACACACACCCAAATAACCAGGGAGGGAGGGGAAGGAAGAAAAGGGAAAGGAGATACCAGACTCTCTTCTATGCAAGAAGTTAGATGTATCAAATAGAAGATGTTGCTCCTACGTATGTGTGAAATTTCCTCTCAGGGAGTAGCTGTTGTGTTAAGTGAATCTGATATGATAAGTACTGAAATAAGTCCCCCACGCCTACGGAATGTCCAGTACCTTTAGATCACTTGAACAGTTACATAACAGAGCAGATGCTCTGCTTCTCTCCATAAAAGGAACCTGCTTGCTCCAGAGGCTCAAGAAATTTAGTAGCTAGAGCACTATGTCTTAGAAACACACCTTGCTTCTGCTTTAAAACCCAGCCAATATCCATCTGGGTGTCTTGTCATCTTGTTTTCCCCTATTTGGGGTTTGGGTGTCAATAGTGTGCCTATTTTTCTGTCTCTTTCCATCACTGTTCACAGCAACACTGGCTTGAGAGCCGATGTTCCATGGGTTTTAGTTCACATTCCATATTCAGTGGATGGATTGTGGTTCGTGGAGTGTTGGGGACAACTGAGAAGTTGAGTTTAAGTTCAGTGCACTGTGGGAAAATTCCGTGGGAAGAGGCGGAGGGGTTTGGAGAGGAGCCATGGACGGATCAAGTATTTCCCTTCCCTCTTCTTGAGCACAATAAGAGTCAATGAAGATATTTTAATTTCATTTCCATTCAGCTCCTGAAATGATGCACTTCTGGACCATGGATTCAGCCTGTTGAATATAGCCTCTTTGTGCATAGGGAGAAGACAGTGGAATGCATTAACAGCGTTCATTTTCTCTCATCTGTAAATGTCTGATATTTGACACTAGACCAGACCTCATGACCACAGATGGGGCAGGAACAAGAGACTATTTTAAAAGTCTCTCCAGAGTAAATATTTTCTGGTGGTTATTTCAGAGGCAACTTAAGCTTCTGAAACTCGAGCTACAACCGGATACGCTTAACTTAGCACATAAGTTGCTGCCCAAATTGCTAACCTGGAATGTTGGCTTTATATCCTGGGAGTCCGAATGTGCTGAGGAAGGGTTGATGATTGCTGTTAGGTATATTTCAGAAATGGACATCAGTTATACAACTGCCATATAGGCCTTCACCCAAGGCAAACCCATCCAATAATTCCATTAGTGGTGTTTTGAGTTGGAGAAACTGAGGCATGGCCTGTGAGGTTTGGAAGGGTCTTGGCCCATAGACCTCCAGGCCCAGGCTGTCAGCAATATTCACATAGACACTGCAAGAACGCCCCCAGCCCCTTGGCCTCAGGGGCTTCCATATTTGGGAAGAGACTGATAGGAGCATGCCAGCAAGCACTCCTCTAATATTAGCAAGAAATGTAGTAAGGGAAACAAATGCTGTAAACAGAGATTGTCTTTCCCTTGGGTGGTCAGGGAGACTACTTGGAGGAGTGGCATTCATGACTCGACCAGAATGAGGAGATGAGATGGAGTGTGGGGCAGCCCTCTTGGGGAAGCCCTGCTGAGTTGAAGGAACTGCAGAAACTCCACTGTAGGTGGCAGGGGAAAGGCTGGTGTGGATGGAGGGGAGGGAAGGCCCAGGGAGCTGCCCACCAACTCTCATGTTTGCTGAAAAAGTTGTACTACCTGGAGATGCTTTCAAGTACACTGTTGTACTGGGTTGGCTGGTGAGGTCCACCCCTGCTCTGTGGGTTGGCAGTGGTCCTAGGCACACTAGCCAGTCCACAGCGGATGCACTCCCTAAGCCATCTTTGTATTCTCATGCTGAGTGGAGCTCAGACCGCTTTGCAGCCTCAGCTACCTGCATCTGTGTCCACAAACACTTCAGAAGCAGCATATTGAGAACAGAAAGCAAATCAGGTGCTGATGGCTCACACCTGTCATCCTAGCTACTCAGGAGGCTGAGATCTGAGGATCACATTTCAAAGCCTGGGGCAGGAGTCACTGAGCCTTTTTTTTTTCCTTTGCAAGTCCTGGGGACTGAACTCAGGGCCTGAGCATTATCCTTGCACTATCCTCAAGACTAATGCTCTACCACTTGAGCCACGGCACCACTTCTGAGTTTTTCTATGTATGTGGTACCGAGGAATTGAACCCGTGTCTTTGTGCATGCTAGGCAAGCACTCCACCACTAGGCCAAGCTCCTGGCCCAACTCTTATTTCCAATTTACTATCTGAGATCTGGAAGTAGAGCTGTGACTCAAAGTAGTAGAGCACTAGCCTATTCTGTACTAGCAGAAAAGCTCAGGTATAGCACCCAGGCTCTGGGCTCAAGTCCCATAACTTAAATTAAATTAAAAGAAGAACAGAAAACACCTTCCCTATAACCCTACATCTGCAGCTGAGTTCTCTTACCTCAGGTCTGGGCTGTGTCCAGGCTCAGGCTTTAACCTGGGAACTGGAGCATTGGCCTCTCCCCCTGGTATCTTTGTGGACGCCTCTGAGATGACCTTCCCCCTGGCCCTGACAACTGGCAAGCTCTAGGATGCTTCTTCTGAATTCTTTGGGGCCATGTCCTCCTCTGCATCATATTCTGATCTAACCATGGCCTCTTAGAGGCCGCGAGCTTTTCATAAGCAGGAGCCAGTCATAAAGTCATCATATATGCTAAGCTACTACACACAGTAAGGTTCTATCAGTATGGAAAACAAATGAGTAGCTGAGCAGGCCTCCTGTGTGTGCTGTGATTTTAGCAACTTGCTCATCATCATCCCCTAAACATCCGCTAAAGACTAATAACTGAATATTGGTAACTTATTTTCTTCTTGATAGTCTTTTGAGTTTATTCATATCCCTTGCTGGGATTTCTGGGATATTATCTGATGAAATGTCCATAACATGAAATAGATCCTGGACATCACAATCTCCTACCTCCCCAGCTTCATCCCTATTCAACTCAACTCCTCAATTCCTCTTGGCTCCCCCCTGCTCTCTATCAACCTGACCACTCTGGGTATATCATGTAAATGGAATAACTCAGTGTTTGCCTTTTTGTCACTAGCATATTTCAGTTATTATAAATGACTATAAAATGTATTTCTTTTAGCCTCTATTAGAATTTTCTTTATTTGTTTATTTATTTTTGTGTCGTGGCGGTAGTGGTACTAGGGTTTCAGTGCCTTATACTTGTTAGGCAGACACTCAACCACTGAGCCACAGTGCCAACCCCACTTTACACTAATTGTTTTTTTAGTTAGGTTCTCATTTTTGTTCAAGTGCAACCTGGGTTGCCATCGCCTATTTTCAGGCTTTCCCTCATAGCTCGGATGATATACCATTGTGCCCAGCTATTGATTGAGAAGACATCTTGTGAACTTTTCTTCCCAAGGTGACCTTGAAATCAGTTCTCTTTGTCTTAGATTCTCAAGTAGCTTGGATTTATAGGCACGAGCCACCAGTGCTTGACTCTCAAATTGCCTTAAGGCTGAATAATATAGTCTATCTTATATGGATACATGGATATATACCTACCACATTTTGTTCATTCAGTCATCTGGTAATGAGCATTTTGGTTCTACCATTTGATTATTATGAATAACCTTGCTGTGGACATTGGTACACCACTACCTTAAGTGCTTGATTTCCAGTATTTGGGGGAATAATCTGAAAGTGGAATATTTAGGTTATTTAGTGTAATTTTAGCACTTGGATACATTATAATATTTTCAGAATGGCAAATGACCACCTTCAGGTGAGAGGTGACAGAAAGGCAGGCTGAAATTTCACACTGTTGTTTTTGTGACTTGTGTGATAAAGTTCAGTGACATGAGATGATTTGTTTTCAAGTGTGGTTTTAATTTTCTCTTTCAGCATCAAGCTTCTAGCTGTGCAAGAGCTACTTGACAAAGAGGCCCTGGAAAAGGTAAATATAGCACTCTTCTGCCCCAAGTCCACAAACAGAGCCACATACCACACATAGTGAAGCCCCTGCTCCCCACTGCTACACATGATGCTTACTAAAAGTGATCCAGTAGTGCTTCTAGAAAGTGAACCATGCAGAACTTTAGTCAGAATTCCCCCTATCACTGAGGTTCCATGCCCACAAATTCCATTGCTTGGCCCTTGTAGGGCTGTGATAGTGGCTTAATCTGCAGCACTGGGCCAGCGGGTCTCTGCTTTCTGCATTTAAGTCAAGCCTCAACCTGGGGATCGTTGGCTGTTTGGTTACCAGTTCTGTGTGTAAGGTGGGGTGAGCAGGTCTGTGTGCACCCCCCTGTGGGTCTCCAAACTCATGCCAAGCCTGGGATAGGTGTGGTCGTGATGTTCATTGGAGTCCCTAAGACTGACATGGAAGTTGGTGGAGGAAGAGTTAAGCGCCCAGACGATGTTATTCTGCTTTGGGAATTTAAAATGTTTGAATCTTGAGTTGGGAGTTTGGCCTAGTGGTAGAGTGCTTGCCTAGCATGCATGAAGACCCAGGTTCGATTCCTCAGTATCACATACACAGAAAAAGCTGGAAATGATGCTGTGGCTCAAGTGGTAGTAGCACTAGCCTTGAGAAAGTCCAAGGACAGCGCTCAGGCCCAGAGCTCAAGCCTAGAACTGACAAAAAAACCTAAAAGTTTGAATCTTTGGTTGGTCTGTTGGCATGGAATGAGTACAATCTTTAAAAGAAGCACTGAACAGTGATATGAGGTAGGAGGGGATGAGCTCTGGCTTTAGATCAGCCTCTTCTCTATCCTGAGCAGAACAAGGACAGAATATTGCCTGAGCTCAGGGAGGCAAGATGGGAGCCAAGGGTCGATGTAGCACATGGGCTTCTAAATGCCAAAGCACTCTACTTATATTAATTCTTAATTACACATATTAATTCTTAATACACATTCAGCCATTAAGACATGCTCAGTCTGGCTATAAAAGCTATCTGTGAGCCAAATGACAACTGTGGATGCAGATGAGAGATTAGATAGAGTTATATATCAACATTAACTTTTCCTGAAGTCGATAATTTGCTAGTGATTGTGAAAGAGAACGAACCTGTCTTTAGGAATTGTATGCCCGTATTTTTAGGAATAAGGAGATGTGAAGTGTTATAATTTGGGATTATTCAGAAGAGAAAATAAATAATAGGGTACTATGGCTCATACCTGTAATCCTAGCTACACAGGAGATAGATATTGGGAGGTTGGCAGTTCAAGGCCAGCCTGGGCAGAAAGTTCAGAAGAACCCTATGTTAACAGAATAAGTCAGGGATGAAGGTACACATCCAGCTATGTAAGAAGCATAAATAAGAGATTATTGTTCAGGCCAGCCTGTGCCAAAATGGATACCCTATCTCAAAAATAATCAGAGCATAAAGGGCTGGAGGTATGGCTCAAGTGGTAGAACATCTGCTTAGAAAGTGCAGAGCCTGGGCTGGGAGTTTGGCCTAGTGGTAGAGTGCTTACCCAGCATGCACAAAGACCCAGGTTTGATTCCTCGGTACCACATACATAGAAAAAAAACCAGAAGTGGTGCTGAGGCTCAAGTGGTAGAGCTCTAGCCTTGAGAAAGTCCAAGGACAGTGCTCAGGCCCTGAGCCCAAGCCCAGGACTGGCAAAAAAAAAAAAAAAACAGTGCAGAACCTGGGGTTCATATACGTGGTGCCATATAAACAGTTCTATAGACACATAGACATGCACAGGAATGCAAGAGAAAGATAAATAGAAATAATAAAATGGAGGAAAACGCAAGCTTTAGGTATAGGAGTTCTTTTTTCACATATTCTTTTTTTTGTTTTTGTTTGGTCATGGGGCTTGAACTCTGGGCCTATGCACTGTTCCTAAACTCTTAAGCACAAGGCTGATGCGCTACCACTTTTGAGCCACAGTGCCACTTCTAGTTTTCTGGTGGTTGAGATAAGAGTCTCCTGGACTTTTGTGCCTGGGCTGGCTTTGAACTGAGATCCTCAGATCTCAGCTTCCTGAGTAGCTAGGATTACAGGCATGAGCCACTGGTACCTGGCTTTTTTGTGCATTCTTACAACTTATCTTAACAGTTCTTAAAAGTTGCCTCCCCTGGCCCCAGCAAATTTTCTTTGTAGTATTTATTATAATTGCTTGTTCTACTCTTTCATGAAAAGTCAGAGGACGCTGGCAGATATAAAGTTTCTGTCCTAAGTATATCAATATAGTTAAAGTATACGTATCAGTTAGGGACCTGGAGTGGCGCTCTACTGGCAGAGCACCCCCTCAACTTGCATGATGCCGTCAGCTCTAGTTCTGTCCTTGGTGCGGTGCCGCTTTCTGAGAGAGGACACGGAGTAGGCCAAGTCATGGACTGGCCGTGTAGGTCAGAGCAGGGAAAGATTTGAAGTGAGAGGAAAAGATAGTGTTTCTGGCCCTGCAGTGTTTGCTAATGGCTGCTGTGCTACCAACAGCGCTCCTGCCTATCTGCCTCCTTAGAGAGTAGCATGCTCAGTACTTCCAGTCCTTCTGCCCTTCCACCCCATGACTTTAATTCCTCAAGGCCTGTTGTGCTTGGACCCTCCCTCCATGACTGTATGGATGGCAGGAGTCACTTCACCCCCCTGCCTGGATTGCCTGACCAGCCATCCAGGAACCATGCATCTGACTGATGGTGAGGTGGCCTGGGCCGGGATTAGCCATGTATCATCTTCTGGGGGAAGTCAGACCCAGTGCATCTGCCTGAGGCCAGCCATGGAGCCTTGGCTCAAGCCCCACTAGCCTGAAAATCCTTATGAGGTGGATTGGATGCTGAACTACCTGGACTAGTCAGCAAGAAGTTCTGGGGAACCCATCGTGGGTAAAGGTCTCATATCCCAGCCAACCAGGTCAGTTCAAAGCAGGGGGACTTGAATGATATAAGAGAAAAGGTGAAAAAGAAATGAGCAGTATTTTGAGGTATCAGAGAAAATAGGACAAGAAAGTATGCTTAACCAAGTCCACTAAAAAGAAACGAGAGGGAAGTGTGTGTGTGTGTATGTGTGTGTGTGTGTGTGTGTGTGGAGGGATTTCCAAGTACATTATATGCATGCATATAAATATTACAGTAAAACCCTTTTCTATAATTAATTTATGCTATAAAGGAAAAAGGAAGACTTCCCATGCATTTGTTCACTGCTATGAGGCATTATAGTTACAGCCTTACTGAGCTTCAAATGACCAGGCTCTAGTCTAAATGGTCCTTGGCTTGACCTTGGGGATAAGTCCCAGGCTTGCTCTCCTGTCCCCACAGAGCCCAGAGCCTGGCTCTTCTCATAGCCTCCTCTTTGGCTTGGGGACCTACTTTTGGACGTCTAGGTCCCTTTCCTCTGCTGGCTTTCCCTCTCATTCAGACTCCTATCTGCTTTCCTAAGGGCTGGTCCCTGACTCCTTTGTGAAGAAGGGACAGCTTGTCTTTTTGTACTCTGTCTTCTAGTACTTTCTCCACTTCCTTATCCAGTGGTCCTTACTGAGTTTGGGGGCTTTTCTGATTTATCTGCTATTCATTACATCAAAATGGGCCTTCTCAGAAGTTGAGTGGAGAGGCACCCAGTGACTTTCATACACAAGCCCATGGGGTTTTCGCCTCCTTCTGCTAGTTTCTGTCTAGTGGAGGAGTAGGTGGCTGAGGCTGGGGACATTGGGCAGGGCAGGTCTCTAAAGTTCTTTTGTGCATTAAGAATGTGCAGCATTACTTTCTAGACCAGACACAGTGACTTGTCAATTGTTGAACAAAAAAAGTTATAAACTGTGTAATTAATAAGCTAAGTTTTCCTATCAATTCCTTATTTCCAAAGACCCAGACATTTCTCTGAAAAATGCTTTGGGGTTTTGATGAGCTTTTTTGGTCACATGTCCCCCAGATCCCAAAAGCAAGGCCTTATTCTGAAACCTTGTCATTGGCCTTGTGTGCTCTCTGCTTTGAGAGAGGTTCCTTTGTGTTTTGCTGGACTTTAGTCACGGGCACTTGTTCCCAGGCTTTCAAAACTAATGCCTTTAAACGTGGCATTGCATGAAAGGAAATAAAAATATTGGTGCAGCTTGATTTAGAAAGATCGGTTTTCAATGACCCTTTCAAATGGCTTCCTGCAAAGCTGTGGATAATAGTTTGGCCGGTCACTGTAGCTGGAGGTCACCACCATCCTGGCAGGACCGTTGAGCAGGCACCAGCTGAGACCAGTGCCTTCCTGAAGAGTTGCCTGAATGAGGTGAACCCCTGGCAGTCCCTGTCTCCTGGTCCACACTGCTGTCCACCCTGCCCCCAGGCCAAATGCAACCATCTCTTGTCAGGAGATCTCATAGTGTATCTGCCAGTACTGGGCTGTGAGACAGGGTGAATCCAGCTCTGCTGATCGCTGGACAGGACACCACTGGCCAGGATGCCCATCAACCTCAGATCCTCAGATCTTTTTCAGCCTGCAACAGTGTAGCACTTGCAGTACTGGGAGGTTTTTATTGTTGTTGTTGTTTTGTGGGTTTTTTTTTTTTTGAATGAGAGCTCTGCAAAAAAAAAAAAAGTATGAAATGAAAGCAATTGTATGTTAGTATGACTGTACCTAGTGCTGTCAGCTGGTCCTCTTGTTGTCATAGTTACCTTTGTCATCTTCATTGCCATTGGCTTCCTAGTCTTGAAAAGCCCAACTGGAGATTGATTGCTGCCATTGGAAAACATTAAAGAAAAGCTCTCTGTCCTTCCATTCGCCATATTGTGTCAGACAGGACATCCGCCTTTCCTCCCTGATGCTGTGTGAGGAAGTAGTACCTTGTCTTAGGATCCTGGCTTTGGAGTCTAGCCCTGCCTAGATTTGCTGCTCATGGAACTGATAGAGCTACACCCTCATAGCTCTGAGTGTGCCTGGTGAATCAGGCCTGGATCTCATCAGCAGGCCTTGGTAAAACACTGGAATTTGACATGTCAGTCAGGGACCAGCCCAACTCTGGTGGCAAACAGCATTGGAATTAAAAGTTAATGGTTTCTGGGCCAGGAGTTTGGCCTAGTGGTTAAAGTGCTTGCCTAGCATGCGCGAAGACCCGGGTTCGATTCCTTGGTACCACATACATAGAAAAAAGCCAGAAGTGGTGCTGAGGCCTCAAGTGGTAGAGCTCTAGCCTTGAGAAAATCCAAGGACAGTGCTCAGGCCCTGAGCTCAAGCCCAGGACTGGCAAAAAAAAGAAAAAAAGAAAAAAAAGGTTAATGGTTTCCCAGGAGATTTTGGGAGGCAAGCAGGAGTAGATATAACCCTTTTCAGATAGATGTATGTAGCTAATCTAAGGACGCTGAATATTTGTAATAACTGATATAGAATTTGGAATACACACGTGTACATATATGAACCCAGCCTGCTGTTGCATGCCTCAGAGTGCTTTGCATTATGAGGATACAGTTATAAAAACAGTTCACATGAGAATGGTATGTGTAGAAGCGCAACATGTCATAACTGAGGAAAACTTTAAAAACTATGTGAGTCAGCTCTGTCATTTTACAGACAAGACACTGAGGGCAGGGAACTCAAAGGGCAGGTATGTTGGTAAACCTGACATACCCAGAAGACTGGTTCCTTCACGCATAGCCCTGCCTCTCTTTCAAGGCCTCACTTAGGTGGTCTGCAACCTTAACAGCTTGATGGGAAATGACTGTTCTGCTGCTACCATGTTCATACCTGACAGCCGATCCAAAGGATCTGCTTTTGGTCTAGGTGATAGAGAATTAAACCCAGATTTCAGTAGTCAGTGTGTGTCTCCATGATGCCAAGGCATTTACCAAATGTGGACTTGGGTGTTTGAGGAGGCAGTGGGAATGTCTAGGTCCAGATTCAGATACTGTTAGGTTAGCATCTGAAAGTGAAGGGACATGTGCTTGTGCAAGGCTGACTGGTAGTAGCCACAGGAATTGATGGGAGACATGCAGAGAATGGATTGGACTTACCCTTTGAATTCAGAATTGAAAAATCTGCTTCACATGTCATAACTTACAAAAAATCTACAATACTGAGGAACAAGAAACCCTGAAATGTCCTTTAAAAATAGGTGTGAGGTTCTTCAGGTGTCTTCATTTAATTTTCCCTTTGCTTGGTTATTCATTTGAAGGTGATCTTGAGGGGTCAGTATTTGTATATCTGTACACATTGTTTTTGTCTTCTTGGTGGGCTGATCCAGATCAGTGTCTTATCATGATCAAACTCATCACAGTTACTTGCCTGGCTTTATCTTTGCTGATAGGAAGTGGGCCTTCCTTAAAAGGACTAGTGAGCCAAAATGGAGGCCCATCAGGGAGCTCTGGCTGTTACATGGAGCCTGAATGACTTTAGCTCAGAGCAGCTTCCAGACTGCCACTTTGCTTCCAGGATGCATGATGTACCTCACACTTTGCTGTTGTAGAGCTCCTGAGGGAATTATGGGCCAGCCTTCATGGTTCAATTTTAAAGGGGGACAGTGATAGAGCTCTCTGGTAGAGTGCTTGTCTGGCATGTATGAGGTTCTGGGTTCAATCCCTTGTACCAGTAGTAAAATGCATTTTCCATTTGCGTTCAAAATTACCACAAGACAGCATATATGTACTTGGGGTTCCCTTGACTTTTTTCTTTCCATGAAAGCTTTAAGGATTGAAGTGATCAAATTGTAGAATTTACAAAGATGAGTTTTAAAAAGTCTCTTAGCTTTGTCATTTATCAAAGAGAAGCTAATTAAACAATGATGAGCCATTTAGACTGTGTTATATTAGTAACATTGAATAAGAGGACATGTAAAGTTGAAGTTGTGCAAAGAGCAGTGTCCCCGTCCATTCCTGGGGAGAATAAATTAAATGTGATGGTCCTTTAATCAGCAGTATATTTTGTTAGTCTTTGAGATCTTCCTGCTGTTTGACTAGACTTCCATTGCTGGGACTTTTAACTTAAAGACACAGTTTGCAACTTAGCTGTTGAGAACTCTTGAGATGAACATGGGTGTGTGGGTATCTTTGCTGTATTCTGACCAGAAGTCTTTTGGATACATACTTAAGAGTGCTATCACTGGATCGATCATAGGATAGTTGTGTTATTTATTTATTTATTTATTTATTTATTTATTTATTTATCTGAGGAACCTCCATGCTGACTTTCACAGTACTTGCCCTAGTTTGCATTCCTACAGAAAGTGTTATTAGGGTGCCTTCCCCTCCCCACCCTTGCTTCTATCAGCATTTGCTTGATGATGGCCATTCTTACTGGAGTGAGATGTAATCTCAATGTGGTTTTGGTTTGCATCTCTTTCATAGCCAGGGATGTTGAACATTTCTTCTTGTATGTATTGAGCATATGTGCTTCTTCCTCTGAGAAGTATCTGTATAGCTCCTTTGCCTATTTATATTAATGGAGTCATTGATTCTTTGGGACTTTAGGTTTTTGAGCTCTTTGTATATTCTCATTAAGTGGGAACTATGAAATGAGCCTCGGAGGAGGGAACAGACAGACCAGGGGAGAATAAAAGAACAGGTGATTTTGCTCAAGAAGCCCTGGACACTTTGATAGACACATTCTATTGTAATTTCTTGTACAACTTTTGAAGTTCAGAAAGAATGCAAATAAAATACCTCAATCAGCAGTATAGAAAGAAACATTTCATAAACAGAAAATAATAAGCATGCTATAATACGTTGTCCAATTATGACCAGTTGGAAGGTAGCTTAGTGCTTCGTAGGAAGGCAGTCATTTTTCAAACGTCAGTGGTAGATCTACAAGAGGGCCTGATAAGTGGTTGCCCAAAGTGTTCTTTTATCCTTTTAAAAAAATAAGATGTAATATTTTACCAAAAGAGAGAATGATGAGTTAGCTGAGCCTGTTGTGGTTCCAGGCCAGCTGGGGCACAAGAAAAGAAAAAAAAAATGGTGAAACCCCATCTCAATGTCACCCCAGCTACAGCAGGAAGCATAATGAAGAGGGCCACAGTCTGGGCTGGCAGGGACAAAGAGGGAAACCCTATTAAAAATCACCCAAATGGCTCCAGAACAAAGCTCAAATTTCATACCTAAGTATCTCATGTATACACACATATACATATATGTCTGGCTATCAGAAAATGTGTTCTCTTTTCTTATTTATTTATTTAGTGCTGGTACTAGAGTTCAAACTCAGGGCCTGGGCACTGTCCCTTAGCTTTTTTCACTCAAGGCTGCCATCTACCAATTGAGTCACTGTTCCACATTTGGCTTTTTTGGTCATTAATTAGAGATAAGAGTCTCACAGACTTTCCTACTTGGTTTAGTTTTGAACTACAATCCTCAGATCTCAGCCTCCTGAGTAGCTAGCTCTACAGGTGTGAGTGACTGGCATCCACTTAATATCTGCATCTGTATCTCTCTATATATGTTGAAATGAGTCATAGTCTGAAATGTTTGAAAAATGATGCCTTAGGCCATTGATTGTCCTAGAAGAGGGTCTGTTCTGGGGTTTTTCCAATACTACAAGGTCTCTGCTAGTCCTTGGATTTAACCTATGTACTTTTCTCTCACAATCTTTTAGTTTCTTAACTCTCCTTTCCAACAGAAAGAAAATTGTGCCCAGTTCATCAAAATTCTCACCATCTCCTCCAGGCACTCAGATGGGCCATGGTGACTGGTTACATGCAGTTTCCTGTGTTTCCCAATCTACCCTCAAACACTTCTCCTATCAGGAAATGCTAACAATGTGCCGGCCCTGAAAAAAACCTTCAATTCAAAGACAGTTCCAAGACTTTTTGTGAGTGATTTTACTCATTCATGTCTGGAGAACATGACTTTGTATTCAACATTGAAGCTGGTTGGTCAATATAAATGAAACAAAGGACAGCCAGGTGAAACTGAGTTTGCTGAGTTTCTAAACACATTTATGCAGGACGTTCTCAGCAGGTAAAATTATCCTGATTGAACCAGAAATAATTCAGAAGAAGGTTCTGACAAATCGTTAACTATACATTTAGAATGAGTAATTCCTCCAGCTGATAATATATATCTCTATATACACATGTTTTATTAACCTTCAGGAGGCATTGGAATGTTGAGTTTGGGCCTTAACAGAATTCCAGACTCTTGGGAGAGCACCCAGCCTGGCTTTGGCAGTTTGGATTCATCTGGGCAGAAATTCAGAAGTGTTCATAGACAGCCCCTTTGGCTGGACCCATTCCAGGCCCCAGACTTGTTTGCCCCACCTCACTCTAAGCATGTAGCAGCCCATTCCTGCCTGTGTCCTCAGCCTGTCCCATCAAACTCTTGTCCATCGAAATTCAGATTGACTTCAATTTCAGAATTAGTATTAATTATATTAAAAGAATGGAGCCAAAGTAAAACAAGCATCCACTCACCAAGGTTTATCTGGCAATGGCTCTCTATACAAGTGGATCATCAAACAATGTACCTAAGTAGCTGTGTGGAAGTACTGTTAAATCACCAAGCATCTTCCCTGCATTCTAGCTCTGCAGACCATTGGGGATCAGAAATATCCAAGATGCCAGCATTTGTAACATAAAGGATTGGATCTGGAAGGGAAGGTGATGGGTTCTGCCATTTACTCTCAATGCCAACATTGGCATTGACTCTGCTTAGCAACAGAGTTTCCCCAGTGACAGAATTCAAGACAGCACTTCTATACTATTGTCTGTCCTCTCTGAGGTGATTCTCCTCTTCCCTCCCTCTTTCTTGGGTGTAATCTCCACAAGAGAGGCAATTGTTTCCTATCCTTTCGTCATTTGGTTTCTTTGCCCATGTACCCTTGCTGTGCACCTAGTTTGTGTGCACATATGTGTGTGTGTGAGTGTGTGTGTGTGTGTGTGTATGTGTGTGTGTATTTGAGAATCTAGGGGAGATATAACAAGTGCTTTTTTGCATGTTTTTAAAATGTGGCAAGGGAAGTTTGGTGCTTATTTAATGACAGAACTTATTATTTTTGAAAACAATTAAATTTATGTTTGTGTATATACATGGAATCAGGAATAGGGAAGAAGGATGTGTCTTTCCACAGGGATAAAGTTCACACCGATTAATTAGTATTTATCCTGTGGCTAGACAAGGAGCTTTTATACAATTGGAAAGCTGGAAAGAAATATATAGAATTATACTTTGGTCTCTCTAATGTCATTTTGTTTCAGTTCTTACCAGAGTAATTTTCCTTCATGTTGGATCCATTAAGCCCTCATTATACAGTCTCCCCTTGTTGTCTGTAAGGGCAGATGCCATAAAAAACATTATATACTGAAAACCCCTCTATTCAATGGCATTGCATTTTTATATCTACACACATCTTCCAGATATTTAAACCATGTCTAGGTTACTTACAATAACTGATAGAATTTAAGCACTAGGTATGTAGTTCTGTGTTGCTCATGGAATAATGACAAGAAAGTCTGAATATTTTCTAACATATAGTGGGTTGAATCCACAAAGGCAGATATAGAATGAAGGGTACAGAGAAGCAACTATAGTCACATCAGAGGGAAATTACCTTGGCATATAGAGGTCAGATAGCCATGGATTTAGGGCTCCCCTCTCACACCTACCCTCTGGATCACATTACCCCCTCCAGCCTTCCATTCTTTATATCAAGAGTGACTTGGCTCTTGACACAAGTAAGTGAGAACTGCTTGAATTCAGATCCAAAAATATGAAGTAAGCTCCTTGCCCTATGGGGCATTATCAAGACATCCCCAATAAGGACCCTGCCCAGAACTCAACTTGATTGTTGTAGCCTGTCTCTTCTTTTTCTCTCTGTTCTGCTTGCTTCCAACCACTTACATTTTATAGGTTGGCAGAGTCTAGAAAGGCTTATGAAACTAGGCTATTCCACTAATTTTGAGTACCCCTAGCCTAAACTTTGATCAGATGGGAGCTTGACTGAAAGATAGTATGGGGATTTGGCTTTCCACTTTTCTATTAGCCCAAGAAATTGAGATCTGAGTCTCAGGACATTCTTTAAAAGGAGACAGCTATTTATTTCATGAATCGCCACCTCCATTTCTTGCTGCAATGAGGTGTCTGGGAGTGAAAAATTGCCACGCTCCATTCCACAAGAAAAGAACAACCAAATCCATGGGTTGCTTGAAATAAAATAGAAAATATGGAGGCTTTAAAGAATAGAATTTGGCATAATGCAAATGCAAATAAAATAAATTATGAATCAGTAATCCTTTCACCCACAGCTTTGAAGTCTTTATTTTTATGATTATTGCTGAGGAAAGCAGTCTGTGTAAGTACCATTTAGAATAGTGGAAATCTGGCATTTTATAAGAAAAATGGCAACCAGAGCAATTTCCCTGAGGGTTCATAAATGCTAATTTTGTTCAGTGTGACAGTTTTAAATAACTCCACCTCTTCACAGAAAGATGTGTGGGTTGTTCTGGGAGCTTTGCAATCTAAAGGGAGTCAAAGAGTGAACCAGTCTTCAGCATAGACAGACTGAGAAAACTGGACTTGGGGCTTTAGGAAAATAAAAGGTGTGTACAGGGTTAAGTTAATATGAAGACCAGCTTTGGTGATTTTTTTTTTCGGGATCAAAGCAGTTTAGTAATTCTTCTGCCCATTACTTTCCTAGCTCTTCCCATCTTTCTTTTCCTTGCTCTGATCTGTTAAAAACCACAAGTGAAAATGTCCCCAGATGAATGATTTGTGGCTATGACAATGCCTGACATAAACAACTTTAAGGGAAGGAATGATTGGTTTTGGATTCTCCAAAGTTTTCAGATCATAGTGCTTTGTTTGTTGGAGAAGTAGAACCTTGTGGTGGTGGCAGCATGTGATGGATGGACCTGCTCACTTCTTGGGAGACAGGAAGCAGACAGAAAGCTGGCCAGCATGAATGGGTTCTCTGGTTCTCTCCTCTTTAACTCTACAATCTCTGAGTCTATAGGATTGTGTGCCCACACTCAGGGTAACTCCCTCACTTGCACTTGGTTAAATCTGACTCTCTCTCTCTCTGTGTGTCTCTGTTTCTCTGTCTCTCTCTCCCCCTCTCTATCTCTCTCTGTCTTACTCATTCTTTGAGCCTGTTAACCTAATAACATCAAAGAGGAAAGATCCTACAAAGGAAAGAGCTGTGCTTAGATGTATTGACATAGCTTGTCTTCAGAAATAACTTGGTATCACACAAACCTGGAGCACAAGTGAAAGGTTGAAACACACAAGGCTGGTTGACCATTCCTGCTGAACCTGGGCCTGTCATTGCACTGGGAAAGGGCTGCTTTGTGGGCCTTCATTGCCAGGGTGTTGTAGGTGGTAGAATGAGCTTGGAACTATGGGAAGGCATGTCCCCGGGTAATCGTGCCACTGCCATCTCAGTGTTTTTGTTCTGTGGTGGGATCTGCTTCGTGCTGCCTGCAGCTGCCCCCATGCGCTCCCAAAATAGCCACAAAGCTTCCAAAATACATTGCTATTTTCAGACCAGCTTCATTTAGAATAATTAGTTTCAGTCATTCCCCTCAAGTTCAGCATTTAATTGGGAAAAAGTACCTATTTTATTTGCCCTAAAACTGTCTTTTTTTCTCCTTAATTTCCTTCCACCTTTCCCTCCCTTCTTCCATTCTTCCTTTTTCCATCCTTCCTCCCTCCCTCACTCTCTTCCCTTCTCTTCCCTCTCTCCCCTTCTTCCTCTCTCCTTCCCTCCTTCCCTCCCTCCCTCCCTTCCTTTTCTGAGCATCAGAGCACCAGTTCACTAAGAAATACTGGGCTATGCCTTCCTGTCCCAGGCATACCCTAAGTGTGGGGTTCTGGCTTCTCTGATCCCCAGACCCAGCCCTCCACAAGGCATCTTCCATCCCATGCTCAGTATTGCAGCTCAGATACCTGTCCAAAATGTAGGTACCCACTCCTCTCAGATCACAGGGCCCTGCTCAGCCAGGATCTCATCCTCCCATTCTGCCCCTTGCTGTCCCTTCTGCTGCCACACTGGCCTCCCTCTCCCATAAAAGCTCTATGCTGTTCCACCACAGGGCTTTTGTACATGTTGCCCTTGCTTCTTGGACTATTTCCCCTTCCTTTCTTTTTTTTTTCATATATTTTTTATTTTAATTATTAGAAGGGTTACATGATATTTGCCAGATAGATGGTGTATTAATTCCCATACATTGATACCCTTTCACATGTCTTGGTCCCCATTTCCCTCCCCCAACCTTCACCCCTCATCTTGTTTTCCTCCCTTCCCTATCCAATTTCAGATAACCAAATACAAATATATCCGATATATCAGCTAACAAAGTGAGATACTGTAAAAATATGAGATAACCAAGGGACAGCAAAAGAGATGAGAGATAACATAGTACATTAAGGACAACAATCATTCATTATATGGCTTATGTTTCTATATCCTAGAGATCCTTTCATTTAGCGTCATACTATATGGCCTTTTGTATCAAGGTTTTGCTCTATTGCAAATCTCTGCTAGTAGAGCCCAAGGTTTCTACTGATTATGACAAATGAGGGAAACCATTGAGCCTAAGTTCCTTTGAGTCTGGCTTACTTCACGTAATATGATTTTTTTTTCTAAGTCTTTCCATTTCCTAACAAATGGGGCAATGTCATTCTTTCTGACAGCAGCATAGAATTCCATTGTGTATAAATACCACATCTTGTTGATCCACTCATCAACTGAGGGACATCTGGGTTGGTTCCATATCTTTGCTATGGTGAATAGTGCTGCAATGAACATTGTTGTGCTAGTGGCTTTAGTATATCCTTGTTTCTGGGTGGTTGGGTAAATGCCAAGTAGTGGAATTGCTGGATCATAGGGGAGGTCTATGTTTAGTCTTTTGAGGAACTGCCATACTGCTTTCCATAGTGGTTGAACTAGTTTGCACTCCCACCAACAGTGCAGTAGTGATCCCTCCTTGCCACATCCCCTCCAGCATCTGTTGTTATTCGTTTTCTTGATCCTGGCCATTCTAACTGGAGTGAGGTGGAATCTTAGAGTTGTTTTGATTTGCATTTCTTTTATGACCAGAGATGTTGAGCATTTCTTCATGTGTCTATAGGCCATTTGCAGAGCTTTTTTTTCTTTTGTATGGCAAAGGACATAGCTAGTAAACTAATCAGGAAGCCTACAGAGTGGGAGAAGATCTTCACCAACCACACAACGGACAAAGGCCTCATATCTAAAATATATCAACAGCTCAAAAAATTAAATCAATCCAAAACTAATCTCCAAAGTAACAACCATCCCATTAAAAGATGGGCCAGAGACTTAAAGAGAGTCTTCCCCTCCTTTTTTTTTTTTCCAGTCCTGGGCTTGAGCTCAGGGTCTGAGGACTGTCCTTGTATTTTACTCAAGACTAGAACTCTACCACTTGAGCCTCAGCACCACTTGTGGCTTTTTCTAAGTATGTGATACCAAGGAATCGAACCCCGGTCTTCGTGCATGCTAGGCAAGCACTCTACCACTAGGCCAAACTCCCAGCCCTTCCCCTCCCTTTCTATAATCAGCTTCCCTTCCCCTTGAGTTCTGAAGCCAAGCATCACCTCTTTGGAGAAGCCTTCCCCAGCTAAGCCAAACCTCTCAGCTCATTATCATGGATATGCAGGCTTCTATAGCTACACAGTGAGAGCACAAGTCCCAGCTTTAATGTTACATGAAATCCTTAACTGTGTGTCCCCATCTCCACCCCCTTGGCTTTCAGAACTGTGCCTCTTTTCTTCTCATCATAGCTCCAGACATTGGTGTGCCCAGCCTTTCTGTGTTGAAGATAGAGTCCCCATAGGCTAGAATGGAGGTGGGGCCTTTGGGAGGTGTTAGATTCTCAGAGGGTGGCTCTCATTGTTGAATCTTACCCTGCTTGAGACCTGGGCTGAGGAAGTCTCTTCCTAAGAGAGAACCCAGTGATAGTGGTGGTATGTGCTGTTCGGGTGTGGGTGTGGGTGGGGTGAGGTGTCTGAGCTGATGACAAGGACACAGGGCTGGTGACCCTGTGGTACTTTTACATACACAAAAATGATGCCACTCACTGACTGAGAATCTTAGCAAACACAAGGTGACACCAGATGTTTTATTACATACAGAGTTAGAGGGGAAAAAATAAAGCTGAGAATTATTAGTCTTGGGTGAAAGAAAGGAAGTTATTTGTGAAGATTCCTGTTGTTGGTGCCAGTCAGACATTTAAAAAAAGGAATGCGGTATACTTGGTGTTTGTAGATGGGAGAAGGGCTGTCTTTCTGGTGATTCATTGTCCAGATACCAGTATTACCATCTGTTTATCACATGTACGTATGTAAAACAGAATAAAACACAATGAAATTCTCTTTATAAAGACGGGCATGGCAGCTTATGACTGTGAGCACAGTATTGGGAAGTTGAGGTCAAGAGTTCAGGGCCACCTTAGGCTACCGAGCACAAGCAAAACGCAAAAATTCTTGATATCCTTCAAGAAACAAAGGTAATTTTAAAGCAAGCATGTGGGTGTAGAAGGAGGAGGGGTGAGGTTTTGTTGCTTCCTTCTTAGGTGATTGTAGATTTTTATAATGAAACAAAGCCTCCAAGAAGCAGGAGTGGTTGCCAGCCAGTGAGGCACGCTCCACCACTGAGTATGGCAGCCCTGGATGACCACACAGGGATTTTAGGGTTTGTAGTATAATGGTCCAGTTGACACAGGAAGAACAGAACACAAAAGCGTGTGTTTGAGCTGGGCATGGTGGCTCACGCCTTTAATCCTAGCTACTCAGGAGGCTGAGATCTGAGGATCACAGTTGAAAGCCAGCCCTGGAACTAAAGTCCATGAGACTCTTATCTCCAGTTAACCTCTAGAAAACCAGAAGTGGCACTGTGGCTCAAGGGGTAGGATGGTAGCCTTGAGCTGAAGAGCTTAGGGATAGGACCCAGGTGCAGAGTTCAAGCCCCATGACAAACAAAAAAATAAAAAGCATGTGTGCGTCCATGTGAGCAGACACATAGACAGTGTCCATTAAAACACACAGGAAGCAGCCTACATGGAAGGAATTCCACCAGAAATGTTAGCTGTGGTGGGTTGTGCCCAATATTGTATTACATTATATTTTTTCTCTTATTTTACGAGTATTGATAAAAGGTCATAAGCCTCAATGTAAACAAGAAAACCACCAAGTCACAACACCCATTTAGCATTAAGAGTCTTTGCATATAAAGACTCTGGGAGGAGAGAACCTTCTAGAAGATTCTGGAAAAGCAGAAACTCATGGTGAAGACAGCAGTGATGTTGGCGATGATGACAGGGTCAGGTGTAAGCTCCTGAGGAGTGTTCTGTAGCCCGCAGTCCCACCAGTCCTGATTGGCTCAGTTGGCTGGATCTAGATTCTCCCATGCTGGGCAGTGTGGAACCCAGCTATCTCACACTCACGAGCCGCAGTTTTCTCAAACTCCAAATGGGAGTATTGTCAGCTCCCTCAGGAAGTGCTACCAGAACTTGATGGGGCGCTCTGTGACCAGGGCCTGCCATATGTAGGCACATGGGAAGCGAGACCCTTTTCCTTCTATATTCCTCCTCCCCCTGGCCCCGCTTTTCCAGGGCTCGGATGTGGACCGGGTGATGGGTGACTGATAACTGTCTTCTCACAGTTACTGGGTATACCCAGATATAACAGGCTCACGATGTATTAAAGGTAAGCTCTTACTTTGGGTACCTCAGGGAGGCGTCCTGAGGTGGGATGTAGGGGATGTTGAGGAAAGCTGGGTGGTGTCTTGAGGGGTCCTTGCTTGGGGGCACTAAGCTTTTTGGAAGCTGGTTCGGTGTCCTGTTGGTACCATGAGCTTGTTCGTGGAGCTCACACCATGGTTGTCATGAAGAAGGAAAGAGGACTTTTAATGATTAGGACTATCTTGGATTTCTGTTCCAAGTCTTCTCTCAGTGCTGCCCTCTGCCTTTCCTCCATCCTCTCCTCTTAGAGTTCTAGCGTAGTGCAGTTTTAAAACAGGAGATGGTGTGGGCCAAGGTCATCCTCTCCCTTCCATTCCAGGAGAGATGGAACCCCAGAGGTGTTCCCTGGTGTGTCCAGGGCCCCAGCACGCTCCCCTGCCCTTGTCCTTCCAGCCCATAATACCAGCCTCTGAAGCTGAAGCAACAGAAGCACGACCAGGTTTGCTTTTGTAGACCTGAGCATCAGGGGACAACCTCTGCACTCCCTCAGGCCCCAGGATCCCTGGGCACCCATACTAGAGGCAGCACTGTGGCAGGTGAGGGTTTGGGGTGGTCCTGGGGCCCCCATTTTGCATTCTTCCTCACCTTTACCTGCTCTGCACTTGAGCAGAGGTGGCTTTGCCCAGCCTAGCTCTGTGGGGACAGCTCTTGTCCTTAGAAAATACAAACCTTCGAGGTGTCTTATTGTTCTTGCATTGAGATTGAGGGGAGAAAGTGGTGGGAATACTTTCCTTTGTGATCATGTCGTTCCCATTCTATGGGGGAGCCCATCTCTGCTGAGAGGGATGCCAGGACCTGCAGTTCCACCATTCACACAGAAGGCACTTAACTCCCAGTAAAGCTGAGTACTGCCCCATAGGTGATTCAGCCCTCCAAAGTGGCCACATAGACCAGGCTGGCTTTGAACTCTCTATGTAGTGAGTACTTGCTTACCAGTAGCATTTCTAAGTGTTGTCTTAGTACTTGGCAGGCTAAGACAGAAGGATCACAAGCTTGAAGCCAGCTTGGGCTGTCCATCAAAATCCAATCTCAACAATAACAACAACAAAAGAATTGTCTCTATCCTGTTGTCCTGTAGAATTCTGACAAAAGTCGAGTCTCTTGACCTGACGTGACCTAAGACAAAGGGTCTTTCCTTTACCATGGCAGTATGTCTTTATAAGGAGAACTATCCCATCTTCATCCACTGAAGCAGCGCACATTCTCCATGGCCACTACTGAGAACAGAGGAAACTGGCCATTACCATGTGAGGAACTCATTGTGGAAGGGAAGTCACGTCCTGAAGCAGGAAAGCAAGGGAACCACCAGCTCTGAAAAGCAATTTCATGTGGAAATTTGGCCCTGAGGTTTTAGACAGGAAACACCCTCCCCACTGTTCCAGGAAGCAGGAGGAGGTGGCCATGTGGTGTTTGCTTTAAAATACCTGCTGATACTGAGGACATTGCACCCCTAGTTAACTGTGTGATCACTATCAGCAACATATCCTTATAAAACTACCCTCAGAGACTAGGTGCTGTTTTAATGTAGCTAGAAGATGAGGTTTGAGCTTTGTGTTGGCTGGGAAAGGTACCTATGGCAGTTAGAACACTTTTTGATTTTTCCCTTTCCTAGTAGAGTCAGATGAATTAAGGAATACTCTTTTTCAATGAGAGCATCCTAAGGAAAGAATAGGGTCCTAGGACCTAAAGCAAATGGGAATTCTTCTCAAAACTTGGAGTCCTTTGACTACGGCAGAGATGAACTGTGTAGGTCCCAAGCAGATCCAAGATGCAGGAAGTCCTGTCATCGTAGCCTAAATGGTCCTTTCCTTCAGGACTGGGCGCATTTCTAAAAGCTAGTGCATCCCAGAGGTGCACTCTTAGCAGAGAGGAAGCTAACCCAACCGAAGCCCAAGAAATGACCAGAGACATTTGATCACATCCTTCCCTTACGCAATAAGATGTTATTGTTGTTCTTGTCACTTGTGTGCTGGTCCTGAGGCTTGAACTAAGGGCCTAGGCGCTGTTCTTTAGCTTTTGTGCTCAAAGCTAGTGTTCTACCACATGAGCCAAGCTCCGTATCTCAATGAGTTAGCAGCCCCCAAGATGGAATCCTCCTGTGTGTCATGGATTTAAAGACTAGTACCTTTGAAGTGTATGTGTGTTGCTGTGTATGCACCTGTGTGTGTGTGTGTGTGTGTGTGTGTGTGTGTGTGTGTGTGTGTGTGTGTGTGTGTGTGTGTAAGGGCCTTGGTGTTCTCCTTTATCAGGACTGGCACTCTACCACTTGAGCCACAGATCCACATCTGGCTTTTTGTGGTCAATTGGAGATAAGAGTCTCACTGTCCTTCCTACTCAAGCTAGCTTTGAACTGCAATCCTTCAATCTCAGTTTCTTTAGTAGTTAGGATTATAGGCATTATCCATCTGTGCCCAGATTGCACTTGACTTCATTTACCCACTAGCAAGTAGGTCTCATGCTCTGTGCCAGGCACAGCTCTTGAGCAGCTGGAGTTCAAGGCACTGGGAACTCAGCGTGAACACTCTCTCCTCTCCTCTCCTCCCCTCCCCTCTCCATGCCTGCTTTCACTCTGTCCAAGAGCCCCAGCATGTGCCCTTCCTACAGAGTGAGAGATGTGGGAGCCAAGACTGACGTTTAGAGCCTGATTTTCCCTTCCCCTGGCCTCCAGTCAGAAGCTGTCTGGCCTCAGTACTACTAACCTCTAAGACAGACAAAGAAAGATGATTTGGGAAGATATTGGGCTTCTCAAACCTTGGTATGCATGGAGGGCTTGTCAGAACATGGATTTCTGGGCCTCACCTGGAGTTTCTTGTCCAGCAGGTCTAGGATGAGGCCAGGGAATTTCTGATGAGTCCCCAGGTGAAGACAATGCCCCCAGTCCCCAGATGAGACTGGGAGAAACATAGAGCAGTGCTTGAGACGGCACTTAGTGGACAGATAGAGGTGGATTGAGTGGCAGGCAGACACCATGCAAATGATGGGGTAGAGAGGGTGGAGCATCATGCCTGTAACACTTGTTACTCAGGAAGCTGAGATCTGAGGATGGTGGTTCAAAGCCAGCCCAGGTAAGAAAGTCCTTGAGACTTTCATCTCCAATTGACTACCAAAAAGTCAGATGTGGAACTGTGGCTCGAGTGGTAGAATGCCATCCTTGGTCAGCACTCAGACCCGAGTTCAAGCCTCGTGTGTGTGTGTGTGTGTCTGTGTGTGTGTGTGTGTGTGTGGTGTGGTGATGCATGCCTCTAACTCCAGAAAGACTGGAACAGGAAGTTTTCTGTGTGTGTGTGTGTGTGTGTGTGGTGTGGTGATGCATGCCTCTAACTCCAGAAAGACTGTAACAGGAAGTTTTCTGTGTGTGTGTGTGTGTGTGTGTGTGTGTGTGTGTGTGTGTGTGTGTGTGTGTGTGGTGTGGTGATGCATGCCTCTAACTCCAGAAAGACTGGAACAGGAAGTTTTCAAGTTCCAGGCCAGCCTGAGTAATGCAGTAAAATCCCTCTTCAGAATGCAAAAGAAGCAAAGCAAAACCAACCCCAAGTAAACTACCAACCAAACAAAAATACCTCGGTGGAGAAATCGGAGCAATAGCTAGATTTTAAGATCTAGTCAAGAGATGTAAGTTGATATGGTAACCAAAGAAGGTTTGGTCAAGAAAGGCTACTTCTAATTATAGCCTGGAATCCAGACACCCTGCTTGTGAGGTGTGCAAGGACAAGGCTCCACTCGTGGGGTGTATTAGAAGAGTGAGTAGGACCGTGGCTTATGGGGTGTGAAAGGAGGATGGGGCAGGACCTCTGCTTGTGGGGCATAAGGAGAGGGCCAGGAGTATACTTCCACCAAGGAAGGGCAGTACCAGATGTTGGGATGTCTCTCATCAGACAACCCTGGGAATCCATTGCGAGGGCCAGCCCCAAGGGGTGAATTTCTGTATGGGGTCAGTTGTCCAACTCCTCATCCTTTCCTGTGTGATTTTATCTGGCCTCAGTGGCACATCTTTTATGGCTCCCAAGTGAACTGTGGAACAAACATAAGCAGAGTCGCGCATATCATATACTGTGTCCACAGCAGAAAATCACCGTGATCCATGACAGAGCTCCTGGTCAAGCTAGGATGCCACATTTTGCCTGCTCTAGACTTTGTTTGAAGAAGAGGCAACCCCGTGCATTCAGTTCACTTTTTCCCTTTGGATTTAACACTGACCAGGACACTTGGGGAGCAAGACAGTCATATGGATCTTTCCTTTTTTATCCCCTTTGGTTAACTTTGTTCTTCAATAGACAAGTACATTGCAAACCTTGCCTTGTTGAGAACATGAAGATCAAGTTCAACAAGTTTTAGACCATGTGTGATTGAGTGTCTGCTACTTTGGCTGTCCTGTACAGGGATTTACACATGCTGACTTGTTTTCTTTTCCTCTCTCTCTCTCTCTCTCTCTCTCTCTCTCTCTCTCTCTCTCTCTCTCTCTCTCTCTCTCTCTCTCTCTGCAGTTCTGCACTGAGCTAAACCAGCCAACGCTAGCTGCCATCCGCAGGTGGAAGGGGCCTCGGGGAAGCTGGAGGTCTGTTGTCTCTGAGAAGCCCTCCAGCCAGCTCCAGAAGGTACTTCCCTGCCCACCCACCCTTGCGTTTTATTTAACCATACTCTCCCCCCCCCCCGATGAAGAGATTGTGTGTGTGTGTGTGTGTGTGTGTACATGTGTGTACTTGTGTACTAGTCCTGGGACTTAAACTCAGGGCCTGAGCACTGTCCCTTAGCTTTTTTTTTTTTTTTTTTCTCAATGCTAGTGCTCTACTCCTTGAGCAACAGCTCCACTTCTGATTTTTTGGTGGTTAATTGCATGTGGTAGTCCCATGACCTTCCCTGCCCAGGTGAGCCTAAAGCCATGATCTTCAGATCTCAGTCTCCTGAGTATCTAGGATTATAATCACAAGCCACCAGTGTCCTCTACCTTTCCAGTTTCTGAAGGAAAGATTCCTAGTCTCCACCATGATTGGCTATCCTTGGTGGAAATGAAGTCTTACCAGTTTTTCTGCCCAGGCTAGCCTCAAACCTGCAATCTCCCATGTCTTCCTCCCAGGTGCACAGCCAACGTTGGTTTAAACTCAAGACCTTGAACTTGCCCAACTTGCTTGCTAGAGCCATGCCTCTCGGTTAGCTTTTTGCTGATTATTTTGGAGTTTAGTGGACTTTTCTGCCCAGAGTAGCCTCACACTGCCATCCTCAGGATCATCTCAGCCTTCTGAGTGGCTAGGATTGTGAGCAGTAGAGCAGGCAGGGAGCTGGGCCTGGGGGTGTGGGCTGAGGACACAAGCTGGGCCCTTCGGGGCAGCATTAGCACAGACAACTCGAAGCAGCCTCTCCTGCCAAGGCATCTGTCCATAACACCCCAAAGTCTGTCTGTCCCTCTCAGTACCTCCACTTCTGCTATCTATGCAAAGAACTCCTGGTCAGTCCCAAGCTGTTGGGCTTGGCCGTTCATCCAACAGATACAGATCTAGTGCTTTATGGGGGTCCTAGTGAGTCTGTGCTTAAGTAGAAATTAATAGTCAAGCAAAATGCTGGGATTTAGGAAAGTTACATAAGCTCTCTGCGCAAATCGGGGGATAAAGTGCTGCCTCATGGCCTGTGGTGAGAGCAAAGCCCACACTGTGCCCTCCCTCTGGGCAGGAAGGAGCCCAGCTATCCTGACCATGTGTGTGTCCAGGCAAGTGGTCTCCAGGCCCCTCGCAGAGCCGTCTACTGTCCTGTGTGGTCTCTCCTGTCTTGTCCCGTGCCATGTCACCAGAGCTCTCTGTGTTCCTCTCCCCACAGGGGCCCGGGTACTCAGGATTCCTGTGGGACACAGCAGCCGGGGTGGAGCTCAGAGAGGTGGTCTCGCAAGATGACTCACCCAGCAACGGGCACGGGAAATCCCCGGGCCCCCGCCCGTACCTCGCAAGGTTCAAGGTACCCAGTCCACATCTTCTCATGATGGAGCAGGCCATATAGAGCTAGGATTCTGTTTTGATGTTATTTTGTCAGGGTCAGGTCAAACACAGTCCCTGGAGCTTTCTTAGCACATGACCTTATCCAAGGTAGGAACAACAGACCTTGACAGGATAACCAGGCAATCTGAGTGAGGAGGAGGAGGAGGAGGAGGAGGAGGAGGAGGAGGAGGAGGAGGAGGAGGAGGAGGAGGAGCCATGTGTATTGATGTACACCTGCAGTCTCAGCTGCTCAAGAGGCTGGGCAGGAGGATTGCTTGACTCAGGAGTTAAAAGGCCAGCTTCTGGAACAATGAAGGAATGAATGAATGAACGACAGAAGGGAGGAGACAGATCAGATGACTTGTTCCCAAACTTAACACATGTCAGAACCACCCAGGAAAATGTTCTCAAGATCAAGGACCCCAAGAGCTCACCCCAGACAGTTAGAACTTCAGGGCTGGTGCCCAGACTGTTTTTCAAAAGTGCCCTCAGCTGCTCCCAGCTTGCCTAGTGTTGGTAGTGGAAGGCTGGCATTGGGAATGGCTGGGTCAGGACCACAGTTGCTTCTTCCAGGAGCCCTACATCAGCCACTGCTTCTTCCCAGGAGAAGGGGCCCAGGAGGGACAATCAGGTCTGGAGGGGACCCAGAGGAATCGCTAACCTTGTCACTGGGTCAGAAATGCCCTCACCCCACTGAGTTACCTGAGACCAGGAGCAGCTGGGCAGGTCCTAAACCCCAGCCAGCTCACAGGTTGTCCCTTGAGACCTTGTATTTCTATGGAGCCTGAACCCCAGCCTCACTCATCCCAGCAGGAGGCAGGGCTGGGCACCCGTACTACCTGTCACCTAGAGCTGTCCAGTGACGATGGGTGTGTGCCCACTGACAGGGCACCTGTGACGTATGTAGCTCCTCTCGGCTCCTGCCTGCAGACTGGTGGCTTCTGTCTGCCATGTGTACTGGTGGCATTTACTGGTGATTCTTTTTGCCAGGTATGGGGTTTGAACTCAGGGCCTGGGTGCTATCCCTGAGCTCCTTTGCTCAAGGGTAGCACTCTACCACTTTGAGCCACAGTACCACTTCTAGTTTTCCCGTGTTAATTGGAGATAAGGGTCTCACAGACTTTCCTTCTTGGGCTGACTTCAAACTGCGATCCTTCATAATTCAGCCCCTTGAGTAGTTTGGCTTGCATATGTAAGCCCCCGGTGTCTGGCAACCACAGTCATCTTTAAAATCTCTGACACCATTCTGGCTCCCCACCTGTTGTCCAGCCCTGTGGTTCACTGATAACTTTTGAGTCTCATATCTGGCCCTGCCATGTGCCTCAGCTTTGATCCACCTGTTTTCACCTTCCACTGCTGGAATGACCACCACCCTCAGCTTCCTTCCATTGAGCTGTGGACCGTGATCCCTCCAATCCTAGCCTTCTACATAGTTCAGGGCGACAGGCAGGCACAGACTTCCATGCCTGGCTGTGGGCTGAGAGAGCATCTCAGGAGCTTTCCTGCCTTAGCTGGCCTCAGTGACAGTGCTCCTGTGCCCAACCTCTCCAGTCACCAGGAATGAGCCTACTGGGCTTCTTTCACTTTTTTTGTGGGTCATGGGACTTGAACTCTGGGCACTGTCCCTAACTCTTCAGCTCAAGGCTGCCTCCCTACCCCTTGAGCGAAGCTCCACTTCCCGGCTTCTTTCACTTTTATGGCAAGGTCTCTTACTTCCTTTTCCATGGCTGGCATTGCACTCGTGATCTTGGTGCTAGTCCCCATTTTTATGTCTGGGTCTGAGTTTGGTCAAGTGAAGAGTTGCTGAAGCCAGTCCTGTCCCTAAGCTAGCATCACCCACCTTTCCTGGCAGGTGTTCACCAATAGCACTTCTGCTCAGTAGCAAGATGGCAGAAGGGGAGAGAAGTCAAAGCCCAGATGGTCTTTGTCATGACTTTTGTTTTGGGTATTTTAAGTCTGTCTCCCTCTGTGGCTAGGTTGGCCTACAAGTCACCATCTTCCTGCCTTAGCCTCCTGAGTGATAGGATTACAGACATGCATCACCACACCCAGCAAGGCAAGCTGCCTCGATGAGCTCATGAGCAAGGGCTACAATGTCATGGGTGATGGATCAGAATCCCCTTGTGTATTTGAGGTCACATGCTAGCCTAAGCACGGGGTCTGGACAGTGCATCCCAGCCCTGGCCTCCAGGTAACTTCTCCGCTAGCCATGCCTCCACTGGAAAACTACCAGTCCTGACCATACTGATCTCTAACCCAAGCAGGACAGGAATGCCTTCTCCTCCTGCAGCTCTCCCACCCTTCCCTCTTGGTAATCTTTATCTTTGTTACCAAAGAAGGATAACACACACAGAAGGGCAGATTGCCCAACTGAACTACCTCAGCAATGCTGAGAAGGCTCAGAAGATCCACTGCCCAGTCCATCCATGCCTGCAGACCACAGATCTACCTTGGAGCTTCAGGCAGGCCTGAGCACAGCTCCCACTGGCCTCCTGGGTGAGGCAAGCCTGGGCATTTTGTGCATCTGAAGTCTGCTTAAAGCAAGCTTCAAGACAGAGCGGGCTCCAGAGGCAAAGCACAGAGCCATGGGACATGTGCAGGGCTGGAGGAGGGGACCCTCGGGCTGCTGGTGGATAAAGCCATACCACTTCGTAATACATCCTTCCTTATTTGTCTTTCTTTCCTTCCTTATTTGTCTGTCTGTCTGTCTTTCTTTCTCTCTCTCTCTCTCTCTCTCTCTCTCTCTCTCTCTCTCTCTCTCTCTCTCTCTCTCTTTCTTTCTTTCTTTCTTTCTTTCTTTCTTTCTGTATTTCTACTGGGGCCTGAACTCAAGACCTCATGCTCTTACTTGGCTTTTTTCCTCAAGAATGTCACTCCCACCACTTGAGCCACAGCTCTACTTTCAGCTTTTTTTTTTTCCTGGTTAAGTGGAAAGAAGAGTCTCTGGAACCTTTTGGCCAATCTTGGCCGCACACTGTGATCCTCAGATCTCAGCCTCCTGAGTAGCTAGGATTTCGGCACCTGGGCCCACATGATGTTTTGGAAGGATGATCAATAAATAAGCAAAAACATGACCTGTGAGAGGAGTGTACCTGGGAGCAGCAGAGGCGGGATGTTTAACATCAGCATCCGGCTAGGAATATGGTGGTGGAAAAGGACCCAGGAAGTGAGCCTTTCCTGTTGTCTGTTTCCATCTGCTCAGGTGGGAAGTCATGACGTGAGCCTTGTCAACCTGCACTTGGTGACCCTCCCAGGTGGGGAGAATCCCAGCAAAAACCACAGTGACAGCCCCCGGGTGGCCAGCTGTGTCCACACCCTCCAGGAGACCCTGAAAGGTAGGCCATTGTGTTCTGTGTCTAGGCATGTCTCAGACTGTCCAGGCCGGCCACGGGTCAGCACTCATGGGGATGGGGGCAGTCATACCTGCTGCACCTTGTGGAGGACCCCAGGCCTGGCCCCATCTTGCTCTTCAAGAACTTCCCATGTCTGTTACAAGGCGTTGTTTTATCTTGGTGGCTTTTCAGTCAAGACCTCACTTCCAAGGAAGTCCTTCTGTCCTTCCCCTCATTAGCTCAATGCTTATTTACGAAGTGTCTATCCATGCATCAGGCTGTGTTCCAAGGGCCAGGTAAGTCTTGGTGAGCGACAGCCCCCGCCTCATGACCCATTGTGAGGGGTCCTGGCTCACTGGCCAGGAGACGTGGACAAATCAGATGTGACAGCTGGGTGATGTGCTGTCTAGGAAGTGGTCAGCATGGTGATGATTCGCGGTGAGGGCTTGATGATAGGTGGTGCATTCCTGCATTCACCTTTCTGTGGGAAGCTGGCACTGCCTCCCCAGGCTGCTGCCAGCTCACCTGATTTGGGGCTGGCTCCTTCCTGTCACCCAGGTTCCTGGCCCTGGAGGAAGATCCCATCCATCTGCAGCTCACAAGTGCCCTCTGGTGACATTTTGTGTCACTGCACATTGCATTTCTCTCCTAAGCTGTATCTGGACATATTTGTGACAAGGAAAAAGACTGAATATCTCTGATACATTTGTGACTTTGTGAGCTGTTTTCCTTAAAACCTTCTTGGGACTCTCTGGAATCAGGTGACACCCCTGAGGAGCTCTCTGACAGGAAGGTCATTCACTGGGGACCATGGTTCTTCAGAATCTCTACTTACCTTGTATGGGAATAAGCACATCACAGTTGCGCAGTACTCCAAGGAGAAAACTTGTCCACATCGGTCCTCACTCCAGTTCTTACACATTCACAGAAAGTTTATTTCCTCTGCTATATTTCAGCAAACGTTGCTGTGATCTGGAGACTCACAGGGAAGGGAATCTGAGCTGCTGGTCCATCAGCACAGATGCAATGCATTGTCCTGGCCTAAGGCCACCAAGCCAAGAGGCGTCAGAGCCCAGCTTCTCCCCAGGGCACCCCCACAATGTTTAGTCCACTGCTCCGTGGGATCTTGTCTTGCCATCAGTGATTTTCTGAAGCGACTCTTCCTCCTATTTGGTCTGGGCCAATTAACTGAGGAATGAGGGGAAAAGGAAGCAGTATCATTGCTCTTAAAGAATGATAGTCAGTGTGCTGTACTTAGAGTTTTTTAAATGTCATGGCAGTGCACACCTGTAATGCCAGTACACTGAGGCTAAGGCAAGAAGACCACAAGTTCCCGGCCAACGTTGCTGCATAGTAAGTCTTTGTCTCATAAGCAAAACAGATAAATACACTGAATGAGTAAAATAAATATATAGAACTGGGATGTGACAAATTATATAGGACCCTAGGCATACAGGGGCCAAGGGAGGCTATACATAGGAGTAATAGACAAAAGTGCAATACCTATGGACAGATGATCAGATAAAATATTATTCTATGAAATGGACTCCAAGATAAGGAAACAAGAGATATCCTTTGGTGGCCATTGTAGCTATTTTTTTTTTTGCCACTCATGGGGCTTGAACTCAGGGCCTGAGCACTGTCCTTGGACTTTTTTTAAGGCTAGAGCTCTACCACTTGAGCCACAGCACCACTTCCATCTTTTCTATGTATGTGGTACCGAGGAATTGAACCCGGGTCTTAGAGCATGCTAGGCAAGCACTCTACCACTAGGCCAAACTCCCAGCCCCATTGTTGCTATTTTTGTTTTCCTTTTGTCTTGTTAGTTTGTAATGTATTTGGGAGGGCAAAGGAGTGTATAAAAGTGGAACAAAGATGAACAAATACAACAGGGACAATCACTAGACACTATGTGGAAAGTGAACTGGATACCTTATGAATGAGGACACAAGGGAAAGATTGGGAGAGAGCAACAGAAGGGGAGACCTGGCTCAAAAGGAATTGTACTGATTGTTTCTGATTCATGTAATGTTACCCCTCTGCATATTGACTATACAAATACCAAAAAAAAAACCCTTAAAAATAAAATAAAATAAGTGAGGGACTGGTGGCTCACCTCTGCAATCCCAGTGGTTTCAGAAGCTGAGATTAGCAGGCCCATCAGGCATGCTCTCATGACCCCTTCTTGAGCAATTTCTGGGTGTAGTAGAATATGCCTGGCATCCCAGCTATGATGGGAAACCTAGAATAGGCAGAGCACAGATGAAAAAGGTACATGCCTGGTCAGGAAGCAAGACCCAATCTCTAAAACAACCTGTGACCAAGGGCTGGGGACATGCAAGTGTGTTGCAAGCACGGGGCCCTGAGTTCAAGTCAAAGCGAATATAATGTAAGAAATGAAACTATAACAAATTCAGTGAATATTTCTTAATTTTTGAGTCACTCTACGGAACTTTTATTAGATTATATTACAACAAAAGGTTAAAGGATAACTGATCAAAATACATTAATGGATATGCTAAACTGAGATTCCTCGTACAACCATTTGAAGGTAATAAAAAAAGCATATTCATGATTCATTTTTATCATGTACTCAATGAAAAGGCAATTGACAATCTAGAAAACTAGTTTCCATATAAGACAATTTCTTGCAGTATACGGGGTTGGTGTAAAGCAGTAAAATACTCCTACCTTCTTTTGTCATGTTCTGCTTCTGGTTTCTTTTGAGCCACCATAGAGAGGAACTGGGGTTCCTGAGCTCTAGGACCCAAACAGAGACCCTGGAGTGATGGCACTCAGACCAAAACATGGCAGTATGCATCCTGCATGCAGATTGTTTGTCCAACACACAGTGATTGTGCATCCAGATCTGCTCACTGGGCTCAAGGTTAGCTGGCCCATGTTTTTTTCTTGTTTGTTTGTTTCTAAATATCTCTATTTCCTTCCTTCCACTTCCAGGAGAAAGGGATGTCATTCTTTTAGGGGATTTCGGCCAAGGACCAGAGAGCACCGACCATGATGTCCTGCGGAGAGAGAAGTTCCACCACCTGATCCCGTCGCACACCTTCACCAACATCAGCACCAAGAACCCCCAGGGCTCCAAGGCTCTGGACAACATCTGGGTCAGCCGAGGCTTGAAGAAGTTTTTCACAGGTAAGGCAGGTCTTCTGCCCCTGTTCCCTCCGGCTGGCCGTGTAGCTGGCACTCCTGACTGAGCCCGTGGGGATTTCCTCTGTGGGCATTTATGCGACTGTTTTTAGGTAATGGCCATGTAATTATCATCTGATCAAAGACACATCTGAGAGTGTAGAGGTGGAGGTGATAAAGATTTAAAAGACGCCTATGGCCTGTAATGTGGCAAATCAGGTCTATTTCAGGCCATCCTCATTATAGATCATCTTGAGAAGAGCTGAGAGACACACAGTCATTCTGCAGATGTATTTCCCCTGTCCAGGTGCTGTCTTGTAGAGCACACTGTCAGAGTGAAAGGACATCACACAGCGTGCTAGTCAGTTTCCCCACACTATAATAGGACATTTGAGATGATGAACTTACAAAGAAGGAGGTCTCACTTCATTGGGCCTGTAGTGAGCATTGTATCATGGCAGACATCCATAGTGGATGGAAGTTGCTTAGCTCAAGATAGCCAGGAAGCAGAGAAGGGGCTGCCTTAGAGGCAGGAGCGGGAAGAGGACAGAGTCCTTCTAACTAGGGCCTACTTCCTCAAGTGAGGGAAGCTAAATGTAAGATACATAACTACATCCTGATAGGGGGACCCAGCACGATATGGGTGGTCTTCTCAGCGCCCCCCCCATCTGTGACCTACTGGCTCAGGAAACAATTGGTCAGCAACATTTAAGAACAGTAGGGTGTGTGCATGCATGTGTGCATGTGTGAGCGTGTGTGTGTGTGAGCATGTGCACACGCATGTACATGTCTGTGAATATTGCTATAGGTGGAAACCCAAGACCTCACACATGATAGGCATGCAGCACTCTGCCACTGAGCTACATACATCTGCGGGGAAATACTAGGGTCTTTTGATAACAGACAACCATAGGGACTCTGGGCCAGGCTCAATGGTGCATGCCTATATTCTTAGCTACCTAGGAGGCTGTAGATGGGAAGACTGTGGTCTGAGGCCAGTCCTGGGAAAAAAAGGAAGACCTACTAAACTTAATGGTGCTACTTGCAAAGTTGAGATCACCCGGGCAGCATGTTCATGAGGTCCCATATCCACCAATGACAATCTGGAAGTGGCCGTATGTGATTTTCATCCCAGATATGCAAGAAGCATAAATGAGAGGATGGATGGTGATCTAGGATGGCTTGAACAAACAGTGAGAGCTGTTCAAAAGATAACAAAAGCAAAAATGAATGGGGGCATGACTCAGGTGGTAGAACTCCTGCCTAGCAATGTCAGAGCCCCATATTTAAATCTTAGTATGGAGTCGGGGGGCAGGAATAGATAATAGATATATAGATGACAGATGGGTAATAGGATTTAGACACATAGATGATAAATAATAGATTATACATAGACGATAGATAGAAAGTAGATTCTAGATTGATGCATAGATCAATAGCCATGAGCATTACAAAGTTCCAATAGATTCACATAAAAAAACTTAAAAGAGAAATTTAAAAAAGAAACATAGCATCAATTTCCCAGGTGATGTTGTGAAAGTGACCAGAGCCAGAATCCTCAGGACAGTATTTCCAGTCTGAATTGTGTGGCCAGCAAGTTCCTCTCTGGTCACTGGCTTCCTGCTGCAGGCTCAGTGGGCCTCAGAGGACATACCAGTCACAAAGTCAGCAGGGTACTGGTTTGCAGAGCCCAACCTACAGCCAACTGGGCTCCTGGGGAGTGCGGTGGGTACCCCTGCCTGAAGAACAGAGCTAGAGAAGCTGAGCTGTGTTGTCACCTGGCCCCTCCATTAAATTGTGAAGCTGAGGTACAGGAAGGAGGTATCTCCCATCACCAGCCTGGCATCAACACCTGCTGGGCCCAACCCAGAGCCAGCTTTGAGATCTCATGCCAACCTTCACTTGGCTTATCTTTGTACCTTGTAATGTTTAATGATTATTTTGGGCAAAGATTTGTCAAATATACTTTCTGCTTCATTTATTTGTAAGTCTTTAGTTTTAAAATACCTTTATTCTCATCACCCTCTGTGAGCGTCCATTTTCCCTCTCTTTTAGGTGCTCCTATGCCCACCACCTGAGTGTGTGGCTTGGTGAAATAGATCCTTTGTTTGGAGAACTTCCTGAGATTCTTTGTTGAAATGGCCATTAAGTGACTGAGAAGGTAGCTCAGGAGTAGAGCGCTTTCTTTCTTAATTTTTTGTGTCCCAGTTTTGAGGCTTGAACTCAGATCTCAAGCTCTTGCTAGTTTTGGTTTGGGTTTTTTTTTTTTTAGTTTTTTTCACTCTAGGCTTATGCTCTACCATTTGAGCCACATCTTCACTTTCAGCTTTTTGCTGGTTAATTGGAGAGTCTCACAGACTTTTCTGTGTTTGCTATGAACCTCGATCTTCAGGTGTCATTCACCCAAGTAGCTAAGATTACAGATGTGAACAACTAGTGTCCAGCTGTAGAGTGTTTTCTTGTATTTACAAGGCCTAGAATTTGACCCCTAGCGCTACCAAGGGGAAAAAAAATAAGATTAAAAAAAGAAAGAAAGACAAGCAAAATGGGGACTAAAAGCATGTCCTAGTGGTAGAGTGCTTACCTAGCATGCACAGAGGCCTGGGTTTAATTCCTTGGTACCACATATATAGAAAAAGCTAAAAGTGGTGCTGTGGCTCAAGTGGTAGAGCACTAGCTTTGAGAAAGCCCAAAGACAGTGCCCAGTCCCTGAGTTCAAGCCCCCGGACTGGCAAAAAAAAGAGAGAGAAAGACAGAAGAGAGAAAGAGAAAGGAGAGAAGGAAGAGAGAGAGGAGAGAGGAAACTGTTTTCCTGGTCATATTTGTAGCGGTGCAGGAGAAAGAGGCCAAGTCTCTGCGTCATTGGGTGGGCATTCGGCCTGGCCTCTAGTCTTTTCAGTGTCTCAATGGGGAAACTTCACTTATGGAGAAAAGCAAATTAGCAAGATTTTAGTTTGCACAAACACGGCAGAGCTCCCTGGTTGAGCAGTGCTGGCACCATCCTTCCAGCCTGCACCCAGCCCTCCCCAGCCCCTGACATCAGGCTCTCCTCCTCCTCCCTCAGGTTACTGGGCTGTCGTGAGGGAAGGTCTTACCAACCCTTGGATTCCAGACAACTGGTCCTGGGGCGGCGTGGCTTCTGAGCACTGCCCTGTGCTGGCTGAGTTTTACACAGAGAAGGACTGGAACAAGAAGGAAGGCCCCCGGAATGGCAGTGCTGTCACCTTGGAGCGAGGGGAAGCCAGCATTAAGCATGAGCGATGACAAAAGCAAATGGATGTGAGACCTGGCTCTGAGACCGGAACAGGAGTGAGTGCTTCCAGATGAAGGTTCGGGGCCTTCTAATCTGGGAGGACCTCAGCCTCCAGCCTCCAGCCTCCATTGTGGACACTAGGGCATCCTTGGGGAGCACACTGGGCACCAGCAGTGCCATGCAGCCACATCAGAGCCCAGTGGGCACCAGTGTGCCTTGACTCTGGTTTGATCAGCATGGTGGGACTGGGAGGCTGCCCACTGCCTGGTGACTGAGAGCAGAAGCAGGGTGGGGGAGATGAGGATGGGGGCATGCCTGGGGCTGCCAGAGCTCCCATGTTCCTGCCCCACCAGGCTGCTCGAGGGAGCTTCAAGTGTGATGAGCACTCTTTCCAAAACTGATTTTTTTTTTGTAGCTTTGTTTTGAGAAAGAATGAACAGGTTCACCTGCTTGGCTGCGCGGAAATGTGGCAGGTTCCCCTGCCATGTGTGTTTTGTCATCATTGTCAGATCCTCCCCTCCATGCCTTTCATTCCCTCCCATGATGCCCCCTCCTCCCCTGGTACCCATGAAATGGTTCCGCTTCTCCCATTTTTTCCCTGGAGTACCATTTGTGCTTCTAGGTACTTCCCAGCCCCCCCCCAAAAAAAACCCAACAAAACCAAACGATGTCCTAGTAGACACACAAAGACTTGGATGTCTATTATTATTGCCTGAACCACACAGAAGGACTATCTATGGGACTTCATGTTGTGTTCATGTCTGGGTGCTGTCTCCAGATGCTTTGTCAGGTGGGGTACATCTGGGCCTCGACTCTGAGGCTTTCAACATGGTTTGGTACATGGTGGGACAGACATGTATGCTCTTCTCCTTGAATGCCGCTTCTCGGCTGCCCTTGGCCTGTGTTGGTCACTTTGAATGGCCTCAGAAGGATGGGACAAATATTCTAGTATCCCTTGGCAGAAAGGTTTAGACCCCTGCCCCCTCCTCACCCAATTCTGGGCAACCTCTGTTCTCTCTCAGGCTTTACCTTTTCCAGAGAATCACCATTAGAATCATATAACTGCCTTCTGACTGCTTCCATTAGGAACGTGTGCCGGAAATTCCTCTGTGTCTTTGTGACCCTGTTGCTCTTCCCTGGCTACTGTTCCCTCTCATAACATTGATCTCTTCTGGATTGTTTCTGCAGCCCTGTGCTTCTCCCCGGCCTTCCCCTCTGTTTCCCAGCACACCATTTCCATTTCTTCTCCGTATCCCTCATTCTTGCCTTCTCTTGCTTTTCTTCCAGTGCTGTCAGATCATTCATGGAGGTTGCCTTGTTGTGAAGGAGTTTCTGGGAGGTGCCCAGGGAGTACCTGGAGAGGGAGAGTTTCTGGAAGGAAGGGGGTGAGAGGTAGAGGAAGCTCCCAGAGGGCCAGGTGCCAGGCCTCCTGCTTTCTGCTTCCTTTTACCCTTCCTACCATGGGCTATTATGGGGGTGGCAGCCCTTTGTTTGTCCCAGACCAAGCTGAGATTTTTGTCAGATTCCCTGTGTGTAATTAGTAGCTCACAAACATTGTTGGTAGAGGTGCTGGCACCAGCTTCAGTTTCTCTATGAAGTGACTCCAGGGGACAGTAGAGTCCCCTCCAAGCCACTTGCAAGTGAGGGGGATGGGAGGGTGGCCCTCCAGTTGCTCTGAGATGACCTGGAGAAGGAAGAGCAGCCCTCCATGGAGGATGGCCCACTTCAGGGGACAGCCATTGTCAGTTTCTGTTTGACTTTCTCTGGTTCAGACCCAGTTTTCCTTCCAGGGATAGCTGTGGGAACCCAACACCAGGCTTTTCAGCTGTAGTCAGCCAGGTGGCCCTACCTGCACAATCTCTGCCACCCCAGGATGAAAGGAAGGAAGGGAGGGAGGGAGGGAGGGAGAGAGGGAGTGGGCACATCCATGGAGACTGCTACATAGTTGGTATTCAGTGGAATGAATGACTTTGGGACCTCTATGTGTTTACCTTGTTCTAAGATTATTTTCCAATAAAATTTTGCCTATGTTAGTTGATACCTTGTCCTTATAGTCAATGTAAACTTCCTAAGAGACAAAATGAGATGGAACAGCCACTACAGCAGAGGGGGCCAGAGAGGAACAGGTGAGTGCCCACCTGCTTGGGGCAAGGCCTGCTGACATTCCTAAACAACCCCATGCCCTGGCAGCTGCTTCTCTAAGACTCAGTGGGAGTCTGTGGGAAACACAGAGTTATAACACATGAGTTATAACACATGGTTATAACTCACCTCACCCTGGGGCATTTGCCACCCTGCCCAAATGGGCCCCAGAGAATGAATTCAGGAACGGTATTCCAGCCTGTGGCAGAGGCCATGGCCACATCCCCGAGGGACATGAGACAACGAGGGGGGACCACAGGGCCTGGGACTGCTTGGAGAGAAGCCATCAGGGGTGGTTTCTCCTGTCAGGAGCTTTGCCTTATTCCTGGGTGCTACCAAGACATACAGCACCACCTCACCAGGGGCCTCAAGAATGAGGGCTCCACCTTCAGGACAAGAGTACGTGCATGCACAGCAGAGCCTGCAGTGGACTGACACTGCACCAGAGGGTCATCATTTTGGAGAGAAAGCATGCTACTTCACAGCTACACCCTCAACAATGACAGAAAACTGACTGCTGACCTCTTGAATTTTCATCACTGATTTGGAGATCTGATTTTGATTTGTGGGTTTTGTTGCTTTATTGGAAATGACTTTTTTTCCTTTCCCTTTTTATTTCCTAACTGCTCCTACCAACCTCACCTTTATCCTAGAAGTCTCATCTAACTCCTGACACCACCCCTACTCTTGTAACTGAACTAAATACCTCCACCAAGCACATTCTGTATCTTCACCCATGATCTCCCACTCATCTCATCATCTTCCTTACCCCATGCTCCATCACCTTTTTACCCTTCATAGCTTATTTCTGATATCTACAGTAGTCTATGGAACTCTAGCTTCCAGTGTGTGACAGACTGGGGATGTGGAGACTGGGGATAGTAGGATACCAGTAGTATCCTACTATAGGCAAATATTTCAGTGCTTTTCCAAGATGAGATAGGCCCAGACTGGTGGTGTGAAGTGGGTCACAAACTCATCTAACCCCAATTTCCATGAGGATGCAGAGAATAACCCATTGGAAGTATCCTTCGAGACCTGTAAGCTCCAATTAGTCTGCAAATGACTAAAGACCAACACAGAAAATATGGGAAGCCAGGCACTGGTGGCTCAAGCATGGAATCCTTGCTAATGAGAAGGCTGAGACCTGAGGCAATTCAAAGCCAGCCCAGGTAGGAAAGATGCTGTGAGACTCATCTCCAATTAACCACTCAAAAACCAGAAGTGGAGCTTTGGATCAAAGTGGTAGAGCAGTAGCCTTGAGCAAAAAAAAAAAAAAAAAAAAAAAAAAAAAAAAGGCTTAGGGGCAGTGCCCAGTTCCTGAGTTCAATACAAGAAAAAAATGGAAAATAGGCAAATATAATACCACTTCCAAAATCCAATGACAGAACAAAGGATCAGAGGAGATCTCCTATAAAGAGCTTGAGGGAGTATCGATAAGAACAAAAGACCCAGACCATTTGTGGTCATCTCTCAGATCAATCGTTTATTAGAAACCATCTCTGAGATCCAAGAAAAGCAGTCTGTCTCTACCAGATGGGAACAAAGAAACCCTAGACTCTTGGTAGGCTTGGGCAGCGTAAGAGGCCTTCAGGCGAGTGTCATGGGGCTGGTAGCTTCTCTCCACCAAGGTCAGCTGCAGGAAGACAAGTGAGGAGGAAACAACACTGAACTTCACAAGGTGATAATGTGTGACTCCGGTCATGCAACATGGGGGTCATAAACCCTCCCATCTCAAACTGTCCCCGTGGACTCCCAAATCCCTGTGATCCCTCCCCACTGGTAGCCACAGGTGAAAAGGACTTCATTAAGTCATGGGCACCGTGTCCACCTACAAGGGTTCCAGATTGCGGGTTCTGTCCTCTCGTCTCCCGGGACTGAGTGTGTGGTCAGATCTGCGCTTGGTGAATGGATGGCAGCAGCAGCAGAGTCGTCTTAGGCATTTGACGGTCCTCCTCTTCATGTTTCTCCAGCCCTGGCTGTTGTTCTGGTTTGGGGCCATGGTCAAACCACCGGCTTGACCACAGGAGAGTAAGAGTTCAGCTGCTGTGGGTTCTGTCTCCATGTCTGTGCCCCTTGTGAAGCGGGCACAGGGGATACAGGGGGCAGATGCAGACTTGGTATATTTCTTGCTGCCCTCCGGCCTCCCGCACTCTGTGGGTAGGCAGGTGGCCGGGTGACAGGCAGGAGCACTTATTGTCTTTGGGAGAACAGTGGAGGAGGATGGGTCTGCACGTGAGGGGCAAGGCGGTGGCCCAGGAAGTGGGTGCCTCCCATGGTAGCTGGAACCCCAGCCTCCCTGGTCCCTGTCTCTCTGCTGCAGCAGGATCAGGTAAGTGCCCATGGCAGCATTAAAAGTTCTGCCTAGCAGGGCATCCTGGACCTCCTCGGGATTGTACCCCATGTAGGTCATCACCCTGATGATGCTGGGATCTGGCTCTTCTGAGAGTGTCTGACTGGGCCGTGATGGCCCTGGCTCCATCTGTCTGAGCCAGGGGTGGCCCAGCACTTGCTCCAGTGTGGGCCTCCGCTCAGGGTCAACCGTGAGTAGTTGAGTGAGGAGGTTTTGCAGCTCTGGGGAGACGTGGGGAGGGATCCGGCACTGGCCACTCAGAACCTGCTTCCGTAGCTTCCCCCAGGTCCAGGCACTGAATGGGAGATAGCCCACCACCATGCAATACAGCAGCACGCCCAGGCTCCACACGTCTACTTTATGGCCGTCGTAACCTTGATGCTTGAACAGTTCAGGGGCCCAGAAGGGTAATGTGCCACACGCCCGGTCCAGCTCCTCTCCCAGCATGACCCTCGTGCCAAGCCCAAAGTCGCACACCTTGACAGTGCCACTCGTGTCCAGCAAGACGTTCTCTAGTTTCAGGTCCCTGTGGGCAATGCCACTCTTGTGGCAGTAGTGCATAGCACTCACGATCTGCCTGAACACAAGCTGGGCCTCCTCCTCCTGCAGCTTGATTACTTCCAGAACGTGCCTGAGTAGATCGCCCCCACCCGGGTATTCCATCACCAGGTACACTCGCTCCTCCGTTTCCATGACATGAAATAGCTTGACCACATTTGGATGGTCCACAGACTTCATTATGTCCACCTCACTGGTAATGAAGGGGTTGCCCCTCTTCTCTAAGACTTTCACGGCCACCAGGGCATCTGTGAGGAGATGCTTGGCCAATTTGACATGACCAAAACTCCCCTGACCAATGGTCCTCAGAACCCGGTACTGAGCCCCGAGGAGCTCCTCATCGGAGGAGGTAGCTTCAAGGACTTCCAGCTCTGTCTCCTCACGACCCTCACTGACCATCCTAGGAATCAACGCTAAAGATGCAATCAACAACGACAACAACAGCAACAAAAAATAATGAGGGTGGGGAGGAGAGGAGAATAATAAAGTCAACTCCCAAGCCAACAAACCAAATCTAAAAAAAATCACATAATCTAGCTATGGAAATCCAACAGATCACAACCAAGATCTCCCTGCTATGATGGAAAGAATTCCAGCATAGGCTGCTGCTTTTCCTGTTGCTCGTCGCTCCTTCACAGTGGCTTCTGTGAAGAAGACAAGGCAGTACAGGGACCCATCACGGCTAGGCCTTGCCCACAGGGGGCCTAAAGGATCCTTGTGTGTGTAGAAAGGCTTGAACCTCAGGGCCTGTACACTGTCCCTTAGCTTTCTTTGCCCAAGGCAGGAGTTTTGTCCAAAATGGAGTTGCAATTCCATCTTTTTAGCGTTCATCTTTGGGGCAGTTAGTAGGAAATAAAAGAGTGCAATGGACTTTCCTGCCCAGGCTTGTGGGGGAACACCGATCCTCGGTTCTCAGAGCAGATTATTTTCCAGAGAGCTCAGTACCCTAGGACGCTGTGGCAGTGAGAGGGTCTCCAGGTGCTCTGTACAACACACAGGAGGGCCAGACGCAGCCCAGCCATTTGACCTCTGGTCACCCATCTCTGAGCTGCTGGTCCTGGAGCCTAGCACCTCTCCTCCCTGAACAAACCTTGGAGGTCACTTCAGGGTCTCACCTCTTTCCTCTGCCAGGGTGCTCAGCACTGTGGAAGCTCACTCTTCCCTCTGGGCCATTGTGGTCTCTCAGGGTCCAGGGTGGCTACTCCTGAGTCCAAGCACCCTGGGAGATAAATGCTGGAGAGCGCCTCAGCCCTCACAGCTGTGGGCCTCTCAGACAAGTGCCACCCACTGGGGACTCCTGCTCTTGGGACTTGTTCCTCTTGCACTGTTCCTGCCCTTTGGGGTTAGGAGCTACAAAGGGTGGGTTAGAGCCTTGCTTTACTGAAGTGAATGGATCGTGGAGGGCTGAAAATAAGGAAGAAGTGACCCAGGGACACGTGTGGCAAGGGAAAGGAAATACACAGCCTGGTGAAGAATGTCTGCCAGACAATGAGGACTTTTCTGGTTGAGGAGCTAGGCCAGGCCACTGTAGAGTCAGCTTGAGTCATAAATGTCTCTAGCTGAGTCCTCTCCACTCAAGTAAACAGCCAGAACACCACTGGCACTTGAAATCCCGAGACTTTGCAGTGTGGGATTGTTTATGGTGCTGGGGATAAAAGCCAGGGCCTCACCCGTGTTAAGGCAGGCCCTCTAATGGCACCAAGCCACTTCCTTCCTCTCTCTAACATGCTTTCTTACCCAGGATTTATGAGTACCTGTGGGGAAGGCAGAGCAGGGGCTGCCAGTGTCTTGAAAGATGAGGACACTGAATCCAAGGCCACATGATGGCCACCCTCTGGGGTCTCCCAAGGACACAGGAGGGATCTCAGAATGTTCAGGAAGGCAGGCAGTTAACTGAAAAATAACTGTCAGGCTAGTGGCCTAAAACCCAGCTTAGACCACACCGAGGCAGGGCTGATATGACCAGGTCCCATGTGGGTGCAGACTCCGGGCTGAGGGAGGAGAGACCCAGGGACTGGGTGACCCAGTAGCAGGACGTGGCCTGGTCTTGTGACGGTCCTGGCAGGCTACACCTGAAGCAGGGTGCTCAGTGGAAGAAAATAGACCCCAGGGAAGGGGTGGCTCACTGGAAGGGATGTGGCTTGGTCCTGTGTATTTCTGGGGATGGGAGGGCTGCCTAGTCTCTGTCCACTACTTCACCTTTTGCAAATTGTGATGAAGGCCTTGTAGTGCTTCCAGCTTCCCTGGAAGTCTCAATGCCAAGGCACAGTGCTCAGTGGATTCAGGCCCTGGTCCTCTTTTCTGAGGAGGTGGGAGGATCTCAGGCAGAGGACACTCAGCTTCTCTGAGGCTGCATTTATCATCTGCAAGCTGCATTTCCCATAGCTTGCTCAGCTGAAGGCACGGGGAGTGTTTTTGAGATGGATGGGGGTAGACAGGATTTTGCACCAATCTTCAGGCTAGCAGGACTCTGGATGTGCATTTGAAAATCCCCTGGGCCCAGAAGAATGAAGAAAACTTTACCCCACTTCTTCACAGTAGGATGTGTATGTCCATCAGTTCACCTGAACAAATGTCTAAATAGTCATAGTGTGAGAAGGAAGAGTTTTAGTCCAATTTCAGACCTTGAGGTTAGAGCCCTCTGAAATGGAACTTGAGTGTTTCCAAAAAGCTAGAAATCTCCCTAGCCATTGAGAGGACGAAGGAGCCACTTCTAGGATGCACAGAAAAGAGCTTTTGTCTCTGGTCTTTGGTTTGCATCCTCTATTCTGTGAGCCATCCACAACTATCTGCTTAGGGAGTTTGGTTATAGCATCTGAAAGGGACTAAGACTGGTGACACTCAACACTTCAAACACAGGCATAACACATGTTGGATGAAGATTTTGTGCATCTACCACAGCCTCGACCATGCCATTAACCGCCCCTCCTCACAGGCATGCGTCACCATGCTGACATGGAATGAGTCGACTTGTAAAATGGGCGTGTCAACAAGGAATACACAGGAGGAAGGGACAAAAGAGCACAGGGCTTTGAGGTCGGGGACACTGTTAGGGTGACCTCATCATGATCACATGTGGTTCCCAGCACACAGGATGTGCAGCCCCAGGGCTGAGCCGTCACGTGCGGTGTGAGCTGGAGTGATGATGCTGTGAGAGTGTGGTCATCTGACACAGCAGAGGGCCTGCTCTAGGCTTGATGGGGAGTTAGTGGGGGAGCGGAGGAGGACAGAGTGGAGAGCAGGAGTGGTAAATGGGAAACCTTAATCTAATACATATTTGGGCTGCTCACATGCAGCTGTTTTTATATTTTAAAAAACACATCATTGTGCTAGTAAATTAATTAGGAAGCCTACAGAGTGGGAGATCTTCATCAACCATACAATGGACAAAGGCCTCATATCTAAAATATATCAACAACTCAAAAATTGAATCACTCCAAAACTAATCTCCAAAGAAACAACCATCCCATTAAAAGATGGGCCAAAGACTTAAAGAGAGTCTTCTCTGAAGAAGAAACAAAAATGGCCTATAGACACATGAAGAAATGCTCAACATCTCTGGTCATAAAAGAAATGCAAATCAAAACAACTCTAAGATTCCACCTCACTCCAGCTAGAATGGCCAGGATCAAGAAAACTAATAACAACAAATGCTGGAGGGGATGTGGCCAGGAGGGATCACTACTACACTGTTGGTGGCAGTGCAAACTCATTCAACCACTATGGAAAGCAGCATGGCAGTTCCTCAAAAGATAAATATTGAGTTCCCCTATGACCCAGCAATTCCACTACTAGGCATTTACCCAATTGTCCAGAAACAAGGGCATACTAAATCTACTAGCACAATGATGTGATGATCATTGCAGCACTATTTACCATAGCAAAGATATGGAACCAACCCAGATGTCCCTCAGTTGATGAGTGGATCAACAAGTTGTGGTATTTGTACACAATGGAATTCTATGCTGCTGTCAGAAAGAATGACATCGCCCCATTTGTTAGAAAATGGAAAGACTTAGAAAAAAATCATATTAAGTGAAGCAAGCCAGACTCAAAGGAACATAGGCTCAATGGTTTCCCTCATTTGTCATAATCAGTAGAAACCTTGGGCTCGCATAGCAGACATTTGTAATAGAGCAAAACCTAGATACATAAGGCCATATAGTATGATGCTAAATAAAAGGACCTCTAGGATATAGAAACGAAAGCCATATAATGAGTGATTGTTGTCCTTAATGTACTATGTTATCTCTCATGTCTTTTGCTGTCCCTTGGTTATCTCATATTGTTACAGTATCTCACTTTGTTATCTGATATATTGGATATATTTGTATTTGGTTATTTGGAATTGGATAAGGAAGGGGGGAAAACAAGATGAGGGGTGGGAGGAGGGAAATGGGGACCAAGACATGAGAAATGGTATCAATGTATGTGAATTAATGTACCTTCTATCTGGCGAATATAATATAACCCTTCTATTAATTACAATAAAAAATATATGAAAACAAAACAAAAACAAAAACAAAAAAACAAAACCATCATGGAAAGCCTGGAGCTGGTGTCTCATGACTCTGATTTTAGCTACCTGGGAAACTAAGATCTAAACATTATGGTTTAAAGTCTCCACAGGCAGGAAAGCCTGTTAAACTCTTTATCTCCAATTAATCAACAAAAACCAAGAAAAAAATGCTGAGGCCACGAATGTGACAATGGTAGAGGGTTTGCACAGCATGCATGCAGCTCTGGGTTTGATTCTTCAGTACCTCATAAATAGGAAAAAGCTGGTAGCGGTGCTGGGTGTTATAGAGTGCTACCCTTGAGCACATCAAGGACACTGCCCAGGCCCCAAGTTCAAGCCACAAGTCTGACAAAAGAAGACTGGAAGCAGAACTATGGGTCAAGTTATAGAACACTACCGTTAAGCTTAAAGATCTCAAGGAGAGCTACCTGGTTCTGAGATCAGGCCTAAAACAAGGGGAATAAAAAGTCAAACACAACACCCAATAAAATAAAGCTAACAAGAACAAATATCTCCTGAAACTAATTTCCCCAGATACTTCACTTTTTTTTTTCTTTTTTTTCCCTTGGTCATAGGACTTGAACTCTGGGCATGGGTGCTGTCCTGAAGCTCTTCAGATCAAGGCTAGCACTCTACTACTTGAGCCACAGTGCCACTTCTGGTTTTTTGGTGGTTAATTAGAGATAAGAGTCTCACAGACTTTCATGCCTGGGCTGGATTTGAACAGCTGAAAGAAAATTAACCCAGAAGACCAAGCATACAAGGTCACATAGAACAAGAGGTTTCTTTTCACCAAAGCTGGAAAGGCCAAGTTTCCTGCAAGAGAGACAGGAAAAATGGCCTGGTCTGTCTCCCAGGGAACAGTTATACTGTCCTGAGGATGGAGGATCGAGGTACCCTACCTGCCCAGCAGGTACCTCCCTCGAGGGTAGAGCTTAGGTCTGGGAAGGGGGTGTTTTGCTCACTTTGATTCCCCGCTTTGTTGTTTTATATGTACAGTACCAGGCAGGGAGTACTGGTGGAGGTCAATTCTAAAGCTGCTTCCAGCTGAGAGAGGGCAAGGTATGGTCCAAGAAGCTGCTGTTCTGAAGATGTTACTTATCCAGAGTGGGATCCTTTGGTTCGTTGGTGACTGGAGGGGACTGGGCCCACTTTTTTTTTTTTATCCCTAAAGAACATGGGTCCAGTTGGCTCAGAGATGTATGACAGGCAGGTAGCATTTGATGTGATGGAGATAAATCCAGAGTAGATGTCCTCAGTAGAGATATTTACTGTAGAAGGTCCTTCCCACTTGGCAGAAAGCTGGGTAGAACTAGGTGCCTGGAGCAGGTAATTATTTGAGAAGTACACCAGGTCCCCAGCCTTAATGGGGTCCTGGAGGACAACGAGGAGGGCACAGGGTCGGCATATTTGCAAAGAAAAGTACACAGATACTGAAGGTGAGAAGACAGCACTGGAGGAGGTAAAGGGGAATCTGAAGCCTGAAGCAGAGCAGGGGAGACAGGGCTGGAAAGTTAGAGTGGGCTCTTCTACCAGTGACACCTAAAGGGAGAGAACAGTGGAGGGATGCATTGTATGCAGCCCCTTGTAAGTTAACAACTCAGAGAGGTGATTCTGGGAAAGAATGCTAAGGGCGGTGCCAAAGGTTGACTCTTTTGATTCCTATATTAAGACAAAGGACTGGGCTAGGCAAGGAGCCCATCCCCTAATGATAGGGTCTAGATGTTTTGATAAGTAAACAGCTAGTGCCAATGAAGGTCTGATCTGTTATCCTAAAATTTCCAGTGCAAAAGAATGAGCATCTTGAGGGGCCGGGAGTTTGGCCTAGTGGTAGAGTGCTTGCCTATCATGCATGAAGACCTGGGTTCGATTCCTTGGTACCATATACATAGAAAAAAGCTGGAAGTGGTGCTGTGGCTCAAGTGGTAGCACTCTAGCCTCAAGAAAAGACCCAGGACAGTGTTCAGGCCCTGAGTTCAAGCCCCATGACTGGAAAAAAAAAATGAGCATCTTACATGACCATATGTAAATAGCCTGGATGAGACTAAACAAAATGAGCTCTAAGATACGGAAACAAAAGATTTATCTTTGTGATTATTGTTCTTAATGTTCTATGTGAAGTACATAGTTATTCTTTTTTCTTTTTATCCTCTTATGGTTAATCTCATGTGGTTATTCTATCTGACTTTGTTACCTGGTATATTATATATCCATTAATTTCTTTGAAGTAGAGAAGGGAAGGGGTTAAACAAGATGATTGGGAGGGGGAGAGGGAGGGAAAGAGGGACCTAAACATGAGAAGTGGTATTAATGTTCGAGAAGTAATGCACCCACTATTTGACGAATATAACTGTAACCCCTCCATACATTGTCCAGACAATAAAATACAATAATAATAATAAATAAAAAGAATGAGCATGAATGATATGGCTGCCTGAGGTCCAGGGCCTGTAACAAGGCCTGCTGAAGTCTCCTAAAGGGAGAAACAAGAGAGGAAAGGCATAAAAGGAATTCCTCGGTGACCCCTAGCTGCTTCATATAAGGGATAGGCTAGGAAAGAGTTCTTGGGAATCCAGGGCCAAACCCAAAAAGGAAAGAAGCTCAGACTTAGTGGAGTGGGTAGGGTAGTTAGTAATCAGTGTTTTCTTGGGGTAGTGATAGCCTTGGGTGAGGGAGAGTTAATGTCTGCTTCACGTTTGAGAATCTTGAGGCCGGGAGTTTGGCCTAGTGGTAGAGTGCTTGCCTAGCATGCACAAAGACCCAGGTTTGATTTTTTTGGTACCACATACATAGAAAAAAAGCAGAAATGGTTCTGTGGCTCAACTGGTAGAGCACTAGCCTTGAGAAATCCCAGGACAGTACTCTGGCGCTGAGCCTAAGCCCAGGACTGGCAAAAAAAAAAAATCTTGAAGCTGGGCGTGGTGACTCAGGCCTGAAATCCTAGCTGCTCAGGAGGCTGAGATCTGAGCACTGAGGTTCAAAGACATCCTGGGCACTAAAGAATGTGAGACTCTTATCCCCTATTAATCACTAGAAAATGGGAAGTGGGGCTGTGGTTCAAGAGATAGGGTGGTAGGCTTGAGCTGAAGAGCTCAGGGACAGTGCCCAGGCACTGTTCAAGCCCCATGACCCACAAAACAAAAACCAAAACCAAAAATCTTGAGGTTAAGATACAGCCCACAGGAGAATCCTAAGGAATGCTAGATTGTGCCCCTCCCATGGTGGAGACCCAGAGGCCTTGGTAGCACTCTGTTCAGCTGGTACAGAGGGAACAACAGCCAGTAGATCCTCACATGCAGTTGCTCAGTCTCTTGACTTTCATGGGCCCCTGGAGTAAGGCTCTTGAAACCTGGCGCAGGGATTTTCTCCCTGTAATGCCCTTATGGAAATCAGCTTCTGAGCCCACAGCTTAAATGGTCCCTTATCCTGGGAGTGAGGGCAATTCTTCTGCTATTATATAGGATGAAGGCTTTTGGCTAAAAGGAAGCTAACTCAACAAACTTCTGGGTTGGCTTACTGTGGATTCGGTCCTGGGACAGCTGATTGGACCCCACAAAGTAGACAAGAAGCAAAATCACCGGGGAATCTGTCCAAGTCACAGGCATCAGTGAAAGGAAATTAACCCAGAAGACCATGCAGACAAGGTCACACAGAGCAAAAGAAGTTTATTGCCAGCAAAGTTGACAAGGCCAAGTTTCCCACAAGGGATGCAGGAAAAATGGCCCTGGTCTGTCTCCTAGGGTCCCCTATACTCTGTTAGGAAGCTGGGCAGTAACTGTCATTCCCAGCTGGTACCACCCTTGAGGCGGAACTTAGGGATGGTCAGCAGGAATTCTAACTTACACTGTGTTTTTCTTTTCCCTTGCCACACGTGTCCTTCTTTATTTTCAGCCCTCCATGATCCATCCACTTCAGTAAAGCAAGGCTCTAACCCACCCTTTGTAGCTCCTAACCCCAAAGGGCAGGAACAGTGCAAGAGGAACAAGTCCCAAGAGCAGGAGTCCCCAGTGGGTGGCACTTGTCTGAGAGGCCCACAGCTGTGAGGGCTGAGGCGCTCTCCAGCATTTATCTCCCAGGGTGCTTGGACTCAGGAGTAGCCACCCTGGACCCTGAGAGACCACAATGGCCCAGAGGGAAGAGTGAGCTTCCACAGTGCTGAGCACCCTGGCAGAGGAAAGAGGTGAGACCCTGAAGTGACCTCCAAGGTTTGTTCAGGGAGGAGAGGTGCTAGGCTCCAGGACCAGCAGCTCAGAGATGGGTGACCAGAGGTCAAATGGCTGGGCTGCGTCTGGCCCTCCTGTGTGTTGTACAGAGCACCTGGAGACCCTCTCACTGCCACAGCGTCCTAGGGTACTGAGCTCTCTGGAAAATAATCTGCTCTGAGAACCGAGGATCGGTGTTCCCCCACAAGCCTGGGCAGGAAAGTCCATTGCACTCTTTTATTTCCTACTAACTGCCCCAAAGATGAACGCTAAAAAGATGGAATTGCAACTCCATTTTGGACAAAACTCCTGCCTTGGGCAAAGAAAGCTAAGGGACAGTGTACAGGCCCTGAGGTTCAAGCCTTTCTACACACACAAGGATTTTCTACACACACAAGGATCCTTTAGGCCCCCTGTGGGCAAGGCCTAGCCGTGATGGGTCCCTGTACTGCCTTGTCTTCTTCACAGAAGCCACTGTGAAGGAGCGACGAGCAACAGGAAAAGCAGCAGCCTATGCTGGAATTCTTTCCATCATAGCAGGGAGATCGTGGTTGTGATCTGTTGGATTTCCATAGCTAGATTATTTTGTGGGGTTTGTGGATTTGGTTCATCCATTTGATTGCAGACTTTATTTCTGCAAGCCCTTCCTGCCTTCCTCACAAGACATTGTGATTGCTGGGTTAAAAAATCATTTTATGGATTGGACTGGACAGTGGCTGTCCGTAGAAGGCCTGGCTCACATGTGTAAAGTTCTGTGTTTCATCCTTGTAACTCATAAACTTCTGCCTGCATGTATAAGGTGTCTCAATACATGACCACTGAGGGATTCAGGTGACATACCTTTCTTTTTTTAAAAAAAATTGAATTTTATTTTGGGGAATTGGTGTATTATGTATGGCTGCCTTCTATACTTTATTATTTTATTGTTATTATAAAGGAGATATACAGAGGGGTTACAGTTACATAAGTCAGGCCATATGTTTCCTATGTAGAAAAGAAAAAGTCCTAGTTACCATCAACATTCATGAATTTACCTTTACTAGAGATCTTTATTCACTCTGAATTCCTCTTTTGAACTTGAGAATCAACCTGAAAAACTCCCTTCTTCAGAGCTGTTGTATAGGCCCAAAACATTCCTATTTGTATCTAGCAGTGTCTTCATTATTCTTGATGTTTGAAGGCCAAATGTCAGAGGCAGGATGTTGTTGACAGGATTTGGGATTAGGTAATTACTCTGTTCATTGCTGACTCTGTTGAGTTACTTGTTTTGGCATTCCTTTATGGGAAAATTCATGGTGATCTGGGATCCTGATAGGGTCATTCTGTCAGCCAGATAGATGCATGTTGAAAATGAATAGGAGTGCATATGGTAAATGTCATGCCTCATGGATTTCATATCCATCTGAACTGAAATGTGTGCCAAGTTGACATGTGGTGGTGATAACAAAAATGGCATCAATATTAAAGCAGCAACAAGCACCCTATTGAGAGACATTACAAATCGTGGTTTGGATGAAGTTTTGCACTCAGGTTCTCACATTTACGAGGCTGACTTTCCTCTAGCAATGAGTCCGGCCTGCAATCTTTTCTGTGCTGGTCATGGTGGAAAAAGGAACTTGCTTCTGCTCTAGGCAGGAGCTGCAGCTGCCATCCTCCTATTTTTCTGCCTCATCTGGGATGGCAGGCGTGCCTTCCTGTGCCCGCTTCTGTTTCCCAGGCTGGCTTCAATCTGCACAAGAACCTGGGGACTATACCAAGACTACATCATAAAAGATAAAAATAGGAAATAGCAATATATATGACCCACCTAAGAAAATGGTTTGGTGTGCTGATTTTCTTATTATCAAAAGGCTTAAGGCCTCAAATTGTAGCTCTCCAAGAGCCTGAGTTGTGGGGATGGGAGACCATTATCTCATATTAACCACTACAGTGATAGAAGGGGAACTGTGCTTCAAGTCGTAGATCACCAGCCTTGAGGGCAAAAGCTAAGGGACAGCACCCGGGCCCTGCGTTCAAGCCCCAGTGCAGCCACACACATGAAGTAAGTGTTCTTGAGGCCACAAACTGAGATGGCACTGTGGACGACACCAAGGCAAAGCAGGGCCCTTTGTGCTCTGACTTCACAGATGCCACTGTGAGGGGGCAACGGGCAGTGGGAATATGAGGTTGTGGCCAGGCTAGATGGGCGTCCACCATAGGAGAGAACTTCGCTGTTGTGTGGGACATGCGCTACCTGGATTGATTAGGTTGGTTGGGTTAGGAGCTGACATTTTGCTATTTGTGTTACATTAGTATATTTTTTAGACAGTGTGGTTGGAGGTGGTTGAGAGATTGTTAGATAAGAGATTAATATACAGGACCTGGAGCAGCACTTCAGGTCCTTGAGGACGGGTCAGGTCTGGTGGTCATAGGCCACTGTAAAATTCTCAGAATGATTGGAGAGGGGAATTTCAAGAGTATACATTTGGCTTGACACATCTACACAGGAAAACTCTAGCTGTGAAAGCGTTAGAAAAAATGAAGAATCCACTATTTGAAAGTGAAATGGACACAGCCAAGTCCCTGAACCATCCGTGTGTGGTGAGAACTTTTGAAGTCGTAGAGACTGACAAAGTGTTCCTGCTAGTGGAGTGTGCCCAAAGATGCGACCTGCTCCACTCCCTGCAGTGGTCCAGGAGGACGTGGCAGGAGGCGGCCAAGGCAGTTTCTCACCAGATCCTGTTGGCAGTACAGTGATGCCATGAAAATAGCATTGCCCACAGGAACATTAAACTAGAAAACATACTATTAGACAAAAGGGACTGGGTGAAGTTGTACAACTTTGGGTTTGGGGCTAGGTTCACTACAGCACAGAAACAGGGAGTGCAGGGTGGCAGTTTGCCCTTCTGGGCTCCTGAGCAGTTCCTGCAGGATGGTAATATGGAGATAAAGTAGATGCCTCGAATCTAGGTATCTTCTTATCCACCATGATCATGCGTCAGTTTCCATTCCGAGGGAGGACCTGGAGCAAACCGCAAGCCCAGGTGAGCAGGGGCCGCATCATGCTGAGGAGACGTCTCCTAGAGGTGAGCAAAGGCCTGCTGACACTACTCCTCGAGACTGACTGGAGCGCAGGTCCTCCCTGGCTAAAGAATACCCAGTCACACTTGATACTGCCGAGCCATACCTTCCTACACCAGGCCAACCCTGATATAACCAGGGCAATGGCTTTTGGGAGCAATATGCCAGAAAGGGTGTGGGCAATCCCGATGGGCTTTGATGGCACCATGGCAGTACAGAAAATCTTAACGAACACTAGGGGCCAGGAACATGACCCCACCTGCCCGGGCCATCACTTGATTTCTGAACTTCCCTCATTGCCCCTCACTTTCAGAGGCCTGGGACTCCACCTGTCTAAGAAAAAAAACCCACATGTACACTACATACGCACTCTGCCCGCTGCCTGCCCACTGAGGCCCAAGCACAGAAGGATGGCATCAAATGTGCCAGGTCTGCTTCTATGCACTGCCTGCTCTCTGCCCCCTGCACCCAGGACCCCGAGAGGAGGAGGACTGCAACTCGCCTCCCCAGGAGCCAGCAGCAGCCAGTTTCTGTAGCCCAGATACAGCTGCAAACCAGGATAACAGTTGAGGCTGGAGAAAAATCAAGAGAAGAATAATAAGATCCCTGCGAGTTTGCTGCTGCTGCCTTCCTTTCTCCAAGAGAAGATCTGGCAGAGTCTGTCCTGGGACAGGAGAGGACAGCACCTGACACCTGCAGAGCATATATGTGGAATCGGAGCTGAGCTATGGGTTTTGTCTTTGACTTAATGAAGTCCTTTTCACCTGCCCAACCCTAATTGGGGAAAAGATACTTCATGTAAATAAATTTGTCTTAACCAATTATTGGCCCCATGTCCATTTCGTGTACTCTATTTGTGTCTTTCTGTGTTGCTTTTTGAAGCAGGTATAGTGAGGATACGTTGTAGTTCAAATCCTAATTCTTGTCTGTCATATGTATTCAGAAAACCAAGTCCTGGGGGACTGAGGTTCAAAGAAACTCATGAGGTAACTTGAGCATTCAACAGACACCAGTATTTAAAAGTGCTTCTCAAAAGACATCATGTGAGCTGTAGTCAAGTGCACATCATTCACACCTTGATACCATGTTTAGAAAGACAAACAGGCCTAACTTTACGTTCATATCTAGAGTGCCATTCTGTGTTGTAGTCCCCTGCCACTACTTCAGTGTTCCTCTCAATTGTTAGCTTATTTTACATCACAGGAATTCAAGAGAATCTTAACAGATTCCAGGAAAGTGAACAGCACTAGGGATCGAATACAGGTTTGGCAGCAGATGTTTGCAAATCTAGCCACATTGCTGACTGAGATTTGAGGTTCAAAGTCTGACAAAGCTTAAAGGTCTGTGAAACTGTTACAAAGCCTGTAGTGCTACAAAGGCTTGGGAGTGGAAGTATGGCTCAAGTGTCTAGAGCCATTCTAGACCAGAGCATAACACCTGAGTTTACACTCAATAGCACCAAAAAAAACAAACAATAAACCTACCACCACTGAGCTACCTCCTCAGCCCATTCTAAAAATAAGGCATTCAGAAACTTATTCCAACTATGTATTTATGAAGACAATACCTGAGGGGGCTAAACAGAAACTCTTCAGAAAAAGGGAAAGTAATTACACACAGAGGTGTACGACAAAGATTATAAAACCTATTGCACATGATACTGCTACCTTACCCAATGGAATGTGAGCTGGGGCCCAGCTTACATTTCTGTGAGCAGGATGCCTGCCTACACCTCAGCCATTGCACGTTAAGGGTTGTTTCATCTGTCAAATTGTCTCCTATGTGTGCAGAGATTAGAAGCCTCCTGGCTTCTTACTGACAAAAGACATAAAGGCCTTCCTGGGGAAGCTGCAGACACAGCTGGGGTCCAAAAGTACAAGTCAGGCTCACCACACAGCCACACCCCCTCCACCAGTGGGCTCTGAAATAGAGAGGGTTGTGATGTATAGAGGTCATAACCCAGCCCAGCAGAGGTCCAGGAAGCCCTCCTTGGCAGGTTCCAATGGGAACACGAAAACTATCATAAGCCCACATCATCAGAGGAACCAGCAAGGCAACACCTCCAGCCAGGTGAGCTACCCACTGCCTGGGCCTCTGTCCTGCTCTCAGATGAGATCTGGCCCTGGACTGCTATCACCAAAAACTTGGAGTATCCCAACACATATCCTGCCAGGTGTCTGCCTGCTGAGTATGATGGGGAGGAGGAGGAGGTCAGCAAATGTGCCACCTCTGCCTCTGCGCTCTGCCTCCTTTCTGTTCCCTGCACCCTGGATGTGGACACGGAGGAGGAGGAGGAAGAGGAGGAGGAGGAGGAGGAGGAGGAAGAGGAGGAGGAGGAGGAGGAGAAGGAGGAGGAGGAGAAGGAGGAGGAGGAGGAGGAGGAGGAGGAGGAGGAGGAGGAGGAGGAGGAGGACTGCACTGCACCCCCTAAACCCAGCAGCAGAGAAAGCACTGACCCAACCCCTGACCACATTGGGGTTTGGAGAAGCATCAAGTGGAATTGTGTTCAGCCTCCTATAGGAAGCAGGTAGGATGAGGGAGAATGGGTGAGGCATTGCTCATAGGGACATTAAACCTGAGATCATTTTGTTAGACGTAAGGGGCTACATAGAAATATGCTCTTTGGGGCTTGGTGCTTGCTTTGACATCCAATGTGGTGGTATGGCTGCCTGGGCCATGGAAGAGTTTCTGCAGGAATGCTCTTATGGTGACCAAGTGGAGACTTGGCATCTTTTTTTGCCTCGTGATAACAGGCCAGTTCCTATTACAAGGGAGAATCTCTGAGTGGCCATCCACTAAGCAGCCACTTCATGTTCAGAAGACATCTGTCCGAAGACAGTGGAAGCCTGCTGACCTTCCTCAGCACAAACCTAAACACAAGCCCATACTGAGTCAAGTATTCCAACAGCTGTGACTGAAATACACAGTGTGACAGCCACCACCCAACACCAACTTCTGGAGAAGCTGAACATGACAATCCAGGTTTTGGCTTTGGGGGATGAAAACCAGAAGTGGTCCTGTGACCCACTGATGGGCCAAAGGTTTGATCCAACCATGGCCGATGTTAATTCACAAGAAGGACCAAGAAGTGAGACCCCTACAAATAAGATGAGGTGCCCACTTCCTTTGTTCCTCACCTCAGGGGCCTGGCCTCTACTGGTATACATGGTCCATATTATGGATCATGCATCCTGCATGCAGCCTGTGCACTGAGCATGAGAGGCAGGAGGAATGTGCCATATGCATCACATCCCCTTTAACATTATGCCTCCTCTGTGATCCCCTGCACCAGGGCACTGAAGAGGAGGACGGCTAAGCACCTCTCCAGAGTCAGCAGCAGGGAAACCTCTGGTCAAGCCAGTGTTTTGACCATTGTCCCAAACCATGACCCATCAGGGACTGGAGAAAGCACACAGGGGAGGATCAGCCTAAGAGACCTCAGATGATGCTCCCTTCCCTTCCCAAAGAGCACATCTCACAGAGTCCATCCCGGATAGGAGGAAACAGCCCCCAAACTGCAAGGCGCATAGGTGAACACAGAGCTGGACTCTGGGTTTTATTTCTATGATTTGATGGAGTCCCTCTCACCTGCCCAACTCCTGTGGGTGGGTTTAGTAAAAAGGGGTTGAGGGGAGGGGGAGGGGTGTCCAGAGGGACAGAGTTCAGGTGGGAGGTCTCATGAGATGGTGCTGAGTGACAACACTCACAAAGGTATTGTCTTGTGAAGTTCAAACCGTTTCCTGTTTGTCTTTCTTCAAGTAGACTAGTACCCCTAATTTGAGAGGTTTGTTGGGAATCAATTTGTGTTTTAACCAGTTACTCCTTCAAAGTCCATTTCAGGTATTTTCTTTTGTCTTTTTGTGTTTCTTATTATAGCAGCAGGCTCTCATCTGTCATCACAGCTACTCAGAAGACTGAGTCCTGGAAGATGGAGGTACAAAGAAACTCTGTTTATGATGCACAGGGTAACTTTAGCATCCGACAGACAAAAGTACTTAAAAGTCCTGCTCTAATGACACAGATTTGAGCTCTGTCAGACCAAATGCATTTCATTCTCATCTTGGTACTATTTTTAGAGGGACACACAAGCCTAACTCCACCTCCATGTCAGTAATGCCACTTTATTTCCAGAGGTCCCTGTAAAAGCCTGTTAATTGTCACTTTATCGGCCACTATTCCTCTCATTGAGCTTATTTTACACTTAGTGCCCCAGCAAAGAGAGTAACACGAGAGATCAAATCCACATGTAGATGACACATGTCTGCAAATGTAGCTACTTACAAAGAAGAAATCAAAATTTAAAGCCAGTGTAAACAAATGGCTATGAGACTCTTAAAGTCTTGACATTAGCAAAATCCCTGGAAAATGTGTGGCTCAAGTGGTTAGAGCCAGTCTACACCAGAGCACAACACTGAGTTTAGACCTATTAGCAGCAGAAAAAAGGAACCAAAGACTCACCACCACCACTGAGCTGCCTCCTCAGCCCATTGTGAAAATAACCTTTTCTGAAACTTGTCCCAACTATATCCTGCAGGAAGACAATAACTTGTCAAAGAGCAAAGAAATGATGCTCACACATATTACAAAGACTACAAACCCAATTATATACAACCTGTAATCCCCAGTGTCCCCAGTGAAGGGTGAGGTGAAGGTTGCCATCTGACCCCCACAGCCAGATCAGGCTTGGGGCCGGGGCCCAGCTTCCACTTCTGTGCCTGGGACACCTGCCTGCACCTCAGCTCTTACAATTCAAGGTCTGTTTTCTGTTTGTGTGAGAATAGCATTGGGGTTTGGTGCATATGACACTGAATTGAAAGATTGTCTTAGCCAGGTACGGAGGCTCACACCTGCAATACTAGCTACTCAGGATGTGAGATCTGAGGATCACGGTTCAAAGCCAACCCGGGCACTAAAGTCCATGAGCTTCTTATCTCCTATTAACCACTAGTAAACTGGAAGTGGTGCTGTGACTCCACGGGTAGGGTGGTAGTCTTGAGCTGAAGACTTCGGCTCAGAGACAATGCCCAGGCTCAGAGTTCAAGTCCCGTGATCAAAAAAAAAAAAAAAAGGAAAAAGAAAAAAAGATTGTCTTTAGCAGTGTGGTCAATTCCCCCATATTCTTCAAATCAGAAATATGCAAGGATTTTACAAATTGTGTCTTCAACCAACTTTTATAGTTTGCTATATTGAAGTATCTTCATGGTTCACAGTTCATTATCAGTTACTTTTTGAAGGCCATTGTAAATGAAGATACTCCCCAATTTAATTCTCCAAATGCTCATTGTTACTATATAGAAAAGCTACGCCTTTTTTCATTGATTTTTATATCAGGCTACATTTGCAAAGATACTTCTCAAAACCAGGAGTTCTGAAATCAACTACGTCTTCATGGAGCTTTAGGTATAATCACGTATCATCTGCAACTAGGGATAGTCTGGCTTCTCACTTCCCTGTAATCTCTTTTCTCTCTTTCTCTTTCCTTTGGGCTGAGGCTAGTGATTCTAGTACTGTAACAGTAAGAGTAGAAAGAGCAGACATGTCTACTTCCTGTAAATCAGAGGAAATGGTTTCAGTCTTGCCCTACTTAGATTGATGTTGACTGTAAGTTTATCTATAATATACAGCCTTTATTACATTAATGTATGAGTTGTGTTTTCCTAGTTTTTTATATTGTAAAAGAATGTTGTGTTTGTGTCATAGGGTCTTTTCTGCATCAATTGTCATGATCATGTGATTCTTGTCTTTGCTTTTCTTTATGTGTTGTGTTTATTAATAAATGTGTACGGAATTAGCCTGACACCTCTACAGTGTATATAAGTTGATGGTGGTATATAATTTGTGTGTGTGTGTGTGTGTGTGTGTGTGTTTGCGTGCACGTGCGCACATGCACACGTGTACATGTGGGCCCTGGCCCTGTGGCTGGGCACTGTCCCTAAGCTTTTGTGATCAAGGCTGAGGCGCTACCACTTGAGTGATACCTGATTGTGGTGTTTGCCTGATGAATTGGAGATAAGAACCTCATGCACATTCCCTTCTGGTTTTCAATATATCATGCAATATTTTAATATCATTATATAATTCATCATGTTGTAATATAGATCCTTAAAAAAATTACATTCTTTCTGACTTTTCTTGTGCTGGTATGGGACTTGAAATCAAGACTTGAGCACTATCCCTTAACTTGTAAGCTCAATGCTTGATGTTCTACCAGTTGAAATGCGCCATCAGTTCAGTCTTTCTGAAATTTTTTGTATTGCTATTCATTTAAAAAATTCATTTTAATCTGGGCATGGTGGTTCACACCTGTAATCCTAGCTACTCTGGAGGCTGAGATCTGAGGATCCAGGATCAAAACCAGCTCAGGCACAAAAGGACCTGAGACTCTATCTCCAATTAACCTTTCGAAAATGGGAAGTGGGGCTTGGCTCCAGAGTAGGGTGGTATCCTTGAGCTGAAGAGCTCAGGGACAGTGCCCAAGTCAAGCTCAAGCCTCATAAGCCACACACAAAAAAATCATTTTATTGTCAAGGTGAATGTTTTATGTTATGTTACACATTATTTCAACTCAGTATTTTAGTTCAGATGCTTGGACCATTCTTAACGTAGGTTAGCTTAGTGCACTTCTTGCATAGTGTGCTTACTGTTTTGCTCTTTCTTTATAAACCAATTAGAAAATGAAATTTATATTTATTCCTTAAAAGAAGGCCACCAAGCTGGGCCTGGTGGTTCACACCTGTAATAATAGCTACTCAGGAGGCTGAGATCTAAGGATCAAGGTTCAAAGCCAGCTGGGGCACTAAAGAACATGAGACTCTTATGTCAAATTGACCACTAGAAGGTGGGAAGTGGGGCTATGGCTTAAGGGGTAGGGTGGTAGCCTTGAGCTCAAAGCTCAGTGACATGCCCTGGCACAGTTCGACAAAAAAAAAAAAAAAGGAGGCCACCAATTTACATATCATGGCATTTCCACTTTTTTGTTCTCTCCTTTTTACACTTTTGGGGGTTTATAGGTTGTTTTGAACCCTGGTTATAGAATGCAGGGCCTTGTGTGTGCTAGGAAATTGCTGTCCCACAAAATGTGTACATGTTTTGCTGGGGAACTGTTAGATATTTGTATTGATTTATCTTCTTTTTCAACAGATTTTAGATGGCTTCATTACACAGACTAACTGAGGCCAAGTGAGTGGGGAAACGTTGCTCATTGAAGTGAATGAGGGCATTCAGGAGTTCTGGCTGCACACTGGTCGATGCATGGTCCTTGTCAATGGAGTATCGGCTCCCTGCCACAGATTCAGCAGTGAAAATTAATTCAGAACTTCTTTAGGGAGACACCAGGCCTCATTTATTGTGGCAAAACTGGCTTGTAGACCAAATGACAGACTTAAAAAATTTGTTTCATGATCACATTTTGTTAAAAGAAGACAAGCACTTGTGTAATGTAAAATTCCTGTGTTTGGCAATAATTCTATTCCTTACAACGACTAGAAAACTTTGCATCATGAGTTTCTTTATATTAACTGGCCCAGTAAAGTATAAAATTTAAAAGTAGGGATGAGTGGCCCACCCCGGCAATCCTAGCTACTCAGAAGGTATCTGGATTCAAGTGGCTGCTTTCAAGCTATGAATGTTTGACAAAGGCAAAGTCAGCAAACACACCAGTGTGAGAACTGATCACCAGAAAACCAAGGGCTGATTCAGGAAGGACACATGAGGTTCACTCTGAGCCTACACATTTGCATATGTCTTGGTATCCCCGCTCAGAATGGAAGGAAAACAGCCTGGTGCATATTGCTCAAACATAGGTTTGTTGAAGGCCTTGAAGATGTTGTGCTGCAGAGTTGAATGGCTTTGTCTAAAGGCTGGCTTAGGCGCGGTTGTGTACTGTGTTTTAATATGTCCCGTCATGTCTACTGCAATACATCATTTCTAGCAGAAACTGACTTACAGAGCATTTGAAAAGAAGCTACTTGGCTGAAACCTACATGGAGAGTCATATGACCATCTTGCCCAATTGGAGAGTCTATCTAATAGACATGTGACCACCTCTGGGATGCTTCCGATGGTGGTGGAGCCGACAGTCAAGGGGTTGCTGGTCAGGCAGCACATCCACGGACAGGACCTGTTCCGATTTATTCAAGAGTCCAGGAGGAAGATGGAAGACCAAGCCCAAGCAAGTTTTTCTTCTGATCCTCATGGCAATGCGATACTGCCATGAAAACAGCGTTGTCCATGGAGACATCAAACTGGAGAACATCTTACTAGATCAGTGGGGGAGGGCCAAATTATGTGACTTTGGCTTGGGAGCTAGATTCACTCCAAGTGTGGCAGTCTGCCCTTCTGGGCTCCCGAGCAGCTCCTGCAGGAGGCTATTATGGAGACAAGGTGGACGTGTGGAGTCTGGGCATCCTGGTATACACCATGCTCACGGGGCCGCTGCCATTCCAAGGGAGGCCCTGGACGCGGCTGCAAGCCCAGGTGAGAGGGGCCGCATCCTGCTGAGGAGGCACCTCTCCCAGGACAGCAAAGGCCTGCTGGCGCTGCTCCTCACCACCGCCCCGGAGCACAGGCCCTCCCTGGCGCAGGTTCTCCAGCATCCCTGGCTGAAGAACTCCCAGTCACAGCTGCCACCGGTGTGCCACACGCCCCTGCCCCAGCCGCACCCTGACATCATCAGGGTAATGGACTTCTGGGGCTACAAGCCTGGGCAGGTGCAGGAAGCCCTGCTGGCCACACACAGAGACCAGGGTGGAGCCCCCACGGGCCCTAGGACGCTCCCGGTTCCGGGACCTCTGCCATGCCCCTCACCTGCAGGGGCCTGGGCCTGCACCAAGCTAAGGAAAACCACGAGTTTACCCACCAGGCACTCTGCCTGCTGCCTGCCTTCTGAGGTCCAGGCACAGAAGGATGGCATCCAATGTGCCACGTCTGCTTCTATGCTCTGCCTCCTCGCTGCCCCCTGCACCCAGGACCCTGAGGAGAAGGAGGACTGCAACTTGCCTCCCCAGGAACCAATGGCAGCCAATTCCAGTAGCCCAGCCACAGCTGTGACACAGGACAACAACTGGGGCGGAGAAAAATCAAGAGAAGAATAAAAGAGCCCTGTGAGTCTGCTGCTGCTGCCTTCCTTTCTCCAAGAGTTCTGGCAGTCTGTCTGGGTCAGGAGAGGACAGCACCTGACACCTGCAGAGCATGTATGTGGAATTGGAGCTGAGCTCTGGGTTTTGTCTTTGACTTAATGAAGTCCTTTTCACCTGCCCAGTCCTTGTCTGTGGGTACCTGGGGCCAGGAGAGGATTAGAGGGAGGTGGAGGGGTGTCCAGAGGAGCAGATTCCAGGAGGGAGGGCTCCTGACCTGGGTGCTGAGTGTCAAAACTGAGAGGTATTGCCTTCTGAAGGTCAGACTCCTTTTTGTTTCTTTCTGCAGTTGAATATCTCCAACTGAGAAAGTACTATGTGTAAATAAGTGTTTCTTTTAACCTATTATTGCTCCAGAGTCCATTTCCTGTATTCTGGCTTTTCCTTTATTAAACCAGGAATAGTTAGGCAGTTGGGTAGTTCAATCATAACCTTGCATGTCTTAGGCAAGACTATTCAGAAGATTGAGTCCTTTGGGAATGAAGTTCAAAGCAACTTAGCTTCTGATGCACGAGGTAACTTGAATACCCAATAGCTACGAGAAATTAAAAGTGGTTCTCCAAAGAAAAAAATTGTGGGAGACAGGAGTGTGGCCTAGTGGTAGTGTGCTTGCCTAGTACGCACAAAGCCCTGGGTTTGATTCCTTAGAACCACATACACAGCAAAAGGCGGAAATAGCACTGTGGCTCAAGTGGCAGTGGTAGCCTTGAGCAAAAAATGTTCAAGGACAGTGAGTTCTCAGGTTCTGAGTTCAAGCCCCAGGAGTGGCAAAAGAGAAAAAAAAAAAAAGATTGTAGGCTGGGAGTATATCCTAGTGGTAGAATGCTGGCCTAGCATGCAAGAAGCTCTGGATTTGATTTCTAGGTTCTACATGACACAGAAAAAGCCAGATGTGGTTCATGTGGTAGAATGCTAGCCTTCAGAAAGCCCAAGGACAATGTCCAGGTGTTCTCAGGTCAAGTGTCTATCATTTTGGACACTTCACACTTTTTGTCTTATTTTATTCAATTTTTTTTCTTTTCACTGTAAAGAAGCTGAGGGCAGAGGAGTTATAGTGACATAAGCCGGGTAAACAGGACATTTTTTTTCAGGCACTTGTCACTACTATCCTTACTCTCTTCAATTATTCCTGTTTCCATTCAAAAGATGCGTAGTTCATTTTCAACATAGTGTCCAGTGAGAACCATTGCTGCATTTGTTCAGCCTCCATACTATGCTAAAAGGATACACAGGCAAAAACAAGTCTCATGGTTTAGAATCCTACTCCACATCTTCAGGTCCTTGTAAAGGACTTATTAACTGTCAATTTCCTGACTAGTGTTCCTCTCAGCTACATAATTTTTCAGCAGATGAACTCCAGAAAATGTTTAGTGTTCCTGGAAACAGAGGCCAAAAGGCCTGCAAAGATATCCATTAGGGATGCTCTGAACAAGTTCAAAGCCAGGTAAAGCAGAAAAGCCTGCGACCCTGAAAGCCTGCAACTGGCCAAAGGCATAGAAGAGGAGGTGTGGGTCAAGTGGTTAGAGCCAGTCTGCACCAGAGCACTCAGGTACTCTGAGTCAAGCCCAGTAGCAGCAAAAGCAGAAGCCAAACATGCACCACGACTGAGCTTCTGCCTCAGTCCATTCTGCTAAGAAGGTTTTCAGAAATTTGTTCCAACAATATACTTCAGGAAGTCACTAACGGAGAGGTGAGCACATATTGAGTTCCGAACTCAGCCCAGCAGAGGTCCAGGAAGCCCTCATTGGCAGGTTCCAATGGTACCTGGGAACGTACTTAATACTGTATTATCAGAAGGAGCAGCAGGCAATACCTCCAGCCAGCTAAGGCATCCATGTTCTCATTTACAGAAGAAGCCCGTCGTGGCCCCATATGAGAAGAGCATCAGTGTCCTCTCTAGGCATCCTGCAGGCAGCTGGCCATGAAGAGCAAGAGGATGGCAGCAAATGCACCACATACTCCTCTGTGTTCGGCCCTCTCTGTGCCCCCTGCATCCAGGGCACTGAGAAGGATGGGGACTAGGCCCCAGCAGAGAAACGTGGGGTCAAGCTTTGACCAACATCTCATCCCCTGACCATGTGAGAATTAAAGAAACCTCAGGAGTAAGTTTATTCTCCTACACTGAGGAGACAGGTAGGCTGAGGGAGGATGAGGTCTGAGCATTTTGTGCCAGATACTTAGCACAGTGAATGACTGTCATCAACGTGGCAGTGCCCACAGGGACCTTCACCCAGACAATGATTGGTTGGGCATAAGGGATAACGTGAAAATGTGTGATTTTGTTCTTGGTGATGGCTTTGCATCTGGAGAAAACCTTGAGGAACCAATGTGGTAGTTTGCCATTGTGGGCCAACAAGCCTTTTCTGCAGAAGGGCTTCTACAGTGACAGTGGAGCCTTGGCGTCTTCTGTGGGATGTGCTGGATAAGGTTCCATACACAAGAACTGTTGGGCCACTGTAGCAAGAGCACAGCTGTCAGTGTACAGTGAAGTTCTCTGGCCTTCCCCCGTCATGGTGGACCCTGTGACCAGATAGTCACTGGGGCATGTACCCAACATTTGTGAAACAAAAACACCCAGGAAAGCTATCACCTGGTCACAACCCCTGGACTAGCCAGACCCTGATTTCATCAAAGTTATGGCATTTGAGAGTAGAAACCACAAGGTTCTGCTATGTCAAAGGTCCAGTGGGGTGAAGGGAATTATCTAGTACTGATTCACAGAAGGGACCAGGGGAGGGAAGCCAAGGCCACGTAAGAGATGTGATTCCTGGACCCTCGAGTTGCCTCTTCTCCTCAGGGCTGGCCTCCATGGTATCCAGAAAGACCATCTTGCCAACCAGGCATCCTACCAACTTCCTGCCCATGGAGCACAGGGGGCACGAGGATGGCAGCAAATCAGCCACCTTGGCTCCTACATTCTGTCTCCTCTCTCCCCTCTGTCTAGGGCCTAGAGAAGGAGGACTGGAACAGGCCTCTTGCAGATGGCAGCAGTGAAACCTCTGACCAAACCATGGTTTTGATCAATATCCCAATTCCTCACCACATCAGAGTTTGGGAAACACGAAGAGGAGGACCGTCAAAAGCCTAAGAGCCCTCACCTGCATCTGCCCTCTCTTTGCTTCCCAAAGAGAACATCTCACAGGTAGTCCCAGGAAAGGAGAGGACAGCACTGAAACCTGTGGGGCACTTAAGCACAGACCTGAACTCTAGGCTTTATATTTTAGGTAAATTTCTTAGTGTTTTAGAGGTTTGCGACACAAGACGATTTCAATAGAGAACCTGGAGAACCTGCAGGCACTCAAGTCCTTGAGTTCAGGGCCACCCAGGAAGGGGTCACAGGTGGTGGTGACAGGCCACTATAAAATTCTATGAATGATTTGAGTGGGGAGTGTTCGGAGTGTGCATTTGGCCCGACATATCCCTGTGAGACAATTACAGCAATTCAAATATTAGAAAAACTGAATAGGGTGTTCTTTGAACGTCAAATGGACATTGCCGAGACCCGGGAATATCCATGTGTGGTGAGAATGTTGTGGTGGTGGAGATGACTGGCAATGAGTTCCTGGCCACCAATATGACCTACTCCATCACCTGCAAGGCCAGGAGGATGAGGGAGGACCAGACCTGCACAGCTTTTCACCAGATCCTCCTGGCAATTCAATACGGCTATGAAAATGGCATTGCCCACAGGGACATTAAACTGGAGAACATTCTAATTGATAAATGTGGAAGGTCAAAGTCATGGGATTTGGTACTGTGGGATAGATTCACAGCAGGACAGAGACTGCAAGTACAGTGTGGAAGTTTGCCCTTCTGGGCACTCAAGCACTTGCTTCAGGAGGGATTATAAGGAGATGAAGTGGTTACATGGGCGTCCTTTTCTATACCATGCTCATGGGCCAGTTCCAAGTCAGAGCAAGAACCTGGAGCAGGCTTCAAGCACCAGTGAGCAGGGGCTGCTTAATGCTGAGGAGATATCTCTCAGAGGAGAGCACAGGCCTGCTGGGCGCTGCTCCTTACCCCCAACTCAGAGCACAGGCCCTCGCCGGTACAGGTACTCCAAAATCCCTGGCTAAAGAACACCAGTCATACCTGACACAGAGACATAACCTCTGTGGGCCTGCCCATTCCAGACACAACTGGGATATAAGCCAGGAAAAGTGTGGGAAGCCCTGATGGGCCGAAGGATTGATGTTACCATTGCAACATATATAACATTAACAACCACAAGAGACCAGCAGGGTGACCCCATCTGCCTGGGGAGGGAGGTGGACTAATTGCTGGACCTCCCCCTTGCCCCTTACCCGAGAGGTCTGGGCCTCCACCAGTCTAAGAAAAACAAGTTTGCCAACCAGACACCCTGTCAGCTGCCTGCCCACTGCGCAGGAGGGGCAGAAGCTTGCCAGGAAGTGCCACCTCATCTGCCCTCTGCCCCCTGCATCCAGGATAGTGAGGAAGATGGGGAATGGGCCCCATCAGGCACATCTGTGGTCAAGCCAGTAATTGGACCAGCATTTCCACACCTCACCACATCAGAGTTAGGAGGAAAATCAGGAGCAGGGTTGCTCACCCACATTCCTAAAGGAGGCAGGGTGAAGGAGATTGAGGGATGAGCATATTTTTTGCCACAATGAACTACTGTCATCACAGTGGCATTGCCCACAGGGACATTAAACCTGAAAGTGCTTTGTTAGACCCAAAGGGCAAGATGTAAATATGTGACTTTATTCTTCAAGCTTGCTTTGCACCTGGAGAAAACCTGGAGGTAGAATGTGGCAGTTTGCCATTTGGACCACTGAGGACTTTCCGCAGGAGGCCGACTACAGTGACAAAGTGGAGTCTTGGCATCTTATTATACACAAAGTGAATGGGTCAGTTCTTATTGTGAGGGAGGAGCAAGAGCAGACTCCGTGCTCAAGCTCGCAGGGCCACTTCAAGGGAAAGAACACAGCTGTCGGGGGATCTTTGTGAATGTTGCTGAGAACGTCGCTTTGCTCCTCCTGAGAGACCAGAGTCCAGGCCCTCACTGGGCAGGTACCCCAAACCACTGGCCCCCCAAATTCCGGAGGCACACCCACCACCAGTCACACCCATGGACCTGCCAGACCTTCATGTCATCAGGTGGTGACTTCTTGGTGGCAGAACTCAGAGGAGGTCAGGGAACCCAGGATGTGTCGAATGTTCAATATCATGAAGGCAGTTGTCCAGTACTGACTCACAAGGGCCAGGTAAGGGGTGCAATTCCTGGACCTCTGCCTTGTCCCTCACCTCCTGGGTCTAGATCTCCACTGGTATCAAGAAATGCCATCATGCCAACCAGGCATCCTGACTTCTGCCTGCCCACTGGTCACAGGGGCGGGAGAATGTAGCAAATGCTCCACCTCTGCCTGGGTGATCTGCCTCCTCAATGTCCCCGCACCCAGGGCCTGAGGAGGGAAGGACTGCCGCTGGACACATCTGGAGCAGCGGTGCGGAATCCTCTGGTCCAGCCAGTGTTTGACCAGTGTCGCCACCTGTGGCCCCATCAGAGTTTGCAGAAACACGAAGGGGAGGATCAGAAAAAGCCTTAGAGGCCTCTGCTATGGCTTCCATTTCTTCCCCCAAAGCACCTCCCACATGGCCCAACCCAGGAGATAAGAGGACAACAGTGAAACCTGCAGGGCACATAGGTGAGCACAGAGCTGGGCTCCGGTTCATACTTGTCTAGGATTTGATGCGGTTCTTCTCATCTTCCCAGCCCTTGTCTGGCAGGGAAAGAGTCAGAGGGAGGTGGAGGAGTGTCCACAGGGACAGATTTCATTGGGGAAGGTCATATCCTGGAGCTGACAACACTCAGAGATGTTGTCTTCTGAAGTGTAGACCTGTTTCCTCTTGGCAGTTGTTCCTTCAAATGAATATCTCCCATGTATGAAAAGGTAGTATTTGTAAACAAATTTGATAGTTTTAATCAATTATTGTTCTAGAGTAAATTTTATGCATTCCATTTGTCTCTCTTTCTCCCCCCTCTGTATTCTTATTACAGAAATAACAGTCCGAATATCGTGTAGTTCAAATCCAAGTCACTGCCTGTCATCCTAACTATTCTGAAAATGAGTTCTGGAGGAATGAGGTTCAAAGCTATTCTGCTTCCTATCACAGGTAACTCGAGCATCCAAAAGGTAGAAGTAAATAAAAGTACTTCTCAAAAAAAGAAAAAAGAAAACCAGTGAGATCAGGTGCACAGCAATCGCATCTTTGCACCATGTTAAGAATGACAGACCTCCGTATCGGAAATGCCATTCTCTATGTTGCAGTCCTTGTAAAAGTACAATTTGTCCGTCACTTCAATTTACAGACTAGTGTTCCTCTTACTCAGACTATTTTACATCAGAGGGAATTCAAATAACTCTTTAGAGATGCCAGGAAAGAGAAGGACCCTAAGGATCACATAGAGATTAGGTAGCACATGTTGGAAATCTAGCTACTTCAGAGACTGAGAAATGAGGTTCAAAGTACGAACAAACCTAAAAAGTCTATGGGACTATTATAGCCTGTAGTGTGCTCCAAAGACCGGAAGTTGAAATGTGGCTCAAGTGGTTAGAGACATTCTAAATCAGAGCACAACACTTGAGTTTATACCCAGTATCAACAAAAAGAAAACCAAAATATCTACCTGCACTGAGCTATCTCCTCAGCCCATTCTGAAAATAACCTTTTCTGAAACTTGTCCCAACTATATATTTCAGGAAGGAAATACCTGAAGGGGCTAAAGGGGAGCTCTTCAGAAAAAGGTAAAGAAAGGTCATTCACAGAGATCTATTATAAGCATTATAAAGCCAATTGTACATGATGTAGCTGTGATCCCATGGCACACGATGGCAAGGAGGCTATCTGACCTCCACAGCCAATTCTGGCTTATACTTCTGTGAGGGGGACACCTGCCTGTACCTCAGCTATTCCACTTTAAGGGCCAAATCACCTATCATTTTGTTTCTTCTGTGTGAGGAGTTTAGAAGCCAGAACGCATTCTTATTAACAAAAGACCCAGGGGGTATACCATCCCCAAGGCAGCAGTACACACAGCTGAGGTCCAAAAGTGCCAAGTCAGGCTCACCACACAGCCACACCCCCTCCACCAGTGGGCCCTGAAATAGACTTGTGATGTATAGAGGTCATAACCCAGCCCAGCAGAGGTCCAGGAAGCCCTCCTTGGCAGGTTCCAATGGGAACACGAAAACTATCATAAGCCCACATCATCAGAGGAACCAGCAAGGCAACACCTCCAGCCAGGTGAGCTAGCCACTGCCTGGGCCTCTGTCCTGCTCTCAGATGAGATCTGGCCTTGGACTGCTATCACCCAAAACTTGGAGTATCCCAACACATATCCTGCCAGGTGTCTGCCTGCTGAGTATGATGGGGAGGAGGAGGAGGTCAGCAAATGTGCCACCTCTGCTTCTGAGCTCTGCCTCCTCTCTGTCCCCTGCACCCTGGATGCGGACACGGAGGAGGAGGAGGAGGAGGAGGAGGAGGAGGAGGAGGAGGAGGAGGAGGAGGAGGAGGAGGACTGCACTGCACCCCCTAAACCCAGCAGCAGAGAAAGCACTGACCCAACCCCTGACCACATTGGGGTTTGGAGAAGCATCAAGTGGAATTGTGTTCAGCCTCCTATAGGAAGCAGGTAGGACGAGGGAGAATGGGTGAGGCATTGCTATAGGGACATTAAACCTGAGATCATTTTGTTAGACGTAAGGGGCTACATAGAAATATGCTCTTTGGGGCTTGGTGCTTGCTTTGACATCCAATGTGGTGGTATGGCTGCCTGGGCCATGGAAGAGTTTCTGCAGGAATGCTCTTATGGTGACCAAGTGGAGACTTGGCATCTTATTTTACAGCATGTTAACAGGCCAGTTCCTGTTCAGAGAGGGCCCTGGAGACAGGGCCAGGCGTGCAGGGGTCGCTTCATGTTCAGAACACCACTGTTTGCAGGACAATGGAAGGCTTCTGGCCTTCCTCCTCTGGACAGATTCTGAGCCCAGGCCCTCACTGTGTCAGGTATTTCAACATCTGTGACTATCAACCATCAAGGCACATCAACCCCACTCAGTGACAGCCTCCTGGTGTCACTGGTGGACCTGGTGTTAGGAGCTTTGGGGTACAAACCAGAAATGATTGAAATGTGCCATTATGGGAAATATGAAATGTTAAGTCACTAAAGGGACAAAGGAGGTGACCTTGCCAGACCAGGCTGAGGCACTGAACTCCTCCACCTTTCTCCAGGTCCCTCACCTGCAGGGGCCTGAGTTCCACTGGTATCAGAAAAACAAAGAGCTTGCCAATGAGGCACCCTGCCAGCTGCCTGGCTGCTGAGCACAAAGGGCAAAAAGATGGCAGCAAATGCAACTCCTCTGCCTTGGAGCTCGTCTCTCCTTTGCCCCCTGTGCCCAAGGAGAAAGAGGATTGAAACTTGCCTCCCTAGAGCCAGCAATAGAGAAACCTCTAGTCAAGCCAGTGTTTTCACCCATGCCCAACCCCTGACAATATCAGGGTTTGGAGAAACAGTAAAGTGGAGGATCGTCAAATGCCTAAGATGTCTCTGCTGCTGCTGCCTCCCATTCACAAAGAGCAAATCACATATAGTCAGTCCCACAAGAGGAGGGGACAGCACCCCAAGTCTGCAGCCCATGTTCATGAACACAAAGCTGGGCTCTTGGTCTTAAAGAAGTCCTTTTCATCTGCCCAGTGCCTGAATGTGTCTCTGGGAGGCAGGGGGAAAAGAGTCAGCTGAGGTGGAGGGGTGCCCCGAAGGACAGATTTGACCTGGGTGCTAAGTGACAGCATGCAGAGGTATTCCTGACCTGTTTTCCCGCCTTTCTCCTGCAGCTGAAATTCACCAGGAAGGAAAACACCAGGAAAAAGGTATTTCTCTTATGATATAACTGATTCTTCAAATCAATAATTGCTCCAAAGTCCATTTCATATACTCTAGTTGTGTCTTTCTGTGTTCCTTATTATAACAGTAGCAGTCAGAATATTGTGTGAAGTTCAATTCCTTCCCTTGCCTGTCATTGCAGCCATTCTGAAGACTGAGTCCTGGAGGATGGAGATTCAAAGCAACTCTGCCTCTGATGTACAAGGTAACTTGAGCATCCAACAGACACAAGTAATTTAAAGTACTTCTTAAAAGAAAATGATGTGAGCTTCTTTTAAAGTATAAAGGTCCCTTATTCTTATTTCAATACCAGCCAGTATACACAGAAACACCTGTGAGATTCTTAAGACCTACAACCCGCAAAAGGTCCCATGTGCAGGTGTGACTCAACTGGTTAGAGCCAGCCAAGAAAAAAAAAAAAACCAAACTCACCGCAGAGATCCTCAGCCCATTCTGAAAGACGTAGCACTAAGGCCCTCAGCCTATTCTGAAAATAAAGATTTCAAAAACTTGTGTCATATATATGTAATATATATATACCTGTAGACTTGAATATATATTTATATATTTACAGACGTATATATAGTTATATACTTGTATATAAATGTACATTTATATACACATATTTATATGTTTATACATATATATTTCAGCAAGACAATAACCTGGAGACTTACAGGAAAATGCTTCAGAAAAAGGAAAAGAAATGACACTCACAGACATGTATTACCAAGATTACAAAGCCAACTGCACACAACCTGTGATCCCCAGTGAAAAGTGAGGGGAAGTTGGCTGAGTGCCACAGCCAGTTCAGGCTTGGGTCTGGGGTCCAGCTTCCACTTCTGTGCCCAGCGTCCCCTGCCTGCACCTCAGCTCTTACAATTCCCGGGGTGTTTACTCTTTGTGTGAGAATAGCATTGGTTGAGGGGTGGGTATAGCATTGAATTTGAAGGTTTTCTTTGGCAGAGTGGTCATGGTGCCCATATTCTGCCTAATCAGAACGGTGTAAAGACTTTGCAAATTATGGTGTCCCCACCCTTGTCCAAGTTATCTAGTTTCCATTGTTGCAGTATCTCCTTGATTCAGATTATTAGTAGTTACTTTTTGGAGGATATTGTAACTAGAGGTTATTCTATTTTCCTACCCGGGACACATTGGTAGTATACAGAACCAGCTTCTTTTTTTCAATTTATTTTTATATCAAACTACATTGCCAAAGATATTTATTAACGTCAGGAGTTCAGAGACCAGGTCTTTATGGATTTTTTGTATAAGCACATATCATCTGCAGCTAGGGATAGTCTGACTTCTCCCTTCCCTATTGGAATCTCTTTCCTATCTTTCTCTTGCCTGGGGCTGTGGCTTGAGATTCCAGTACTATAATATGTAGAAGTAGACAGAGTAGATATCTTTTGTTCCTCTAAAATCAGAGGAAATTCAGTCTTTCCCTATTTAGAATGCTGCTGACTAGAAGTTTATCTATCATACAGAGCCTTTATTATGTTAAGATATGAGTCTTGTTTCCCCAGAGTTTATATTAGGTGTCTATATTGTTTTATGTGATTATATTAGTTTATATTAATTCAGAATTTCTTTAGGGAGAGACCATGCCCCATTTATTGTGGCAAAGCTGGGATATAGGCCAAACAAAATACTCTAGCTTCCTAATAGACTTAATACAAAGTTCATTTCATGATTATTTTATGAGATTTTGTTGAAAGAAGGCAAGCATTTTTGTGTGAGATGATGTATAATTTCCTTGTTTAATCGTAACTACAATCTTTGTCCTAACAAGAAAACTATGAATTTTGGACATTTGTACACTATTAAAACTGGTTCAATAAAGTATAAAATTCAAAAAAAAAAAAGTGATCAGTGTCCCATACTTGCAATCCTAGCTACTCAGGAGGTAGCTGGAATCAAGTAGCCAGTTTCAAGCTATGAATGTCTGACAGAGTCAAAGTCAGCAAACCAGAGCAGGAGTGTGAGAACTGAGCACCCACAACTATGGCTAAATCACAAAGAACACATGAGGTGTGAACTCTGAGCCTACACATTTGCATATGTCTTGGTATCCCCTGCTCAGAATGGAAGGAAAACAGCCTTGCTCAAACATAGGTTTGTCCAACGCCTTGAGGATGTTGTGTGGCAGAGTCGAATGGCTTTGTCTAAAGGCTGGCAAAGCCTGTGGAATTATGTGCTATGGATAAGATGCCCTCTTGTGCCTACTGCAATTCCTTCTGTCTGGCAGGAACTGAGTTACAGAGCATTGGAAAAGAAGCTGCTTGGCTGAAACCTACATGGAGAGCCCATGACCATCGTGCAGTTGGAGGTTCCTTCTGCAGCACGAGACCACCTCTGGATGCTCCCAATGGCTCTCATCAGGGCCCTACTGGGACATGCCCAGCAGAGCTGCTAAGCCTCCTGGAATGCAGAGGGGATGCAGACTGCCATGCCATTAGCAGGGTGCAGCAAAAGTGCCCTGCCCAGTCCTCAGGAGGAAAGGGGGCAGAGGAGCAACCCAGAAACATCAGGAAGCTTCAACATCATGAGACCCTGGGTCTGGATTAGGATCTGGGAAGAGCACCTTCTGAGAACCACCATTTTCCTGCCGTGTACTCTCCTGCTCCACAGTCTCCCCCATGGGGTCCCCTGCTATAGACTGGATGAGTGTCCCCAGGGCCATGTGTTGGGTCCTGCTCAGGAAACTCCTGAATATTGGAGGTGACAAGGTGTCCAGGCAGGCTCATTAGTGTGAGCAGACAGGACCCTGGAGAACCTGTGACAGCTGGGGAGGTCACATGCCAGGGCCCTGAGGGCATCTGAGCTCTCTGCAGTTTTCACTGCCATTTGCTGAGGGCCTACCCTGCTGTCAACAAGTCAGGCAAGAGAGGAGAAAAGCAGCTCATCCTCCCTTACTCCACCTTTGAGAAGCCAGTGCCTCATCCCAAGGCCTGAGAGGCAGGAGCTGGGCTGCCCTGTGGGCTGTGACACCAGTGCCCCCAGGTGCACTCTCAAGAAGAAAGGAGACAGTACCTCTCCTCTCACTCCTCCAGAGCAGGACTTCATCTCAGAGCCTCAGTGAATACTGTCAAGAGAAAACCTACCCAGATGTGAACCAGAAAAGCCAGTTCTTTCCCCTGCCTGACCTTTGCTTGGGTTGCCTGTGAGTGTCCTTTTCTCTTTAGGACCTCCCCAAATCCACCCTTTAATGCTCCCATGCCCTGGTGCAGATGTGTTCAGGATGGAGGCAAGCCTCAATTAGGTGTGGCAAAGCCACAGAACACAGTCATGTTTTCCATTTCTACATAAAATATCTGGAGACATCAGTTTTCAGGAGATGTTTGTTTTTGTTAGCTTTATTGTTTGTGGTTTGAATTTTTATTTTCTTGTCTTGAGCCTGTACTCAGGACCTGGGAGCTGTCCCTGAGTTCTTTTAGCTTCTTGCTACTGCTCTACAGCTTGTGCTGCTGCTCTGTCTGCTTCTAGCATTTTTGTTGGTTTTTGTTCTTGTTGATTTATTGGAGATAATGGTTTCACTTGCTTTCTTGCCTGGGCAGACTTTGAACTGTGATGCTCGGATCTCAGTTTCTCAAGTAGCTAGGATTAGAGGAATGAGCCATCAGCTCCCGGCTTCAATAGGGTGTTTTTTGTCTTTTGTTTTTTTTTCAAAATATAGAAATAATTTGTGAGGGCCGAGAGTTTGGCCTAGCGGTAGAGTGCTTGCCTAGCATGCACGAAGACCCAGGTTCAATTCCTTGGTACCATATACATAGAAAAAAGCCAGAAATGGTGCTAAGGCTCAAGTAGTAGAGCTCTAGCCTTGACAAAGCCCAAGGACAGTGCTCAGGCCCTGAGCTCAAGCCCACGACTGGCAAAAAAAAAAAAAGAGAAGAAAAGAAATAATTTGTGATTAGCCCAAGTTTGAGCTTTTCCATTCACATCCTCCTCTCCTACCCTGGCCTGTAACACTCTCTCCATCAAGCCTAGAGCAGGCCCTCTGCTGTGTCAGATGACCACACTCTCACAGCATCATCACTCCAGCTCACACCTCACATGACAGCTCAGCCCTGGGGCTGCACATCCTGTGTGCTGGGAACCACATGTGATCATGATGAGGTCACCCTAACAGTGTCCCCGACCTCAAAGCCCCTGTGCTCTTTTGTCCCTTCCTCCTGTGTATTCCTTGTTGACACACCCATTTTACAAGTCGACTCATTCCATGTCAGCATGGTGACGCATGCCTGTGAGGAGGGACGGTTAATGGCATGGTCGAGGCTGTGGTAGATGCACAAAATCTTCATCCAACATGTGTTATGCCTGTGTTTGAAGTGTTGAGTGTCACCAGTCTTAGTCCCTTTCAGATGCTATAACCAAACTCCCTAAGCAGGTAGCTGTGGATGGCTCACAGAATAGAGGATGCAAACCAAAGACCAGAGACAAAAGCTCTTTTCTGTGCATCGTAGAAGTGGCTCCTCACAATTCTCCCATGGCCAGGGAGTTATCTAACTTTCACCCTCATGGTCTGAAAGCAGACCTAAGCACTCACTCCTCACACTATTACTATGTTAAACATTTGTTCCGGTGAACGTCTGGACATAAATCCTACTGTGAGGAAGTGGGGTAAAGTTTTCCCTCTCTTCCAGGCTCACCGGATTTTCAAGTGTGTACCCAAACACCTGCTTTCCTGAAGAAAGGGGCAAAAAGCTTCCTCTCCCCATCCATCTCAAAAACACCCTCCTTCTTGCCTTGAGCTGGGCATGCTGCGGAAATGCAGCCTGCAGATAACAAACACAGCCTCAGAAAAGCTTAGTACCCTCTGCCTGCGCTCCTCCCCTCTCCACCCTCAGGAAATACAGCCAGAGCTTCAACCCACTAATCACTGTGCCTTGGCATTGAGACTTCCACAGAAGATGACCAGACTGGAAGTTCTTCATCACAGTTGACAAAAGTGATGAAGCAGTCACAGAGGGCGGCAGACCTCCTCCCCACCCTATCCCCCAGGACCAAGCCACATCCCTTCCAGTGAGCCACCCCTTCCCTGGGGTCTATTTTCTTCCACTGAGCACCCTGCTTCAGGTGTAGCCTGCCAGGACCGTCACAAGACCAGGCCACGTCCTGCTACTGAGTCACCCAGTCCCTGGGTCTCTCCTCCCTCAGCCCGGAGTCTGCACCCACATGGGACCTGGTCATATCAGCCCTGCCTCGGTGTGGTCTAAGCTGGGTTTTAGGCCACTAGCCTGACAGTTATTTTTCAGTTAACTGCCTGCCTTCCTGAACATTCTGAGATCCCTCCCCTGCCTTTGGGAATTCATGTTCATATGCCAGTTTCCATTCTGAGGGGGGATCTGGAACAGGTTACCATCCCAGGTGAGCAAAGGTTTCTTAATGCTATGGAGACATCTCTCAGAGGACAGCAAAGCCCTGCTGGCTGGTCCTCACAACCAACACTGACCCCAGCCCTCACTGGCACAGATACTCCAGCATCCCTGCTAAAGAATACCCAGTACATCCATGGCTGAGCCACACCTCTCTGCACCAGGCCAATCCGGATATTATCATGGTAATAGCTTTTAGGAACAATATGCCAGAAAAGGTGTGGGAAGCCCTCATGGACTGAATGTTTGATGCCGCTATGGCAACAGAGCTCATATTGACTAACACAAGGACCAAAGGAGTGAGCCCGTCTGCCCAAGGTGTTGTCAATTCCTGAACTTCCATTTCTCCCCTTACCTGCAAGGGTCCTGGGTCTCCACCAGTCTAAGAAAAACAACAGTTTACCAACCAGGCACCCTGCCAGCTGCCTGCCTGCTTAGCACAAGGCACAGAGGATGGCATCAAATGTACCACATCCACCCCTACGCTCTGCCTCCTCTCTGCCCTCTGCACCCAGACCCTTGAGGAGGAGGAGGACTACAAGTTGCTTCCACAGGAGCCAGCAGCAACCAATTCCTGTGGTCCAGCCACAGCTTAGACCAAGTACAATTGCCAGGACTGGAGAATCATAGAAGAGAGAATGATGAGTGCCTTGCAAACCTGCTGCTGCCGCTGCCGCTGTTTTCCGTTTCTAAACTGCACATCTAGCAGATCACATTTTGGGACACCTGCCAAACTTTCAGGGTCACAGAGCTGGGCTCTGGGTTTGTCTATGACTTTTCACCTGCCTAGCCCTTGTCTATGGGTACCTGAGGTCAGGAGAAGGGTCCGAGAAAGGTGGACAGGTGTCAAGAGAAACAGATTTCAGGGCTCAAGACCTGGTGCTGAGTGACAGCACCCAGAAGTATTGCCTTCTGAAGTTCAGACTTGTTTTCTTTTTGTCTTTCTTTCTGAAGATGCCTATCTTTATTTTGTTGTACTCGAAATTTCATACAGTGTGTCTTTCTGTGTTCCTTTTATAGCAGTATCAGTCAGGATATTGTATAGCTCAATACTAACCCTTGCCTGTTATTGGAACTATTCTGCAGACTGGGTCCTGGAGGACTGAGGTTCAAAGCAATGCTGCGTCTGATGCACAAGGTACCTTGAGCATCCAACAGACACAAATAATTAAAAGTGCTTCTCAAAAGTCATGATGTCAGCTGCCACAAGTCTCATGCACATCATTACCGTCTTTGTCTCATCTTCACTTTCTTTTTATTTTTGCTTTTAAATTTTGTTTTTTTTTCCTATTATAAAGATGATATACAGAGAAGTTAGCTGTCTATTTTGGGTAGAGTGTTCATTTCTTTTCAGGCATAGGGAATATTTCCCTCACTCTCTGCCGCGTTTCCTTTCCTGTCCCCATCCACAAGATATTAAGTTCATTTTCAACATAGTTTTCAGTGAGTACCTCTGCTGCATTATCCATCCTTCAGGAGCATGTTAGAAGGACAAACAGGCTGAAATATGTCTCCATGTCTGTAGTGGCACTCCATGTCTTGATGTCCTTGTAAAAGCCAAATAACTAGAAACCCCACTGCTAGATGAAAGGGCTGGGTGAAGTGATGTGACCTTGGGCTGGGTGTGGGGTTCACACCAGGTCAGAAACTGGAAGCGCAGTGTGGCAGTTTGCCCTTCTCAGCTCCTGAGCAGTTCCTGCAGGAGGTCTAAGAAGGAGATAAAGTAGACATGGAGTCTGGGCATCCTTTGTATACCATGCTAATGGAGCAGCTCCCATTCCAAGGGAGGGCCTAGAGCAAGCTGCAAGCCCAGATGAGCAGGGGCCGCTTCCTGCTGAGGAGACATCTCTCCAAGGAGGCCTGCTAGAGCTGCTCCTTACCACCAACCCAGAGCTCAGTCCCTCACTGGTGCAGGTTCTCCAGCATCCCTGGCTAAAGAACACCCAATCACACCTGCCACCGAGCCACCCTCCCCCCCCCCCCGAATCCCCAGCACCAGCCCAACACTGACACATTTAGCTTAATGGCTTTTGGAACTATAAGCAAGGAAAGGTATGGAAAGCCCTGATGGGCCGGATTGTTGATGTCACTGTGGACACGACTAAATATTAACTAGCACAAGGGCTGGAGGTGGGGGGTGACTGCATGTGGCAGGGGAGGCGTTTGACTCCTGGACCTCCACCTTGCCTGCTCATCAGCAGGGGTCTGGGCCTCCACCAGTCTAAAAAATACCTGTGCCTCTAAGCTCCGCCTCCTCTCTGCCCCCCCCCCCACCCTGGTTCAAGGGCTCTGAGAAGAGGGAGGGCTGCAACTCCCCTCCCCAGACCAAGCAGCAGAGAAACTTCTGGTCATGACAAAGTTTTGACCAGTGTGCCAGCCCCTGACCCCATTGTGAAGGGGAGGATAGGCAAACTCCTGAGAGCTTTCAACAGCTGCTGCCTTCCCAAAGAGTACATCTCACAGAGTCCATCCCGGACAGGAGAGGACAACCCGAAACCAGCAGGGCATGATGGTGGGCACAGAGCTAGGCTGGGTTTTATTTGTCTAAGATTTTATCAAGTCATTTTCACCAAACCAACCTCCGCCTGTCTGTAGCAGAGGCAGGGAGTGGAATCAGAGGGAGGTGGAGGTGTATCTATAGGGACAGATCTCAGGATAGAAGGCTTGTGACCTGTCTGCTGGCTGACAGCACTGAGAGGTAGTGCCTTCTGAAGTTCAGTCCTGTTTCCTTTTGTCTTTCTACAGATGAACATCCATCTGAGAAAAATTTCATTGTAAATAAAATTGTTAACTAATTATTGCTCCAATGTCCATTTCATATATTTCATTTGTGTCTTTTTGTGTTCCTTATTACAGTAGTAGTAGGCAGAATGATAGGTAGTTCAAATCCTAATCCTTGCCTGTCACCATACTATTCTGAAAATTAGTCCTGGAGGAATGAGATTCAGAGCTACTCTGCTTCTGAGGCGTAAGGTAACGTGAATGTCCAACAGTTATAAGTAATTAAAAGAGCTTCTCAAAAGCAAAGCATGTGAACGACAGTCAGGACAAGTACAACATTTGCAGCTTGGTACCATGGTTAGGACAGGCAAGCCTAACTCTGCTTCCATGTCTGCACTACCATTCTATGTGTTGCAGTCCTTGGGAAGCACAATACTTCTGTCAATTCACAGGCTAGTATTATTCTTGGTGGTTAGATTCTTTGATATCAGAGGAAATTCAAGAAAAATCTTTAGAGATTCCAGAAAAGAGAATCATGCTAGGGATCAAGTACAGTTTTGGTAGCTTAGAAATCTAGCTCCTTCTGAAACTGAGAAATGAGGTTCAAAGTCTGACCAAGCCTAAAACTCAGACTGTTACAGCCTGTAGTTCTGCAAAGGCTGTAAATGGAAGCGTGGTTCAAGTGGTTAGAACTATTCTAGACCAGAGTACCACACCTTCGTTTATGCCCAGCAGCAGCAAAAAGAGAACCAAAAAAATCCACCACCACTGAGCCACCTCCTCAGTCCATTCTAAAAATTAGATATTCATAAACTTGTGCCAACTATATTTTAGGAAGATTCTGTGATCATTAAAGAAAAAAATCTTCAGAAAAGGGGAAAGAAATGACACAAAGATACTTACAAAGATTATAAAACCAATTGTACGTGATACTGCTGTCATGGCCACGAGCTCAGTTCTGGCTTGGAGCTGGGGCCCAGCTTACACTTCTGTGCAGGGGATCTCTGCCTGCACCTCAGCCATTATACTTTAAGGGTTGTTTCATCTGTCAGGTTGTCTTCTCTGTGTGAGGTTAGAAGCCTGCAGGCATGCTTTTGTTTTGTGCCAGTCTTGGGACTTGAACTCAGTGACTGAGCACTGTCCTTGGGCTTTCTCAAGGCTGGAACTCCACCACTTGAGCCACAGCACCACTTCCGGCTCTTTTTTCCTGTATGTATATGTGGTGCTGAGGAATAGAATCCCGGTCTTTGTGCATGCTAGGCAAGCACTATAACACTAGGCCAAACTCTCAGGGTCCCCTGGAGGAATTTTATTGACAAAAGCAAAGAGAGCAAACCCTCATTAGGGCAGCTGCAGACACAGCTGGGCAAAAGCACAAGTCAGGTTCACCATCCAGTCACACGCCCTGGATGAGTGGACCCTGAAATAGAGAGGGTGATGATGTATGGAGGTCATAACCCAGCCCAGCAGAGGTCCAGGAAACCCTCCTTGGCAGTTTCCAGGGGGAGCCTGAAAACTGTCATAACCCCACATCATCAGAAGGACCAGCAAGGCAACACCTCCAGCCAGGTGAACTATCATAGCGTGGGCCTCTGTACTGTCTCTCAGGTGTGGCCCAGTCCTGGATTGCTGTCAGGAAAACACAGGCCTAAAGTGTGGCCTAGTGGTACAGTGCTTGCCTAACATGCATGATGCCCTGGGTTTGAGTCCTCAGTACCATGTACACAGAAAATGCCGGAAGTAGTGCTATTGCTCAAGTGATAGAGCACTAGCCTTGAAGAAGTTCAAGGACTGGCAAAAAATTAACCCAAAAAACAGAGTATCCCCAACACATATCCTTCCAGGTGTCTGCCTGCTGAGTATGATGGGGAGGAGGAGGAGGTCAGCAAATGTGCCACCTCTGCCTCTGAGCTCTGCCTCCTCTCTGTTCCCTGGACCCGGAGAAGGAAGAGGAAGACGAGGAGGAGGAGGAGGAAGAGGAGGAGGAGGAGGAGGAGGAGCAGGAGGAAGAGGAAGAGGAAGAGAAGGAGGAGGAGGAGGAGAAGGAGGAGGAGGAGGAGGAGGAGGAGGAGGAGGAGGACTGTACTGCACACCCTAAACCCAGCAGCAGAGAAAGCACTGACCCAACCCCTGACCACATTGGGGTTTGGAGAAGCATCAAGTGGAATTGTGTTCAGCTTCCTAAAGGAAGCAGGTAGGATGAGGGAGGATGGGTGAGGCTCAGATAGATTTCTGTCAGGTGATTACAGCCATGAAGTACTCTCCCCACAGTGGCATTGCTCATAGGGACATTAAACCTGAGACCATTTTGTTAGACATAAGGGGCCATGTAGAAATAATCCTTTGGGGCTTGGTGCTTGCTTTGACATCCAATGTAGCAGTCTGTCCGTCTGGACCTGTTCAGAGGGAGGCCAGTTCCTCTTCAGAGGGAGGACCTGGAACAGGTTCCAAGGCCAGGCATGCAGTGACCAATTCATGTTCAGAACACTGATGTTTAGAGAACAATGGAAGGCTTCTGGCCTTGGTCCTCTGGACAGACCCTGAGCCCAGGCTCTCACTGTGTCAGGTACCCTCAACATCTGTGACTGAAATACACCAAGTGACACCCATCATCCACCACCAATCCCTAGAGAAAATGAACATAATAGAATCAGGGTTATGGCGCTTGTGGGGTAAAAACCAGAAGTTGTTCAGAAAGTACTAATGGGCCATAGGTTTGATCCAGCTATGGCCAATGTTAAGTACTAACTCATAGGAACCAGGGAATGACCCCCTAAACCAGGTGAGGTACCCCATTCCTTGTTCTCACCTCAGGGGACAGTCTTCCACTAGTAGATAGATAGAGGGATAGATAGATAGATAGATGCACACACACACACACATATGTGTATATTTTATATACACATAGATAAAATTCCCTATTATGGGACAGGATCCTGCAAGATGTCTGAGCCCAGAGCACCAAGGGCAGGAGGAATGCATCATATGAATCCCCTCTGACTCTATGCTGTGCCTCTTCTCTGCCACCTCTACCTAGGGCCCTGAGGAGGAGGACTTCAAGTCACCTCTCCAGGGTCAGCAGCACATAAACCTTTGGATAGCTGGTGTTTTGACCAATATCCCAACCCCTGACCCCATCAGGAATTGGAGAAGTATGCAGGGGAGGATCAGCAGATGCCTAAGAGCCCGCAGCTGCTGCTGCCCTCCCTTCCTAAAAAGCACATTTCAGAGTCCATCCTGGAGAGGAGGGGGCAGCCCTAAAAACTGCAAGGCCCATAGGTGAGCAAAGGGCTGTGTTCTATTTCTATGATTTGATGAAGTCATTGTCACCTGCCCAACTCTTGTTGGGTGGGTTTAGTAAAAAGGGGGGAGAGGGAGGGGGAAAGATGTCCAAAGGGATAGAGTTCAGGTGGGAGGTCTCATGAGCTGGTGCTGAGTGACAATACTCACAAAGGTATTGTCTTGTGACGTTCAAACCTGTTTCCTGTTTGTCTTTCTTCAAGCAGACTAGTACCCCTAATCTGGGAGAATATGTTTCATGGGAATCAACTAGCTCCTTTTAACCAATTTGTCCTTCAAAGTCAATTTCAGGTATCCTCTTTTACTTTGTGTTCCTTATTTTATCAGTAATAGTTAGAATATTGTGTCATTCAAATCCTGACTCTTGTCACCACAGCTATTCAGAAGACTGAGTCCTGAGAGACTGAAGTACAAACACCTTTGTGATGCATGAGATGACTTGAGTGTCCAACAAATACAAGTAATTAAAAGTATTGCACAGAAGTAATAGATTGCTGCTTCTGTCAAACCAAATGTATTTCGTTCTCATCTTGGTACCATGTTTAGAAGGACATACAGGCCTAAATCCACCTCCATGTCTGTAATGCCAGTCAGTGTCTAGAGATCCCTGGAAAAGCCCATTAAAAGTCATTTTATTGGTCAGTGTACCTCTCACTGAGTTTTACACCAGATGGAGTCAAGAAAACCTTTAGTGCCATAGCAAAGAGAGTAACATTAGGAATCAAATTCATGTGTGGGAGACACGTTTCCAAATGTAGCTACTTGGGAAGAAGAAATCAAACATTCAAAGCCAGTGTAAACAGAAATGTCTGTGAGACTCTTAGAAGTTTTGACATTAGCACGGACTCTGTAAAATGTGCGGCTCAAGTGTTTGGTTACAGAGCACACCACCATGAGTTTATGGTAGCCAAAAACCAACAACAACAACAATAAAAAGACCCATCACCATTGAGCTGCCTCCTCAGCCCATTCTAAAAATAACCCTTTCAGAAACTATATCCTGCAGGAAGACATTAACTTGTGGACAAGGTCCTTGTCAACACAGGGAAGAAAATAACACCCCCAGAAGCATATCACAAAGACTTAAAAAAATCTCAGTGATAAACAACTTGTGATCCCCAGTGAAAAGTGTGAGAATAGCACTGGGTTTGCGTGGGTATTATGCTGAATTTAAAGATTGTTTTTGGAAGTGTGGTCATTTGCCCCATATTTGTCAAATCAGAAATATGCAAGGCCTGGATAGTGTCCCCAATTTCCCCCACCAATATTTATAGTTTTCATTATTGAGATAGCTCCTTGATTCAGTTTATTAACAGTTACTCTTTGAAGGTCATTGTAAGTGAAGATGTTCTCCCCAGTTTCATTCTCCAAATGCTCATTGTCACTACACAGAGAAGCTGCTGTCCTCATTGGTTTTTATATCAGGCTGCATTTGCCAAGATACTTCTCAAAACCAGGGGTTCAGAAATCAAGTCTTTTTGAAGCTTTAGGTATGAGCACATTTCATCTGCAATTAGGGGTAGTCTGCCTCTCTCTGCCACTGGAATCTCATCTCTTTCCTTTCTCTTGCCTTCAGGCTGAGGCTAGAGATTCCAATACTACAATTGGTAGGAGTAGAGACAGCACACACCATTGTCTTCCTCCTCTAAAAGCAGAGGAAATGATTTGTCTTGCCCTATTTAGAATGAGGTCGGCAATAAGTTTTATGTGTCATATACAGCCTTCATTAAGTTAAAGTACAAGTCTTGTTTTCCTAGTTTTCTCAGAGTTGATAGCGTAAGAGAATGTTGTGTTTATCATAAGGTCTTTCTGCACCATGATCATGTGATCCTTGCCTTTGCTTTTCTTTTTGTGCTATATTTCTTTAGTAATAAACATGTAGTAACCCAATACCTGTGGAATGAATCTAAGTTAATGGTGGTGTTTAACGTGTGTGTGTGTGTGTGTGTGTGTGTGTGTGTGTGTGTGTGTGTGTGTGTGTGTGTTGGTACTATGGCTGGGTATTTGTTCCTAAGCTCTTATGCTCAAGGCTAGTGGTCCACCACTTGAGTGACAACTCCATTTTTTCTGTTTGCCTGGTAAATTTGAGATGAGTGTCACACACATTCTGGCCTGGGTGGTTTTGAATAGATCATATATTTTAATATTATGATATATTTCATTTGGTTAAAATAGATGTGTATGTATACATCAATTTCTTGTGCTGGTACTAAGGCTTGAACTCAGGGCCTGTGTGCTGTCCCTTAGCTTTTGAGCTTGAGGCCTGATGCTCTATCACTTTAAACACACCACTAATTGAGTCTTTCTGAATTTTTTGTATTGTTATTGGTTATTTTTAAATTGTATTGGTGATGTATAGAGTTTGATTTTTTAAGGTTATAATATCATGTTATTTGAACTTCATTATTATTTCAATACTCAGAATCATAATTGAACTATTACTCAAGAGCTTGGAAACATTCTTAATGTAAGTTAGCCTATTTCACTTATTCCATCAATCTTATTCTTTCCTTTATTAACTAGCAAAAAAATTTCATAATTGTTTCAAGAGCTGAAAGCACTACTTTGCGTGTTAGAATATATTTCTCTATATTTTGTTCCAACTTTTCAGGCTTTTTGAGGTTTTAGGTTGTTTTGAGTCCTGGGAATGGAACCCAGGGCCTTGTGTATACTGGGTAACTGCTTTCCCACACAACTAAATTTACAATATTAATATGTTTGTGGGGGGAGCGATATGTTGCTGCTCTGCTTTACAGAGCTATTAGATATCTTTATTAATCTTTTATTTCTTTTTTGTTATGTCATGGGGCTTGAACTCTGGGTTGGAGCACTGTCCCTGAGCTCTTCAGCTCAAGGCGAGTGCTCTATCACGTGAGCCACATTGCCACTTCCAGTTTTCTAGTGGTTCATGGGAGATAAGTGTCCTACAGATTTCTGTGCCTGGACTGGTTTTGAACCGTGATCCTAAGATCTCAGCCTCCTGAGTAGTAGGATTACAGGCAAGAGTCACAGGCACGGCCTTGATTTATCTTTTCAATAGATTTTAGATGGCTTCATCATGTGGACTGAGGAGGAAAATGTGTGGCAACATTGCTCATTGAAGTGAATGAGGACATTCAGGAATTCTAGCTGCACGCTGGTGGATGCATGGTCCTTGTCAATGGATTCAGAAGTGAAAATTAATTCAGACCTTCTTTAGGAAGACACCAGGCCCCACTTATTGTGGCAAACCTGGTACGTAGGCCAAAAAAACGTTCCTAGCTCCATGACTGATGTAACAAAATGTGTTTCATGATCGTATTTTGTTGAAAGAAAACAAGTACTACTCTGTATAATATGTGATTTCAATTCCAACAAGAAAACTAAACATCATGAGGATCTTTATCTAACTGGCTTAATCAAGTACAAAATTCAAAACTAGAGACCAAAACTCCATCTCTGCAATTGTAGCTACTCAGGAGGTATCTGGAATCAAGTGGCCCTTTTCAAGCTATGAATGACTGAGAGAGGAAAAAGCAGAGTATGAGTGTGAGAACTGGCCACCCACACCTATGGCTAAATCACAAAGGACACATGAGGTGTGAACTCTGAGGCTACACATTTGCATATGTCTTGGTATCCCCTGCTCAGAATGGAAGGAAAACAGCCTGGTGCATATTGCTCAAACTTAGGTTTGTCCAATGCCTTGAAGATGTTGTGTTGCAGAGTTGAATGGCTTTGTCTAAAGGCTGGCAAAGCCTGTGGAATTATGTGCTATGGATAAGATGCCCTCTTGTGCCTACTGCAATTCCTTCTGTCTGGCAGGAACTGAGTTACAGAGCATTGGAAAAGAAGCTGCTTGGCTGAAACCTACATGGAGAGCCCATGACCATCGTGCAGAGTTGGAGGTTCCTTCTGCAGCACGAGACCACTTCTGGATGCTCCCAATGGCTCTCATCAGGGCCCTACTGGGACATGCCCAGCAGAGCTGCTAAGCCTCCTGGAATGCAGAGGGGATGCAGACTGCCATGCCATTAGCAGGGTGCAGCAAAAGTGCCCTGCCCAGTCCTCAGGAGGAAAGGGGGCAGAGGAGCAACCCAGAAACATCAGGAAGCTTCAACATCATGAGACCCTGGGTCTGGCTTAGGATTGGGGAAGAGCACCTTCTGAGAACAACCATTTCCTGCCTTCTCCTTGTACTCTCCTGCACCACAGTCTGCCCTGTGGGGTCCCCTGCTGTGGACCATGTGTTGGGTCCTGCTCTGGAAACCTGTGGACATTGGAGGTGACAAGGTGTCCAGGCAGGCTCATCAGTGTGAGCAGACAGGACCCTGGAGGGCCTGTGACACTTGGGGGGGGGGGTGTCACATGACAGGGCCCTGAGGGCATCTGAGCTCTCTGCAGTTTTCACTGCCATTTGCTGAGGGCCTACCCTGCTGTCAACAAGACAGGCAAGAGAGGAGAAAAGCAGCTCATCCTTCCCCACTCCACCTCTGAGAAGCCAGTGCCTCATCCCAAGGCCTGAGAGGCAGGAGCTGGGCTGCCCTGTGGGCTGTGACACCAGTGCCCCCAGGTGCACTCTCAAGAAGAAAGGAGACAGTGCTTCTCCTCTCACTCCTCCAGAGCAGGACTTCATCTCAGAGCCTCAGTGCATACTGTCAAGAGAAAGCCTACCCAGATGTGAACCAGAAAAGCCAGTTCTCTCCCCTGCCTGACCTTTGCTTGGGTTGCCTGTGAGTGTCCTTTTCTCTTTAGGACCTCCCCAAATCCACCTTTAATTTTCCTGGGGTCTGGTGCAGGTGTGCTCATGAAGGATTTAGCCCCAACTAGGCCAGTCAAAGCAACAGGCCACAGCCACATTTTCCTTTTACAGTGATGATATTGAAAAGTATCTGGGAAATAGAAATGTACTCTTCACCTGACTTAGGTAACTACAACCCCTCTGTTTAGCACCTTCTTAGTAACAATTAAAGACAGTTTTAAAGTACCTGGGGAAATTAGTTTTCAATAATGTGTTTTTAAACAATTATTGTAAGGATGCTATACAGAGGGATTACAGTTACCATGAGTCAGGAAATGAGTAAACTTCTTGGTGGAAAATGTTTTGTTTTCCTTTGCTCTCCCCCAGTGTTTCCCTCCCATCCCCACCCACAACTTGTTCATGTTATCTTCAACATAGTGTCTAGTGAGTACCACTGCTGCATTTCTTTACCTTCTGTACCTCCATTTCTGTGTCCCCCTTACACGTACCCAAGACAGGGGGTAACACTGTGCCCTGGGAGGATGACAGGACTAGGAGGCCTTTATCACAAATGGCAAAGTGGTTAGAGCAGGGGACAGAGGCCAGGCAGGCCCTCAGGACCACAGAGGACCAAGCACATCCCACAAGCTTACCACCATGCCCTAGGGGCAAGTCTACTGAGGGACGCTGCCTGACACTGCCATTTTATAGTCACCCAGGACCACACCAGACCAAAGCCACAGCCCCATGCTGAACCCCCACCTCCCCCCCAGGGACTATCCCAAGTAAGGATCCTATGTGACCTAGGAGCAGATGGCCACTCAGAATCCACACACGACCAAGCTATGTCCTCCTAGGCAAAGCCTACTCCCCAGAGTCTATTCTCTCCAACTGGGGACTCTGTTCTAGACAGGAGACCTTCAGCTACCAGGGTCCAGGTGGACTAAGCAACCTCCATCCACCAGGCCCCCTAATCTCACTCTCAGTAAGTATATATATTGGATCACTAAGAGGGGCTTACGCCAACATGAGGCCTGGGTTTGATCGGGTCTAGCTGCATTGATGTCACTGGCAGATGCTTTTTCCTGGTGGCTTTCATTGACATTCTGAGATCCCATGGTGGGGAGAGCCTTTGTGACATAGAAGGACCACAGAGGACTGCACCATGCCTCCTTGAATGCTGTGTCCTGGTCTTCAGGACATCAAACACCTGCTCTGTCTTTGTCAGGGGGAGTGGGAGATGCTGGAACAAAAGCCCTCTATGTAGTGGCCTGGGCAGTGGGAGAACACAGAGGGCCTGGCACACATGTGTCAGTCTCTGGGTTTTATGCAGCTGCGTGCACGGGTGTGTTAACACAACCACTGAGGGACTGGGAAGACAGATATTTCCTTCAATGAAGTTGAATTTTATTTTAGAGTATTAGTCTTAGTTTCCATCAATACCCATGATTTTACCTTTACCAGATATCTCATTTCTTTATTCATCCTGAATTCCTCTGATACACTTCAAACTGAAAACTCTCTTCTTCAGGGCTGGTGTAGAGGTTAAAAAAAAAAGTCCTGTTTTTGTGTCTTCATTATTCTTCATGTAAGACAAAAGTATGGGATCTGAAGTTAGGTAATTAGCCTCGAGGATGTGGAGCTACGTTGCTCTGGGCTCTGTTCTTTTTGGTGACAAAATTAATGGAAATGTGTGGAACTCTAGCGGACCCCTTCAGATGCCTGAAGATGCCCGAGAGATGCATGTTGAAAATGAACTGCAGTGCACGTGGTAATGGTCTGGTCAAACACGTTTGATACCCGTCATTTTACTAAATAAAACAAAATGTCTACAAAGTCCACTTAAAGCATCAACAAGCACCATATTGAGGGATGCTATAGCTTGTGGTTGGGATAACGTTTTGCACTCAAGCCCTCATATTAAATAGGATGACATTCCTCCATGCCTGAGTCCAGCCTGGAGCCTTTTCTGTGCAGGTCATGGTGGAGAAAGGAACTTGCTTCTGCTCTAGGCAGGAGCCACAGCCACCATCTTCCTATTTCTCACTTCCTGCCTCATCTGGGATGAAAGCATGCCTTCCTGTGCCCTCTTCCTATGCCCGACTTGGACTCTCATACCCTGTTTCCCAGGCTGGCTTCAGCCTGCACAAGGAGCCAGGCAGCCAGCTAAAAATCAATTGAAATAGGAAACATCAATATGCACAACACACACACCTAAGAAAAGTTTCAATGTACTGGTTTTCCTCTCACCACAAGGCTTAAGGCCTGGAATCCAAACTGTGCAGGAAGCTGAGTCATAAGGATGGCAACTCAAAGTCAGCCTGGCTGGGAAGTCCACCTCAGAGATAGAAGGGGAGCTGTCATTCAAGTGGCGAGTCACCAGACTTGAGGGCAAAAGCTAAGGCACAGCACCCAGGCCCTGAGTTCAAGCCCCAGTGCAACCACACACATAAATGTCCTTTATGCCAGAGACTGAGATGACACGGTGGGTGATGCCCAGCCAGGACAGGTCCCTTTGTGCTGTGACTTCACAGATGCCACTGTGAGGGAGCAACGGGCAGTGTGAATATGAGGTTGTGGCCAGGCTAGATGTGCGTCCACCATAGGAGAGAACTTGCTGTCGTGTGGGGCATGCGCTAGCAGGTTTGCTTGGGTTGTCTGGGCTAGGAGTTGAATTTTGCTGTTCCTGTTGCATTAGTATATTAACATAGTGTGGTTGGGGGTGGCTTGGGGGGTGTTTAGATAGGATTAGTGTGTTTGTGGGTGGTTACCTAACATGATTAGTATAGACGACTTGGAGAAGACACTGCAGGTCCTTGAGGCCAGTGCCGCCAAGGGGTCGGGCCTGGTGCTTGTAGGACACTATAAAATTCTGGGACTTATCAGAGGGCAGTTTTGGGAGCATGTATCTGGCCCGACACCTCCCCACAGGCCATCTTGTAGCCGTGAAAATACTAGAGAAAACGGACAACCCTTTAATAGAAAGCGAAGTGGACATCGCCAAGTCCGTGGACCGTCCGTGTGTAGTCAGAACTTTTGAGGTGGTGGAGACGACTGAGCAGGTGTTCCTGGTGATGGAGTACGTGCACGGACAGGACCTGTTCCACCGCCTGCAGCAGTCCAGGAGGATGAAGGAGGACGAGGCCCGGGCAGCGGGCAGTTTTCCACCAGATCCTCACAGCCATGCAATATTGCCATGACCACGGGATCGCACACAGAGACACCAAACTGGAGAACATCTTACTAGATCAGTGGGGGAGGGCCAAATTATGTGACTTTGGCTTGGGAGCTAGATTCACTCCAAGTGTGGCAGTCTGCCCTTCTGGGCTCCCGAGCAGCTCCTGCAGGAGGCTATTATGGAGACAAGGTGGACGTGTGGAGTCTGGGCATCCTGGTATACACCATGCTCACGGGGCCGCTGCCATTCCAAGGGAGGCCCTGGACGCGGCTGCAAGCCCAGGTGAGAGGGGCCGCGTCCTGCTGAGGAGGCACCTCTCCCAGGACAGCAAAGGCCTGCTGGCGCTGCTCCTCACCACCGACCCGGAGCACAGGCCCTCCCTGGCGCAGGTTCTCCAGCATCCCTGGCTGAAGAACTCCCAGTCACAGCTGCCACCGGTGTGCCACACGCCCCTGCCCCAGCCGGACCCTGACATCATCAGGGTAATGGACTTCTGGGGCTACAAGCTGGGCAGGTGCAGGAAGCCCTGCTGGCCACACACAGAGACCAGGGTGGAGCCCCCACGGGCCCTAGGACGCTCCCGGTTCCGGGACCTCTGCCATGCCCCTCACCTGCAGGGGCCTGGGCCTGCACCAAGCTAAGGAAAACCACCAGTTTACTCACCAGGCACTCTGCCTGCTGCCTGCCTTCTGAGGTCCAGGCACAGAAGGATGGCATCCAATGTGCCACGTCTGCTTCTATGCTCTGCCTCCTCGCTGCCTCCTGCACCCAGAACCCTGAAGAGAAGGAGGACTGCAACTTGCCTCCCCAGGAACCAATGGCAGCCAATTCCAGTAGCCTAGCCATAGCCAAGTCCCAGGACAACAGCCAGGGATGGAGTAAAATCAAGGGAAGGATGCTAAGAGCCCTGCTGCTGCCTTCCTTGCCAGAAAAGATCTGGCAGAGTCTGTCCTGGGTCAGTAGAGGACAGCACCTGACACCTGCAGAGCATGTATGTGGAATGGGAGCTGAGCTATGGGTTTTGTCTTTGACTTAATGAAGTCCTTTTCACCTGCCCAGTCCTTTTCTGTGGGGACCTGAGGGCAGGAGAGTCAGAGGGAGGTGGAGGGGTGCTCACAGAGGCAGATTTCAAGAGGGGGAGGGCTCCTGACCTGGGTTCTGAGTGAAAATATTCAGAGGTATTGCCTTGAAGAGTTCTGACTGTCTTTTTTGTTTTTTCCTGCAGCTGTATATCTCTACTAGAGGAGAAGATAGTACATATAAATACATTTGTTTGTTTTAATGCATTATTGCTCCATACTTCATTTCATGTACTCTACTTTTTCCCTTTCTGTGTTCCTAATTAAAACAGGACTAGTCAGAACAATTGTGTAGTTCAATCTGTCTTCATAGCTATTTTAAAGGTTTGCCCTGGAGCATTGAGGTTCAATGCAGCTTAGCTTCTGATGCACAAAGTAACTTGAGCAACCAATAGCTACAAACAATAAAAAGTGTTCCTCAAAATAAAAAAGTATGTTCTGGGAGTGTGTCCTTGTTTTGAGTTCTTGTCTAGCATCTAAGAAACCCTTGGCTTGATTTCTTGGTTTCATATACAAAGATAAAGCTGGACTTACTATTGTCGCTTCAGTGGTAGATCTCTAGCCTTGATAGAGTTCAAGTGCTCAAGCCCTTTGTTCTACTCACAAGAACTGGGAGGGGGAAAAAAAAGGAAAAAGACCAGGTTTATCCTAGCGGTAGAGAGCTTGCCTAGCATGCACAAAAACCCAGTTTCAATTCCTTGGTACCACATATGTAGAAAAAGCCCCCAAAAATGCTTTGGCTCAAGTGTAGAGCCCTTGCCTTGAGAAAGTCCAAGTAGAGTGCTCAGGTCATGGGTTCAAGCCCCAGGATTGACAAAAGAAAAAAAAAAGGAGAAAATTGTGGGGTGCTGACAGTTCAAATGCCCATCCGTTTTTGGGAGTCCTGGGGCTTGAACTCAGGGCCAGAGCACTAATTTTTAGCTTTCTCTCAAAGCTAGAGCTCTACCACTTGAGCCATCACACTACTTCTGAAGTTTGTCTATGACATTCTACCACTAGGCCAAACTCCCAGATGTCAAATTGCCATCATTCCTGTCTTGGAATCCTTTATACATTGTTTTTTTTTTTTACTTTTTGTATTTACTTATAAATCTGAAGTGCAGAGGAGTTGAGGTGACATAAGTCAGGTAAAGAGGACATTTCAGGCACTGGAACTATTTCCATTAATCTCCTGTTCTCCATTCACTAGATGTGTAGTTCATTTTCAACATAGTGTCCAGTGAACACCACTGCTGCATTTGTTCAGCCTCCATGCTATGTTCAAGGATACACAGGCAAAAATAAGCATCTGGTTTGGAATCCTACTCCACATCTTCAGGTCCTTGTAAAGGACTTATTAACTGTCAATTTCCTGACCAGCGTTCCTCTCAGTTACATAGTTTTTCAGCAGATGAACTCCAGAAAATGTTTAGTGTTCCTGGAAACAGAACAGGGATCAAACATAGATATGGGTGGCCAAAAGGCTTGCTTTGAACAAGTTCAAAGCCAGGTAAAGCAGAAAAGCCTGCGACCCTGAAAGCCTGCAACTGGCCAAAGGCATAGAAGAGGAGGTGTGGGTCAAGTGGTTAGAGCCAGTCTGCACCAGAGCACTCAGATACTCTGAGTCAAGCCCAGTAGCAGCAAAAGCAGAAGCCAAACATGCACCACCACTGAGCTACTGCCTCAGTCCATTCTGCTAAGAAGGTTTTCAGAAACTTGTTCCAACAATACACTTCAGGAAGTCACTAACGGAGAGGTGAGCACATATTGAGTCCCGAACTCAGCCCAGCAGAGGTCCAGGAAGCCCTCATTGGCAGGTTCCAATGGTACCTGGGAACGTACTTAATACCGTATTATCAGAAGGAGCAGCAGGCAATACCTCCAGCCAGCTAAGACATCCATGTTCTCATTTACAGAAGAAGCCTGTCATGGCCCCATATGAGAGGAGCATCAGTGTCCTCTCTAGGCATCCTGCAGGCAGCTGGCCATGAAGAGCAAGAGGATGGCAGCAAATGCACCACCTACTCTTCTGTGTTCGGCCCTCTCTGTGCCCCCTGCATCCAGGGCACTGAGAAGGATGGGGACTAGGCCCCAGCAGAGAAACGTGGGGTCAAGCCAGTGCTTTGACCAACATCTCATCCCCTGACCATGTGAGAATTAAAGAAACCTCAGGAGTAAGTTTATTCTCCTACACTGAGGAGACAGGTAGGCTGAGGGAGGATGAGGTCTGAGCATTTTGTGCCAGATACTTAGCACAGTAAATGACTGTCATCAAAGTGGTAGTGCCCACAGGGACCTTCACCCAGACAATGTTTTGTTGGACATAAGGGATAAGGTGAAAATGTGTGATTTTGTTCTTGGTGATGGCTTTGCATCTGGAGAAAACCTTGAGGAACCAATGTGGTAGTTTGCCATTGTGGGCCAACAAGACTTTTCTGCAGAAGGGCTTCTACAGTGACAGTGGAGCCTTGGCTCTTCTGTGGGATGTGCTGGACAAGGCTCCATACACAAGAACTGTAGCAAGCACAGCTGTCAGTGTACAGTGAAGTTCTCTGGCCTTCCCCCATCATGGTGGACCCTGTGACCAGGCAGTCTCTGATCTCATCAGAGTTATAGCATTTGAGAGTAGAATCCACAAGGTTCTGCTATGTCAAAGGTCCAGTGTCGTGAAGGGAATTATCTAGTACTGATTCACAGAAGGGACCAGGGGAGGGGACCCAAGGCTAGGTAAGAGATATGATTCCTGGACCCTCAAGTTGCCTCTTCTCCTGGCTGGCCTCCATAGTATCCAGATACACCATCTTGCCAACCAGGCATCCTACCAACTTCCTGCCCATGGAGCACAAGGGGCAGGAGGATGCCAGCAAATCAGCCACCTTGGCTTCTGCACTCTGCCTCCTCATTGCCCTGGAACTAGGGCGTTGAGAAGAAGAACTGACCTCTTGCTGACAGCAGCAGAGAAACCTCTGATCAAATCACAGTTTTGATCAATATCCCAATCCCTGACCACATCATACTTTGGAGAAACAGGAAGAGGAGGACCGTCAATAGCCTAAGAGGCCTCAACTGCTCTTTCTTCCTTTCCCATCGCTTCCCAAAGAGCACATCTCACAGGCAGTCCCGAGAGGGGATTGGACAGCACTGAAACCCATCGGGTATGAAAATGAGCACAAGCTGGGCAGTGGGCTTTTTCCTTTCTGATTTGGGGTTGCTAATTTTGTTAGGGGACTTAGAGAAGGCACTGCAGTCCTCGAGGCCAGTGCAACCAGGGGTTCGGATATGGTACTGATAGGCCAATATAAATTTTCTGGATGGGGAGTTTGAGTGTGCATTTAGCCAGGCACATCCCCAAGAGACAATTGTAGCAATGTAAATGTTAGAAAAAATAAGTAGTCCATCATTTGCAAGTGAAATGGACATGTGCAAGTCCCTGGAACAATTGTGTGTGGTGAGAGCCTTGGAGGTGGTGGAGTCCCGTCACAAGGTATGCCTGGTTATGGGATTCGTCCACGGACAGCACCTGCTCCATCACTGCTCGAGTCCAGGATGAGGGAGGATCAATCTCGGGCAATTTGATTTACCAGATCCTATGGCAGTGCAGTCCTGACACGCAAACCCCATTGCCCACCGGATGTTACACTGGAAAGCATTTTAATAGACAAGTATCACTTGGGGGCTGGGGCCAGGCTCACACCAGGTCAGAAACTAAAAGTGCAATGTAGATACTGGCCCTTCTCGGTGCCAGAGCAGTAGCTACACAAGGCTATCACAGAGATAAAGTGGACATGAGGGCATCTTGTTATACACCCTGCTCATGGGCCAGTTCCCACTGTGAGGGAGGACCTGGAGCAGGCTGCAAGCCCAGCTGAGCAGAGACTGCTTCAAGCTGAGGAGACATCTCTCAGAGGAGAGCACAGGCCTGCTGGTGCTGCTCCTTAAGAAGGAAGCTGAGCATAGGGCCTCCATGGCACCGGGACTCCAGCATCCCTGGCTATAAAAAAGCACTCAGTCACGCCTGCCCCCAGGACACACCCTCTGCACCATCCTGACCCTAGTTTAATTAGGGAAATGGGTTTTGATGCAATAATCTAGAAAGGGTATGGGAAGAAGCACTGATGGGCCAAAGATTTGATGCAACCATGGCAACATATTTAGTATTAACTAGCACATGGGAGCGAGGGTGGGACTCCACCAGGCAGGGGAGACACTTGGTGCCTACTCCTCCCCCTTGCCCCTTACCTGAGGGGCTGGGCCTCCACCAGTCTAAGAAACAACAGGCTTGCCAACCAGGCACCCTGTCAGCTCCCTGTCTACTGACCAGGAAGGCAGAAGGATGCCAGGAAGTGCCACCTCACCTGCCCTCTGCCCCCTGTATCCAGGATAGTGAGGAAGATGGGGAATGGGCCCCATCAGACACATCTGTGGTCAAGCCAGTAATTGGACCAGCATTTCCACACCTCACCACATCAGAGTTAGGAGGAAAATCAGGAGCAGGGTTGCTCACCCACATTCCTAAAGGAGGCAGGGTGAAGGAGATTGAGGGATGAGCATATTTTTTGCCACAATGAACTACTGTCATCACAGTGGCATTGCTCACAGGGACATTAAACCTGAAAGTGCTTTGTTAGACCCAAAGGGCAAGATGTAAATATGTGACTTTATTCTTCAAGCTTGCTTTGCACCTGGAGAAAACCTGGAGGTAGAATGTGGCAGTTTGCCATTTGGACCACTGAGGACTTTCCGCAGGAGGCCGACTACAGTGACAAAGTGGAGTCTTGGCATCTTATTATACACAAAGTGAATGGGTCAGTTCTTATTGTGAGGGAGGAGCAGGAGCAGACTCCGTGCTCAAGCTCGCAGGGCCACTTCAAGGGAAAGAACACAGCTGTCGGGGGATCTTTGTGAACGTCGCTGGTCTTGCTCCTCCTGAGAGACCCGAGTCCAGGCCCTCACTGGGCAGGTACCCCAAACCGCTGGCCCCCCAAATCCCTGAGGCACACCCACCACCAGTCACACCCATGGACCTGCCAGACCTTCATGTCATCAGGTGGTGACTTCTTGGTGGCAGAACTCAGAGGAGATCAGGGAACCCAGGATGTGTCGAATGTTCAATATCATGAAGGCAGTTGTCCAGTACTGACTCACAAGGGCCAGGTGAGGGGTGCAATTCCTGTACCCCTGCCTTGTCCCTCACCTCCTGGGTCTAGATCTCCACTGGTATCAAGAAATGCCATCATGCCAACCAGGCATCCTGACTTCTGCCTGCCCACTGGTCACAGGGTCGGGAGAATGTAGCAAATGCTCCACCTCTGCCTGGGTGATCTGCCTCCTCAATGTCCCCACACTCAGGGCCTGAGGAGAGAAAGACTGCTGCTGGATACACCCAGAGCATGTAGGTGAGCCCAGAGCGGGGTTCTCAGTGTTATTTTGCTAAGATTTGATGAAGTCCTTTCACACACACACACACACACACACACACACACACACACACACACACACGTCTATTCTGTGGGCTCCAGAGGCAGGGAAAGAGTCAAATGGCAGTGGTGGGATGTCCACAGCGACAGATTTTAAGAGGGAGGGCTCTTGACATGGTGCTGAGTGACAACCCTCACAGTTATTGCTTTCTGAAATGTGTATCTCTTTCCTCTTGCCATTTCTTCCTGCAGGTGACTCTTCCTCATGTGCGTGCAAAAATGTAGTATTTGTGGGTCAGGAGCTTGGCCTTGTGCTAAAGTACTTGCCTACCATTCACGAGGATCTGGGTGCTGAGGCTCAAGTGGTAGAGAAAGTCCAAAGACACTGCTCAGGCCCTGAGCCCCAGCCCAGGACTGAGAAAAAAAAGTAGTATTCATAAATAAATTTTATAGTTTTAATCAATTATTGCTGTAGAGTCCATTTCATGTATTCTGCTTGTGTCTTTATTGTAACAGTAGCAGTCAAGATATTGTGTAATTCACATCCTAGCCCTGGCTTGTCATCATAGCTATTCTGAAGATGAGTCCTAGAGGAACAAGGTTCAAAGGTACTTGGCTTCTGATCACAAGTTAACGTGTGGAATTAAACGAGCCTCTCAAAAGAAAAAAACATATGAGCTACAGTCAGATCAAGTGCACAGCGTTTGTATCTCTGTATCATGTTAATTGAGGCAGACAAGCCTAAGTCTGCCTCCCGGTCGGCAGTGCCATTCTCTGTGTTGCAGTCCTTGGAAAACCCTAATACCTCTGTCACCTCACTTCACAGACCAGTGTTCTTCTCAGTTAGATTCTTTTTTACATCAGAGGGATTTTTAAGAAAATCTTTAGAGAGATCAGGAAAAAGAACAGCCCTCAAGATCAGATAGAAGTTTGGTTGTACATGCTTGGAAATTTAGCTTCTTTCTTTATCATTGTATTTTATTGTCAGGGTAATGTAAAGAGGAGTTACAGTTACATTTGTCAGCTAGTTACTTCTTGGGCATTTATACCCCTTCTCATACTTGAAATCTAGCTTCTTCAGAGACTGAGATTTGTGGTTTGAACTCTGCCCAGAGTTCAGTCTGTGAGACTGAGAAAGCCTGTAATGCCGCAGAGGCTAGAATTGAAGCGTGGCTCAAGTGCTTACAGCCATTCTAGACCAGAGCACAATACTTGAGTTTATGCCCAGCAGCAGCCAAAAGAGATCCACCACCACTGAGCTACCTCCTCCGCCCAATCTGAAAATAAGGTTTTCAGAAACTTGTTCCAACTATTTCCGGAAGACAACACCTGAGGGGGGCTAAAGAGAAACTCTTCAGAAAAAGGGAAACAAATGATGCTCACAGAGTTGCATTCAAACATTATAAAAACCAATTGTACACAATACTGCTGTGTTACCCAGTACAATGCTCAATCAATGAGGCCATCTGAGTTTCCCAGCCAATTCTGACTTGGAGCTTGGGCCCAGGTTACACTTCTCTGTGGAGGACGCCTGCCTGCACCTCAGGTCTCATAGTTTAAGGGACCATTCCCTTGTCACGTTGTTTCCTGCTGAGGAGATTAGCAGCTGGCATTCTTATTTACGAAAGGCCCAGGGGGCAGATCCTCACCAAGGTAGCTACAGACACAGCTGGGGCAAAATCAGGAGCAAGTCAGGCTCACCACCACACCACTTGGACCAGTGGGCTCTGGAATCGAGAGGGTGATGATGTACGGAGGTCATAACCCAGCAGGGCTGGGTGCCAAGGAGTGCTTGCCACCAGTGGGAGCATGGGCGCTAACTTAATTCCACATCATTACAAGGACCAGCAAGGTAAGACCTCCAACCAGGTAACCCACGTCCTGGGCCAAGCTCTTGCTCTTTTCTGTAGAGGCCTGGACCTGGACTACTGTCAGAAAAAGACCATGTGATCCCTCCTCTTGCATCCTGCCTGCTGCTCACCTTCTGTGCATGAACAGCAGGAAGAAGACAACAAATGTGCCACCTCTGCCACCTCTTTGCCCCCCTGCACTCTGGGTTCTGAGGAAAAGTAGAACTGCACTGTGTCCCCTCTTAGCCCAGCAGCAGAGAAAGAAATGTCAAAAATCCCTGACCACATTGGGGTTGGGAGAAATATGGAAATGTGTTGTCTTGTATAGGAAGCAGGTAGGATGAGAAATGATGTGGCCCAGGCAGGTTGCTGTCAGGTGATTACTGCCATGAAGTACTGTCCCCACTGTGGCATTGCTTAGAGGAACATGAAATCTGAGACTATTTTGTTAGATGTAAGGAGCCATGTAGAAATATGTCATGTGGGGCTTGCTTTGACATCCAATGTAGCAGTATGGCTGCCTGGGACACAGAGTTTCTGCAGGAATGCTCTTACGGTGACCAAGTAGAGACTTGGCGTCTTAGTTTACACTATGTTTACACTGGCCTGTTAACAGTCCAGTTCCTATTCCAAGAGAGGACGCAGGGGCCATTTCATGCTCAGAAGATATGTCAGAGGACAGTGAAAGCCTGATGGCTTTCCTCATCCTCAGCACAGACCCGAACACAGCCCTCTCTGAGGCAGATATTCCAATATTCATGACTGAAATACACCAAGTAACACCCACCACCCACCACAAACCCCTGGTTATATCATTTGGGGGATAAAAATCAGAAGTGGTCTGGAAAGCACTGATGGATCGAAGGCTTGATCCAAACATGGGCAAAAATAAGTATTTAATCACAACAGGGACCAGAAGGCCGACCTACCAACCAGATCGGTTGACTAATTCCTTGTCCCTCACCTCAGGGCCTGGGCTTCCACTGGTATTAACAAAAATCTTGTAGAACAGGTGTCAGGTGAGCTGAACACAGGTGGCAGGAGGAATGGATCATATATGCATCACCTCCACATCTACCCTCTGCCTCCTCTCTGCGCCCTCTCTGCCCCCTGTACCCAGGGCCCTGAGGAAGAAGAGGCCTGCAACTCACCTCTCCAGACCAAGCAGCAGAGAAACCTCTCGTCAAGGCAGTGTTCTGACCAGTGTCTCAACTCTGGCCCCATCAGGGTTTGGGGAAACACGCAGGGGAGGATTGGCAGATTTCTAAGAGCCCTCAGCTGCTACTGCCTTGCCTTCCCAAGGAGCATGTCTCACAGAGTCCATCCCAGACCGAAGGAACAGCCCCGAAACCAGCAGGCCATGATGGTGAGCACAGAACTGGATTTTGGGTTTTGTCTATGAATAAAGTCATTTTCACCAAGCCAACCTCTGTCTGTACTAGAGGCAGGGAAGTAGAATCAGAGAGTGGTAGAGGCATGTCCATAGGGACAGATTTCAGGATGGATGATCTGGATGTCAGCAGTCAGAGGGGTTTTGTGTGTGTGTGAACTTCAGACATGTTTCCTTGTTTCCTTTCTTCCTGCAGATGAATATCCCGCATGTTTGAGAAGGTAGTACTTGTAAATAAATGTGATGATTTTAGCCAGTTATTGTTCCAAATTCTACTTTATGTATTCTATTCCTGTCTCTGTGGATTTTTTTTTTTTGGGGGGGAGGTGTCATGGGGCTTGAACTTGGCCTGGGCATTGTCCCTGAGCTCTGCAGCTCAAGACTACCACCCTACCCTTGAGCCAAGCCCCACTTTCCGTTTTTTAGAGGTTAACTGGAGATAAGAGTCTCAAGTCCTTTTGTGCCTAGGCTGGCATTGAACCTGATCCTCAGATCTCAGTCTCCTGAGTCGCTAGGATTACAGGTATGAGCCACCGCGCCCGGCTCTCTGTGTTATTAGAGCAGTAGCAGTCAGGATATTGTGTAATTCAAATTGTAGCCCTTGCCTGTCATCAAAACTATTCTGAAGATGAGTCCTGGAAGAATGAGGTTCAAAGCTACTCTGCTTCTGACCACAAGGTAACGAGCATCCAACAGGTAGAAGTAATTAAAGTTGCTTCTCAAAAGAAAACTGTGATCTGCAGTGAGCTCAAACGAACACAATTCACAGTGTGGTACCATTTTTAGAAGGAGTGAGGGGCCTAAATCTGCCTCCATGTGTGGACTGCCAATCCATTTCTTGAAGTCCTTATAAAAGCACAGTACCTCTGTCCCTTCACTTCATAGAACAGTGTTGCTTTCAGTTAGATTGTTTTTAAATCAGATTTTTTTTAATACTTCAGAACATCTTTAGCAATTAGAACAGTGCTAGGGATTCAATACAGGTTTTGATGCAACATGCCTGTAAATCTAGCTACTTCAGAGACATTTAGGGTTCACAGGCTGGCTAAGCCTAAAAAGCCTGTGAGATTCTTAAAGCCTGCAACCAGCAAAAGGCCTGGATGTGGAGGTGTTCCCAAATGGTTAGAGCCAATCTGCACTTTAGCAGCAAAAAGACAACCAAATAACCCACCACCACTGAGCTTCTCAGTCGGTTCTGAAAAGATTTTCAGACACTTGTTCCAACCATAATTTCAGGAAGGCAAGATCTCAGAGGCTGAAAGAGAAACTCTTAAGAAAAAGGAAAAGAACTGATTCTCACAGGGTTGTATTACAGAGATCAGAAAACCAATTATACATGGTAAGGCTATATGTCCCAGTGAAAAGTAAGGTGAAGGGATCTAACTGACCTCCACAGCCATTCTGGCTTGGGTCCAGGGTTTAGCTTCCATTTCTATGCTGAGGACACCTGCCTGCACCTCAGCTCTTATAATTCAAGGGATTTTTTTTTGTTTTTGCATGAGCGTAAATATTGGGATTTGATTAACATTGAATTTGAAGGTTGCTATTCTATCAAACCAGAAATAATCAAGGTCTTGCTTTCCAAACTATAGTGTACCCAATTTCCTCATCCAAGTTTTATAGTTTTCATTGTTGAGGTGTTACCTTGTTTCTGTTTATTAGTAGTTATTTTTTGGAGCCCATTGTAAATAGAGGGGATCTCCCAGTTTCCTTCTCCAAATGTTCATTGTTAATACACAGAAAAGCTACTCTTCTCATTTTTCTTTTCTTTTTTTTTTTCTTTTTTTTTGCCAGTCCTGGGCTTGAGCTCAGGGCCTGAGCACTGTCCTTGGACTTTCTCAAGGCTAGAGCTCTACCACTTGAACCTCAGCACCACTTCCGGCTTTTTTCTATGTATGTGGTACCGAGGAATCGAACCCGGGTCTTCATGCATGCTAGGCAAGCACTTTAACCACTAGGCCAAACTCCCAGCCCCTCTTCTCATTTTTCTATCAAGCTACATTGCCAAAGGTATTTATACACTGGTAGTTCAGAGATCAAGTCTTTATGGAGCTTTATGTATAAGCACGTATCATCTGCAACTAGGGATATTCTGACTTCTCCCTTCCCTATTGGAATCTCTTTCCTATCTTTTTCTTGCCTTGGGACTGAGGCTAGAGATTCCAGTATAATAATGGATAGGAGAGAGCAGACATCTTTGTCTTCTTCCTCTAAAATCAGAGGAAGTGGTTTCAGTCTTTCCCTATCAAGAATGATGATTGTAAGTTTATCTATCAAGTACAGCCTTTATTATGTTAAGGTATGAGCCTTGTTTTCCTAGAGCTTATATCATAAGAGAATATTGAGTTTTGTCATAGGGTCTTTCTGCATCAATTGACATGATCATGTTGTTCTTGTCTTTGCTTTCCTTATGTGCTGTATTTGTTTACTAATAAACATGTAGTGACCCAGCCTTCAACCCTTGCAATGAATCTAAGTTGATGGCGGTATATGGTTTTTGTGTGTGGCCACTGTCCCTAAGATTTTGTGCTCAAGGCTGGTGCTCTAACACTTGACACCTCCAGTTTTGGTCCACAGCTGGTAAAGTGGAATTAATAACATTATGCACATTCCTGCCTAGGCTGGTTTTGAATTTACCATCTAATATTTTACCATTATTATTATATGATTGGTTATACTATGTTATTTTATATAATACATAATATTCTACATCATAACTTAAAAATTGCATACTTTCTGATTTTTCTTCAGCTAGTACTGGGACATCTGAGAGCATCGGAGCTCTCAATTTTCACTGCTTTTTGCTGAGGATTTACCCCATTTTGAACAAGACATACAGTAAGGAAAAAAGCAGCTCATCCTTTCCTACTCCAACTCTGAGAAGCCCAGTGCCTCATCCCAAGGCCTGAGAGACAGAACCTGGGCTGCCCAGTAGGCTGTGACACCAGTGCCCCAAGGCACACTCTTTTTAATTGTATTCTGTTGCTGGGGTGATAGAGGGGCTGTAGTCACATTTATCAGGTAGAAGGAACTTCTTGAACACTGATACCCCTTTGCCATATTTTTCTCCCACTTTCCCTCCCCCCTCCCCTCCTAGTCATCTTGTTTTTCCCCTTCCCTTCCTTATTTTAAGTAAACAAATAAATGTATGTACAAATAATAAGTATACATGAAGAATTCTCCCAGAAAGGATCACAATAGCTCAACAGCTATGTACATATGGCTATATAAGATGAGGCTAAGTGAAATGAACTCCAGGATATGGGAACAAGAGGTTTATCTTTGTGATCGCTGTTCTTAATGTACTATGTGAAGTTCTTAATGTACTATGTGAAGTTATTTCTTTTTTTCTTTCCCTTTATGGTTTATCTCATGTTGTTACTATATCTGATTTTGGTACCAAGGCACACTCTTAAGGAGACAGTGTCTCTCCTCTCACTCCTTCAGGACTTCATCTCACATACAGCCTCAGGAATACAGTCAAAATTATGCTGAGACAAATTGGGAAAGTTAGTTCTCCCTCCTGTGTGACCCTTTCCTTGGGTTGTCTGTGACTGTCTTTTTCTCCCAAAATCCATCCTTAAATTTTCCTATGCCCTGGTGGTACAGGTGTGCTCATGACAGATTTTGACAGGCCTAGTTGAGGCCTGTCAAAGCAATAGGTTACAATCACATTTACTACATTGAGAAGTATCGGGAAATTAGTTTTCAGGAGTTGCTTGTTAGATTTGTTTTTTTTTTTTTGCCAGTCTTGGGGCTTGAACTCAGGGCCTGAGCACTGTCCTTGGTCTTTCCTCCAGGCTAGTACTCTACCATATGAGCCACAGCACCACTTATGGCTTTTTCTATGTATGTGGTACCAAGGAATTGAACATGGGCCTTTGTGCATGCTAGGCAAGCACTCTACCACTAGGCCAAACTCCTGGCCCTGTTTTTTTATTTCTTCTTCTTCTTCTTCTTCTTCTTCTTCTTCTTCTTCTTCTTCTTCTTCTTCTTCTTCTTCTTCTTCTTTTCCCTCTTCTTCTTCTCATTATTATTATTATTATTATTATTATTATTATTATTATTTGCCTGTCCTGGGCCTCCACTCAGGATCTGGGTGCTATCCCTGTGATCTTTCAGCTTATTGCTAAAGGATCTGCTTCCACTATTTTGGGGGGAGATTTGTTGTTAATTGGAGATAGAGTTCCACCAGCTTTCCTGTCAGAGCAGATTTTGAACCATAATCATTAGATCTCTGTTTGCCAAGTAGCTAAGATTAGAGGCCTGAGACACCAGCTCCTGGCTTCAATGATGTGCTTATTTCAAATTCAAAAAGATGTTTGTGAGTAGCCCAATATTGAGGATTTCCATTCCCATCCCCATTCCCATCCCCATCCATGGCCTCTCCCACTCTCCCCATCAGGCCTAGGCCTAGAGCAGGCCCTCTGTTGCGTCAGATGACCACACTCTCACAGCATCATCACTCCAGCTCACACCTCACATGACAGCTTAGCCCTGGGGCTGCACATCCTGTGTGCTGGGAACCACATGTGATCATGATGAGGTCACCCTAACAGTGTCCCCGACCTCAAAGCCCTGTGCTCTTTTGTCCCTTCCTCCTGTGTATTCCTTGTTGACACGCCCGTTTTACAAGTCGACTCATTCCATGTCAGCATGGTGATGCATGCCTGTGAGGAGGGACGGTTAATGGCATGGTCGAGGCTGTGGTAGATGCACAAAATCTTCATCCAACATGTGTTATGCCTGTGTTTGAAGTGTTGAGTGTCACCAGTCTTAGTCCCTTTCAGATGCTATAACCAAACTCCCTGTGTGGGTGGCTTTCCCCTTACAGATGAAGGCTCACAGAATGGAGGATGCAGACCAATGACCAAGGCCGTGATCCCTGTTCTCTGCATCCTAGAAGCGGCTCCTCAGTCTTCTCAATAACCAGTGAGTTTTCTAGCTTTCTGGAAGTGCTCTAATTGTATTCCAGAGGGCTCCAATCTCATGGTCTGAAATTGGACCAAAGCCCTTACTTCTTACACTATGGTTATTTAGATATTTGTTCAGGTGATCTGATGGACATACACATTCTATTGTAAGGAAGTGGGATAAAGTTTTCTTCATTCTTCCATGCCTATGGAAATTTTGAATGTGCACCCAGAGTTTGGCTAGGCTGAAAAAAGGTACTGAGTACAACCTGTCCCCAGTAGCTACACTATCTCCCCTTGCCTTGAGCTGAACACGCCAAGCAGCTTGTAGATAATAAAGACAGCCTCAGAGAAGCTGAGAGAAGTCCTCTGCCTGAGATCTTCCCACCTCCTCAGAAAAGAGGACCAGGGCCTGAATCCACTGAGCACTGTGCCTTGGCATTGAGACTTCCAGGGAAGCTGGAAGCACTACAAGGCCTTCATCACAATTTGCAAAATGGTAAAGTAGTGGACAGAGACTAGGCAGCCCTCCCATCCCCAGAAATACACAGGACCAAGCCACATCCCTTCCAGTGAGCCACCCCTTCCCTGGGGTCTATTTTCATCACAAGACCAGGCCACGTCCTGCTACTGGGTCACCCAGTCCCTGGGTCTCTCCTCACTCAGCCCGGAGTCTGCACCCACATGGGACCTGGTCATAACAGCCCTGCCTCCGTGTGGTCTAAGCTGGGTTTTAGGCCACTAGCCTGACAGTTATTTTTCAGTTAACTGCCTGCCTTCCTGAACATTCTGAGATCCCTCCTGTGCCCTTGGGAGACCCCAGAGGGTGGCCATCATGTGGCCTTGGATTCAGTGTCCTCATCTTTCAAGACACTGGCAGCCCCTGCTCTGCCTTCCCCACAGGTACTCGTGAATCTTGGGTAAGAAAGCATGTTAGAGAGAGGACGGAAGTGGCTTGGTGCCATTAGAGGGCCTGCCTTAACACGGGTGAGGCCCTGGCTTTTATCCCCAGCACCATAAACAATCCCACACTGCATAAACAATCCCACACTGCAAAGTCTCGGGATTTCAAGTGCCAGTGGTGTTCTGGCTGTTTACTTGAGTGGAGAGGACTCAGCTAGAGACATTTATGACTCAAGCTGACTCTACAGTGGCCTGGCCTAGCTCCTCAACCAGAAAAGTCCTCATTGTCTGGCAGACATTCATTCCTTTACTAGGCTGTGTGAAAGGAAATGATCCTAGAAGGTCATGCAGATTAGGTCACATAGAGCAAATGAGATGTATTGCCAGCAAAGCTGGACAGGCCAAATTTCCTGCAAGGGAGACAGGAAAAATGGCCTGGTTGGTCTCCCAGGGAACAGTTATACTTCCTGAGGATGGAGGATGGAGGTATCCTACCTGCCCTTCAGAGTTTAGGTCTGGGCAGGGGCCATTCTGCTGGCTTACATTCTCTCCTTTGTTGTTTAATACATACAGTGCCAGGGGAGAGTGTGGCCGGAGATCATTTCTTGTAAAGCTACTTCTTTCAAGAGGGGAGATGGTAGGTAGTAGGATGACCAGGTACTCTTCAAAAAGTTGGCCAAGGCCACCACTGTTCTGAAGATGTTACTCGTCCAGAGTGGGGTCCTCTGGTTCGTCGGTGACTGGAGGAGACTGGGTCCACTCTGTTTTATCCCTAAAGACATGTCTAGTTGGCTCAGGGGTGTGTAACGGTTGATCAGGCAGGTGGCATTCAGTGTGGATAGCCCTGAACCTGCACAGAGAGTAGAGATATTTACTGTAGAAGGTCCTTCCCACTTAGTAGAAAGCTGGATGGAACTAGGTGCCTGGAGCAGGTAATTATTTGAGAAGTACACCAGGTCCCCAGCGTTAATGGGGTCCTGGAAGACAACGAGGAGGGCACAGGGTCAGCATATTTGCCAAGAAAAGTACACAGATACTGAAGGTGAGAAGACAGCACTGGAGGAGGTAAAGGGGAATCTGAAGCCTGAAGCAGAGCAGGGGAGGCTAAGCTGGGCAGCCATACATAACTTCAAAAGGACTTAATATTAGAGGCTTCTTTGGTAAAACCTGCAGATGAAAAAGAGCCAAGGGTAAAAGTTTTAACCAATCTGAATGTAACTCAAGGGGCAGCTTGGTAAAAACCTGTTTGAGGGAGCAGTTGGCATGGTCTACCCTCTTAGAGAACTGAGGGTGATAGGGAATATGAAAATGAAAGGAAATGTTCACAGACTTATCCGAGACCTGGGGTTGGCCTTTGGCATATTTTGCAGATTTATGAAAGTTGCATGAGAAACTGCGCCGGCAAGGGTTAGGGGGAGACTATTTAAGGAACTCCCTTCAAGCCCTCGTGGAAAAGATGGGGGGTGGAAAAGATGATGCAGTTGTTTAAGGTTATCCTGCCTGGAGGGAGGGGTATAGTCCTCTGTTATTGGCAATGTTCATGCCCATTGTTTTTATTTATTTATGTATGTATGTATTTTCCAGTCCTGGGCTTTAGCTCAGGACCTGAGCACTGTCCTTGGACTTTCTCAAGGCTAGAACTCTACCACTTGAGTCCCAGCACCACTTCCAGCTTTTTTCTATGTAAGTGGTACCAAGGAATCAAACCTGGGTCTTTATATATGCTAGACAAGCACTCTACCACTAGGCTAAACTCCAGGCTCGTCATGCCTATTGTTTTGAGGACATAGCAGCCTGTCTGGCAGTCTCATCAACAACCAGGTTGTTTCCCTTAGTTATAGCAGAGCCATCTGATCAGTGGGCCCTGCAGAGAACTAGGGCAGTGGCTGAGAGGAGAAAAGAGGTTTTTAGAAGCTTGGTGATATAGGGATCATTTATGACTGAGGTCTCCTTAGTTGACAACAGGCCTCATTCTTTTCAAATGGTTGCAATGGGCAGCGTAATTAGAGTCCATGTATACTGTCAAGGAGTGGCCTGCAGCCTGGTGGAAGGCCTGTGTTAGGGTTATAAGCTCAGCCTGTTGATTGATGGTCTAGGGAGGCAGCAGGCCAGACTCCACAACAGCAACGATGGACACAAGAGCAAATCCAACTACACATAAGCCTTCCCAAAGGAAGAAGCTGCCATCTGTAAACCAAGTAAAATGGGAGTCCTTTATTAGCCCTTCACTAATGTGAGCTGGGTGAAGTGGCAAATCTTCCCGAGTCTCTACACAGGAGTGTGTCATGGAGGTTTCCATATCTGGAATGGATAATAGGGTAGAGGGATTGAGTGGAGGACAGGGCTGGAAAGTTAGAGTGAGGACTTCCCCCAGTGACACCTGAAGGGAGAGAACTCTGGAGGCTGGGGGGGACTCATTGTACGCAGCCCCATGGTGGTGGGAAAGAATGGTAAGGGCTGTACCAGAAGTTAGTTTTTCTGATTGCTCTATTAAGATAGAGGATGAGGCTAGGGTACAGAGGCAATGGTAGTGTTTAGGTCCCATCTGTTGACCTATACCTCCCAATGCAAAACCTTGATTTTCAGTAACATACAGAAGGAATGGGTGTGAAACAGGTGATACTGGAGCTGTGAGAGGAAGCACTGGAGTTCCCTCAAGGAGATGCGAATGTGGGCATGATGTTTAGCAATAGAAATGCTGTGGGTGTCTCACAATGGGGAGTCGACTTCAAAGGTGGGAAAGGGAAATCTGCGCAGTCACTAGCTGCATCCACTAAAGCTACCAACCAGAGGGAGGGGGAGGCTGAATCGATCACGATAATAACATTGTGACAGTTGGGAAGGGCACAGGGTAATAGAGGTTCCAAACTCAGCCTTAAAGGTCTCTGCCCAGCAGTGGACCTGGACAGTGGAGAATGACAAGGAAGGCGTGACAAAAGGTCACTCCAGAAAAAAAGGCAAATGACAGGAGGGGCAGAGTTGAGGCGGCTTGTAAAGTTGACATTCATCTCCAACTAGGGAGGTCTCAGCTAGGTAAGTCAGGCCAGGGAACTCAGTGAGCACCAAATACACAGCACCTGTGTCCACCAAAATTAAGGTGGCCCTGCCTGCAACCGTGATTGTTACCATGCACTCCTGTGTGGTGATGCAACCAGTTAGGCCCAGGAGTCCAGGGCCTTTTCAATCTTCAGCACCAGTGCCAGGATGTCAGAAAAGGACAACGAGGCCTCCGTGGATGGCCACGGTCCCTGAACAATCGACAGTTCACGGCCCATGGCATCGAGGGCCCTTGGTCCAGTTGATTCCTCTTGCTGCAGGCAGGCTATACCCTTATGGCATTGCTGGCCACACCAATAGCACAACTTCTTCAGGGGCAGAATCTCTTCTAGTGTTCCCCTTGACCACATCCATAACACTACTTGGGTAGGCCCCATCAGAAAGGGGCTCGTTGCAAGGCCTGAGGCTGGTCGATTTTTGCTACCCTCTGGCATCTGAGTCCTTTGGCCTTCTTCACCTTTGGTGAGATATGCCTTAAAGGTCATCTCCATAGCCTAACATCCATAGTCCCAGTCTAGTTTTCTTACTTTAGCCTGATTGTCTAAAGCTTCCTGATTAATAAAATGAATCATTAAACAGTGTTGTCCATCCATGGACTCAGGGTCTAAGTATACTAAAGGAGGGCCTGACTTAGTCTGGCCCAAAAGGAAGATGGTTGTCATTTTTTTTGCCAGCCCGGGGGCTTGAATTCAAGGCCTGAGCACTGTCCTTGTTCTTTCTCAAGGCTAGAGCTCTACCACTTGAACCAGAGCACAATTTCCATCTTTTTCTATGTATGTGGTACTGAGGAATTGAACCCAGGTCTTTATGCATGCTAGGCAAGCACTCTTACCACTAGGACAATCTTCCAACCTGGGGGTTTTCATTCTTATCTTGTTATCACCTCGGTCATTGTGTCATAGTTGATTGCTTTGTAGCCGGCCTGTTTGAGACTCTCATTAATACAGGTAATACAATGGTTTGGGCTCTATCAGCCAGCCTGGGAATTGCATCCCAATGAGGCTCCTGGTCAGGCATAGCCTCGGTTCCAGTCAGGTGACCCGGGGTGGACTGCCGGGCCTCCCTGGAGTGAGGCTCAGAACCTGGCCCCACGAGGAGTCTCTCCCTCGATTGGCCTCGTGGTCTCATGGAAATCAGCTTCTGAGCCACCGGCTTGAATCCTCATTTACTCAGGGACTGAGGGCAGATCTGCCACTATTGGATGGGAAGAAGGTGTTTGGTCAAAAGGAAGCCACTTAAATGGGGCTGGGAGTTTGGCCTAGTGGTAAGAGTGCTTTTCTAGCATGCACGAAGACCAGGGTTCGATTTCTCAGCACTCCACATACATAGAAAAAGCCAGAAGTGGTGCTGTGGCTCAAGTGGTAGAGTGCTAGCCTTGAGAAAGCCCAAGGACAGTGCTCAGGCCCTGAGCTCAAGCCACAGGACTGGCAAAAAAAAAAAAAAAAAAAAAAAAAAGGAACCACTTAAGCAGTCTCCTGGATCAGTGTACCCTGGGCTAGGTCAGGGGCTGAGAGTCAGATGACAAGAGTGGTGGGGAAGCAAATGGACCCAGGGAATCTATCCGAGTCCCGGGCACCAATGAAAGAAAATTAACGCAGGAGACAACATGAACAAGGTCAAACAGAGCAAAACAGATTGATTGCCAAAAACTGACAAGTCCAAGGTTCCAGCAAGGAATGAGGAAAAATGACCCCTGTTTCCCAGTGGCACCATTACATCTTCACTTGCTTGGAGGTGGGAAATGCCCTACCTGCCCAACAGGTACCACCCTAGAGTATGCAGCTTAGGTCTGGGCAGGGGGGCATTCTGCTAACTTCACAGCCACAATCCTGAGATCTCAGCTCCTGGAATAGCTGGTACAGACATGAGCCACTGGCACCTGGCCCCAAATACTTAATGTAGAAAAGGAACTGTAAATATGGCTTGTTGTTTTGACAGGCCTAGTTAACACCTAACTCCATCCTGAGAATGCCTGCACCACTAGGGTACAGAAAAATTAAAGGTGGATTTGGGGAGGTCCTAAAGAGAAAAGGACACTCACAGGCAACCCAAGCAAAGGTCAGGCAGGGGAGAGAACTGGCTTTTCTGGTTCACATCTGGGTAGGTTTTTCTCTTGACAGTATTCACTGAGGTTCTGTCTGAGATGAAGTCCTGCTCTGGAGGAGTGAGAGGAGAGGTACTGTCTCCTTTCTTCTTGAGAGTGCACCTGGGGGCACTGGTGTCACAGCCAGTGGTTCTCAGAAGGTGCTCTTCCCAAATCCTAAGCCAGACCCAGGGTCTCATGATGTTGAAGCCTCCTGATGTTTCTGGGTTGCTCCTCCGCTCCCCACCCATGGCCCCTTTCCTCCTGAGGACTGGGCAGGGCACTTTGGCTGCACCCTGCTAATGGCATGGCAGTCTGCATCCCCTCTGCATTCCAGGAGGCTTAGCAGCTCTGCTGGGCATGTCCCAGTAGGGCCCTGATGAGAGCCATCGGGAGCATCCAGAGGTGGTCTCGTGCTGCAGAAGGAACCTCCAACTGCACGATGGTCATGGGCTCTCCATGTAGGTTTCAGCCAAGCAGCTTCTTTTCCAATGCTCTGTAACTCAGTTCCTGCCAGACAGAAGGAATTGCAGTAGGCACAAGAGGGCATCTTATCCATAGCACATAATTCCACAGGCTTTGCCAGCCTTTAGACAAAGCCATTCAACTCTGCCACACAACATCTTCAAGGCGTTTGACAAACCTATGTTTGAGCAATATGCACCAGGCTGTTTTCCTTCCATTCTGAGCAGGGGATATCAAGACATATGCAAATATGTAGGCTCAGAGTTCACACCTCATGTGTCCTTTGTGATTTAGCCATAGGTGTGGGTGCTCAGTTCTCACTCTCATGCTCTGGTTTGCTGACTTTGACTCTGTCAGACATTCATAGCTTGAAAATGGCTACTCGATTCCAACTACCTCCTGAGCAGTGAAGATTGCAGGCATGGGGCATTGGTCCATTTCTTAGAATTTTATGCTTTATTAAGTCTGTTTAGTTTACAAATGATCATGATACACTGTTTTCTTGTTAGTACAAGGAATACAGTATGGGTAAACAAATTATATATTACACAGAAAAGTTCTTCTTTCAACAAAACATCTCATGAGATCACAAAAATTTTTATTATCGTAAAACTAGGGACATTTTATTTGTCCTACATGCCAAGTTTGCCACAATGAGGCCTGGGGTCTCCCTAAAGAAGTTCTGGATTAACTTTCACTTCTGAATCTGTGGCAGGGAGCCAATACTCCATTGACAAGGACCATGCAATGACCAGTGTGCAGCTAGAATGCCTGAATGAATATGCACTTCAGTGAGCAATCTTTCCACACGTGCTCAGCCTCAGTCCACATAATGAAGCCATCTGTTGCAAATGAAGAAAAAAAGGTATCTAACAACTTTCCAAAGCAGATCAGCAACACACACACACACACACACACACACACACACACACACACACGCGTTAGGGTCCGTGATCAAAGGAACGAGTCTGACACAAAAGCGGAAGTTGAAAGTTAAGTTAAACAGGGTTTTATTCCGTGCCTAGCATCGAGAATCATACTGACCGGTCAGGGTCGGCTCTAAGATGGGAGTGAGAGCGACCCCGCCTAATCTTACAGGCTACCTTTATAGACCACCAGCCATGTGGCTGGGCTGGCCATACACAGGTGGCCAATGGAATTGAACATAGTTGATTGATGGCTGGGGCAACCACTGACACTTTGCTGTTTGAAGGGGCCTATCATCTCGGTGGGCTTCTGGCCCACTGCTCTGACAAGGAAAGGGAGGGAGTTTCCTGGCAGGCCAAGGGGGGTAAGGTGGGGAGGAATTGGGAAAGTCCCTTTCATTCCCCCCTGGTTTTGGAAAATGAGTCAAATCTTTGACTCTTCCTCCCACCCTATATCCTCCTGCCATATTGAGTCCTCAGCACTGGCCAAAATTCTCCTTTGCACAAATGATCATTATGCTGTTTACAATGCAGGGGCCAAGAGTTAAAGGTAAAGCTAAGGATTCTGCAATTGCAGATATTCGGGATGTCATCATGGAGACTAGCTGGATGAACTTTTATACACCATCCTTGGGACCCCTGCTTCTCTTTTGCTCAAGTCTCTGCCAGGTTATCTTTCATCACTCCATCATGGTTTGTCCAAAGTGACATTCTCATGCTGGAAGTGATGAATCCAGTAGCTCTTTCCCGCTCCTTTCACAGTGGTTGGAGTCCTGGGTATCACAGTGCAGGTACACTTGAGTGTCAGGATGTTAGAAACCAGACGATGAACATGTCCCCCAATCAACCTGTAAGGCCTATAAGAACTGGATTGAATCATGGTTAACACTATCAGCTAGTTCAACTTGCCCAAGTTTTAGGGGAAGGTCTCCCTCCAATGGGGAGAACTTTACATGTGGAGAGTTCCCATTATTAGGACATGCTTCATACCATCTGCTACATACTCATACTCTCTGGATCTGTCGTCCTCCCTTTTTAGAACATTTAAGACAATTCCTTTCAGATCCTTTCTTTTCTAGAATAAACCATTTCTTTAAAAATTCCTTTCCCAGGGTTTCTTTACTGTCCTTTCTCTCTTTTCATTTGACCATAGCCCTCATTCACATTTAACACCTCTCACCCCTAGACTTCTCATTACAGGGTGGAGAATTCCCCTCACGAAGCCAAAGGCACCAAAATGGCTATGGCTGCAAAAGGCTGGGTGCAGCTTCACTTTGTTTTCTCTCCCATGACTTAGGGGACTTTAAACTTAGCACAGATACAGTGTCCCACCACCAAGGGTTTAGTTCCAGTCAGAAAGCAGTTGTAGAGTTGTGGAGTCAGGCTGGACAGAATGTATAGCAGCAGCCTTGTCTCTCGCAGCAGCTCCAGGAACGTTACACCTCCTGAGTTGCCTCCAAATTCCTGCATGCTGGATAAAGAAGCTTAACCTAAGGCCTGACTTTGGTGAATTCTCCCAATAGTCTCCTAATTGCTTTCCCTGAGCACACTTGTTTTTGCAGGCTGGCACCCCATTGGTTTTGGGGGCAGTATAAGGTTGAGATTTCAAAGTAATACCAGAGTGACAACTTTTAGTAACCAGATTTCCTTTAAATGAGGCTAGGATTCACTAGACAGGTATAGAAGACTTGGAACCTGTAGTCATTGCCATTCCCCACAAGTGCAGTCTCCACTCTTGCACATCTGTTACTACTTTTTCCATACCTCTAATTTATCCTGTCTCACTTTCCAAAAATGACTATGGTCCCTTCATCTTAAGGGGAGTTGATGGGTGAAGATCCATCTTCTATAACTTCTTCAAGCTGACTCAGGGGCGTTGTCTCTGTACTTGACCAAGGACCTTAAAAGCTTAGCCTATTTTACCAAGGGGTTGTCAGGATTAGCTATCAGGAACAATGATTTGCTCCAAACTAGAGATCATATTCAACATTTAACAACTGCACAAACCTTCTTTGGCTAAAATAGTTTAGCTTACTTAGCACCCATTTGCAAAGGCATTTTCCTGATTTTCTGGGGAGCTTAACTATATGCTTCGGTTGTCACTGTAGGCCTAGACAGATCAATAGGGACACAGCCTCAGGTCCACAAACTTCTTTCCTGAATTTGTGGCTGGTATCAATTCAAAATTCGCTCAGTTAGGGCTTTGAGGGTTCAGGATTGTAAACTACCCACTATTACAGATGACTGACAAGTTCCTGCCCAATTGTGGAGTAAGTGAACATGGACATTAGTAAGGCATGCTTACAAATTATTCTAAGACCTCCTGGCTCTGAATAATTTTGAATGGCCAAGCACAAATGACTCTAGGATTTGTCACTATCTCTGCCATCCAAGCAGTGGCTTACTGCATCTGGATGCTTCATTGCTTTTGTCCCAGTAGTGTCTCTCCACACAGGGATAAGCATCCCACTGGCATTTCACTCTGTTGGTTTCTGGACTTGAACTCAGGGCCTGGGCACTGTCCCTCAGCTCTCCAGCTCAAGGCTAGCACTCTGCCACTTTGAGTTCCAAAGCAACTCTGTCTCAATAGCACTCTGCTGCCAGATTAGACACCACAGTCTCACAGGGACTTTGCTTTGCCTGGGCTGGCTCAAAACTGCAGCTCTCAGATCATTGAGTCCTACAAAAGGCCACTTTACTCCAATTAGAAGCAACAAGGTGGTCAACTCAGAAATAGTCTCTAAGTATGATCTTACCTGGAACTTGGTGAGGGCAAAAATTACATCTGAATGAGGATCTGCTGTCCTGCTCCATGGGCCTGTTGGAGATTGCTATAAGGAGACTTACAAGAGCAGGCTAAATAGCAATTAAGCAATCATTTTGGTAGTCCTAATTTTCCTTGTTTTCTTTTCTTGAAACAAAACTTTAGAACAACTTTACTTCTCTTTCTTGAAACAAACATTTAGGACAACTTCACTTTCAAATTTTGTTCAGAAACCCATTTCCAATGTTCTTTAAAACTTTTACAGATATTTGCTTAAACACTTAACACTTTAGTCTTTATTTGCATTTGAAAAACCGTTAAGGGCTCAAGGCACTCCCTTTTTCTCCAGGTCTCCTTGGGCTCAAGGAACACCCTTTGCCTTCAGGCCTCCTTTTGGAAGAGGCAGGTGTTTTATGTTTTTTTTTTTTTTTCCTCTGCAGTTTAGGTTACTGCCTAGAACTCCAATAACAGTTTAAACTCCAATAAGTTTTTCCTTAATGCAAGATCTGTAATCATCAGTGCACCAAAAGTCCAGACATAGTAAAATATATCCAATTGCAAAGTAGTATGAAACCAAATCATAAGGAGATAAACATTCCTTTTAAAACCCTTCTCACCAATTTAATACATTTTAAGTGGCAGTTTAAGAAATACTAGTTACATCACCCATATTTTACCATCAGATTTTCAATGTCAGTCTGCAAGGAAAAGGGACAAAGATGATCCACTCAGTCCATCTGACCAGGTTTAGTGAACAGGGTGGACCCTCCCTTAGGGCCTTTCCCACCATGGGAACCCAGAGCTGCACCTTTGCCAGTTCACCTCTCACCACCAAAAATGGTCACACAGGACTATCCTAAGTTTTCCCGTCCTTTCTCTTGGCATTCGATTACCTAAACAATTTTAAAAACAGGCAAAGTTTCTGACATTGATAAACAGATTCACATTTAAATCTCTAATACATGTCTCCAAACTTTAACTTAAGGAAATAAATTCCAAATTACCTAATGCCTCTGGGCTAAACAGGATACAATTTTTATAATGTAAACAGCTCTATGCTTTACAATACCAGATTTTTAATGCACATTTTAGAACCTTTAGAAAGATCCTTTAAGTAGTGCCTCTTAAACCTAATGATTTTCTTGAAGTCTAGACTGAGATTTACCCAATTGCATTTCAAGTTTAAACTCACCTATTGTTTTTCACAGCATGCTGACGATTTAACCTTGAACATGTTCACTCACTCATTCACACACACTCATACTCAAAGATCTTAAAGCGCACAAAATTAATATCGGCCATTCATTTTCCGGAAGCTTTAGTGTCAAAACAGTTTTGCCAATCTTACTCTTGCAGGTGAGAACCAGGTTCACAAGGCCCTGGGGTCCATATCCAGAACTGAAAACCACCCCAAACCTCAAAAAGCCTCAAAGGCCAGAACAAAACTACAGGAAACTACATTCTGTCATATACCTCAGTGGCCTCCTTTCTAGAAATAAAAAATTTATTTCCTAACTGGTTAAGAATAAAGAAAAAGCAAACAAGATCTATCAAATAAATAATATAGGCTAACTGAATTAAAAATGTTCCAAGGGCCCAGGATTGTGACCTAGTAGTAGAGTGCTTAAATTGCTAGGCCAGCATGCACTAAGCCCTGGTTTGATTCCTTGGAACCACAGAGAAAAAGCCAGAAGTGGTTCTGTGGCTCTAGTGCTGTGACTCAAGCATGCCAGGCTTGAGAAAGCTCAAGGGCAGTGATCATGCCTGGAGTTCAAGCCCCAGGACTGAAAAAAATATTCCAAGCATTTGAGTGTGTTCAATGTTTTATTTTCTGTTTCCAAGTTTTGGAATAATAATGAAGTTCAAATGTAATTTTTTTTTGCCAGTCCCAGAGCTTGAACTCAGGCCCTGGGCACTGTCCCTGAGCTTATTTGCTCAAGGCTAGTGCCTCTTGAGCCATAACACCATTTCTGGCTTTTTCTATGTATGTGGTATTGAGTAATAAAACCTAGGGCCTCATGCACACTAGGCACAGCTGACTACTAAGCCACATTCCCAGACCTAATGTAAGATATATATATGTATGAGAGAGAGAGAGACAGAGAGAGAGAGAGAGAGAGAGAGAGAGAGAGAGAGAGAGAGAGAGAGAGAGAGAGAGAGAGACTTAAGTAGATGCATGTTTCATATGATGAAGCATCAAACCTTGAGCTCAAAAGCTAAGGCAGCATCCAGGCCCTGTGTTCAAGCCCCAGTACCAGCATAAGAAAAAGTCAGAATGTAATTATTTTTTGTGCTATTCCTGGGCTTGAACTCAGAGCATGGGCACTGTCCCGGAGCTTCTTTGCTCAAGGCTAGCACTCTTAACACTTGAGCTACAGTGCTACTTCCAGCTTTTTCTGTGTATGTGATACGCATACACAGAAAATTGAACCCAGGGCTTCATGCATGCGAGGCAAGCACTCTACCACTAAGCCACCTTCCCAGTCCCAAGAATGGAAATTAAAAATATGTAGAGAATATACTATAATATGATGAATCACATAACAATACAAACATATATGATATATTCAAACCCAGGCCAAGAAGGAATGTGCATGATGTTCCTATCACCAATTTACCTGGCATAAACCAAAAATTGTGGTAGAGCACCAGTCTTGAGTGCCAAAACGTAGGGACAGTGCCCAGCCACAGTGCCAGCACACAGACACACAAAATCATAAACTACCATCAACTTAGATTCACTCCATGGTGCAAGCCTGGATCAGTACACATTTATTAGTAAACATACAACACATAAAGAAAAGCAAAGACAAGAATCACATGATCATATTGCAGAAAGATCCTATAAAAGCACAACATAAACTAATAAACTAATATAATATAAAACCATATAAGAACATAATATAAACTCTGGGAAAACAAGACATATAACATAGTAAAGGTTGTATATGATAGTTAAACCTACACGCAACATTCTAAATAGGGCAAGACTAAAACCATTTCCTCTGATTTTAGAGGAAGACAAGGATGTCTGCTCTCTGTACTTCTATCCGTTATAGTACTGGAATCTCTAGCCACAGCCCAAAGGCAAGAGAAAGAAACAAGATTCCAATAGGGAAGGAAAAAGTCAGACTATCCCTAGTTGCAGATATGTGCTTATACCTAAATTCCATACAAACTTGACTTTGTTAATACCATTTACAATATAGCTTGATAAAAAGTAATTGGAAAAAAAGCTGCTCTGTACACTATCAATGAGCATTTGGAGAAGGAAAATGAGAAAACACCTATATTTCCAATGGCCCAGGCAGCCATACCACCACATTGGATGTCAAAGCAAGCACCAAGCCCCAAAGAGCATATTTCTATGTAGCCCCTTACGTCTAACAAAATGATCTCAGGTTTAATGTCCCTATGAGCAATGCCTCACCCATCCTCCCTCATCCTACCTGCTTCCTATAGGAGGCTGAACACAATTCCACTTGATGCTTCTCCAAACCCCAATGTGGTCAGGGGTTGGGTCAGTGCTTTCTCTGCTGCTGGGTTTAGGGGGTGCAGTGCAGTCCTCCTCCTCCTCCTCCTCCTCCTCCTCCTCCTCCTCCTCCTCCTCCTCCTCCTCCTCAGGGTTCAGGGTACAGGGTGCAGGGTGCAGGGGTCAGAGAGGAGGCAGAGCTCAGAGGCAGAGGTGGCACATTTGCTGACCTCCTCCTCCTCCCTATCATACTCAGCAGGCAGACACCTGGCAGGATATGTGTTGGGATACTCCAAGTTTTTTGTGATAGCAGTCCAAGGCCAGATCTCATCTGAGAGCAGGACAGAGGCCCAGGCAGTGGGTAGCTCACCTGGCTGGAGGTGTTGCCTTGCTGGTCCTCCTGATGATGTGGGCTTATGATAGTTTTCATGTTCCCATTGGAACCTGCCAAGGAGGGCTTCCTGGACCTCTGCTGGGCTGGGTTATGACCTCCATACATCACAACTCTATTTCAGGGCCCACTGGTGGAGGGGGTGTGGCTGTGTAGTGAGTCTGACTTGCAGTTTTGGACCCCAGCTGTATATGCAGCTGCCCCAGTGAGGGTCTATCCTCTGTGTCGAGACAGTGAGAAGCCAGTAGGTTTCTAATCCCACTCAGAAGAAATAGACAGAGGAAACAGCTCCTAAACTGTAAGAACTGAGATATAGGCAGGTATCATCTGCACAGTAGTGTAGGCTGGACACCTGTTTCATGTCAGAACTGGCTGTCAAGTACAGATGACTGCCTTTAATTAGCATTGCAGTGGAAATCACATCAATATCATGTACAATTGGTTTTATATTCTTTGTGAGTGGCACATCTTTTTCTGAAGAGTTTCTCTTGAGCCCCTTTGGGTATTGTCTTCTTCAAATATATAGTTGGGACAAATTTCTGCAAACCTTATATTCAGAATGCAATGAGGAAGTAGCTCAGTGGTGGGGAATTTTTTGGTTCTCTTTTTGCTGCAATTGGGCATAAAATCAGATGTTGTGCTCTGGTGTAGAATGTCTCTAACCACTTGAGACATACTTGAACTTCCAGCCTTTGGAGCACTACAGGATGTAACAACACCACAGACTTTTAGGCTTGGTCATACTTTCAGTCTCAAATGTGAATCTCTGAGGTAGCTGGATTTCCAAGCCTGTACCTCTCTATGGTCGCTAGAGCTGTTTCTCCTGGCATCTCTAATGATTTTCTCGAAATCCAGCTGATTTAACAGAATCTAAGAGGAAATGAAGCAACTGAGGTGCTTTGCCTTTCCAAGGACTACAATACAGAGAAGGCACTACAGACCCGGAGGCACAGTTAGGCCTGTCTGTCGTTCTAAAAATGGAATGAACATGCGAATGTAGCTCACATATTTTTCAGATGCGCTTTTATTTACTTCTACCTATTGGATACTCAAGAGACTTGTGATCAGTAGCTTTGAATCTCATTCCTCCAGGACTCATCATCAAAATAGCTAAGATGACAGCTAGGATTTGAAATATGCAATATCATTACTGCATTGTTATAATAAGAACACAGAGAAACAGGAACTGAATACATGAAGTGGGCTCAGAGGAATAAATGATTGAAACTTTCAAATTTGTTTATGAATACTATCTTCTACTGTATCAGAGATATTCATTTGAAGGAACAACTGCCAAGAGGAAACAGGTCTACACTTCGGAAGACAACATCTCTGAGTGTTGTCAGCTCCAGGACATGACCTTCCCCAATGAAATCTGTTCCTGTGGACACTCCTCCACCTCCCTCTGACTCTTTCCCTGCCTCTGGTACCCACAGACAAGGGCTGGGAAGATGAGAAGAACCGCATCAAATCCTAGACAAGTATGAACCGGAGCCCAGCTCTGTGCTCACCTATGTGCCCTGCAGGTTTCACTGTTGTCCTCTTATCTCCTGGGTTGGGCCATGTGGGAGGTGCTTTGGGGGAAGAAATGGAAGCCATAGCCCAGGCCTCTAAGGCTTTTTCTGATCTTCCCCTTCATGTTTCTGCAAACTCTGATGGGGCCACAGGTGGCGACACTGGTCAAACACTGGCTGGACCAGAGGATTCCGCACCGCTGCTCCAGATGTGTCCAGCGGCAGTCCTTCCCTCCTCAGGCCCTGGGTGCGGGGACATTGAGGAGGCAGATCACCCAGGCAGAGGTGGAGCATTTGCTACATTCTCCCGCCCCTGTGACCAGTGGACAGGCAGAAGTCAGGATGCCTGGTTGGCATGATGGCATTTCTTGATACCAGTGGAGATCTAGACCCAGGAGGTGAGGGACAAGGCAGAGGTCCAGGAATTGCACCCCTTACCTGGCCCTTGTGAGTCAGTACTGGACAACTGCCTTCATGATATTGAACATTCGACACATCCTGGGTTCCCTGACCTCCTCTGAGTTCTGCCACCAAGAAGTCACCACCTGATGACATGAAGGTCTGGCAGGTCCATGGGTGTGACTGGTGGTGGGTGTGCCTCTGGGATTTGGGGGCCAGAGGTTTGGGGTACCTGCCCAGTGAGGGCCTGGACTCTGGTCTCTCAGGAGGAGCAAAGCGACGTTCTCAGCGACATTCACAAAGATCCCCCGACAGCTGTGTTCTTTCCCTTGAAGTGGCCCTGCGAGCTTGAGCACGGAGTCTGCTCTTGCTCCTCCCTCACAATAAGAACTGACCCATTCACTTTGTGTATAATAAGATGCCAAGACTCCACTTTGTCACTGTAGTCGGCCTCCTGCGGAAAGTCCTCAGTGGTCCAAATGGCAAACTGCCACATTCTACCTCCAGGTTTTCTCCAGGTGCAAAGCAAGCTTGAAGAATAAAGTCACATATTTACATCTTGCCCTTTGGGTCTAACAAAGCACTTTCAGGTTTAATGTCCCTGTGAGCAATGCCACTGTGATGACAGCAGTTCATTGTGGCAAAAAATATGCTCATCCTTCAATCTCCTTCACCCTGCCTCCTTTAGGAATGTGGGTGAGCAACCCTGCTCCTGATTTTCCTCCTAACTCTGATGTGGTGAGGTGTGGAAATGCTGGTCCAATTACTGGCTTGACCACAGATGTGCCTGATGGGGCCCATTCCCCATCTTCCTCACTATCCTGGATACAGGGGGCAGAGGGCAGGTGAGGTGGCACTTCCTGGCATCCTTCTGCCTTCCTGGTCAGTAGACTGGTGGAGGCCCAGCCCCTCAGGTAAGGGGCAAGGGGGAGGAGGAGGCACCAAGTGTCTCCCCTGCCTGGTGGAGTCCCACCCTCGCTCCCATGTGCTAGTTAATACTAAATATGTTGCCATGGTTGCATCAAATCTTTGGCCCATCAGTGCTTCTTCCCATACCCTTTCTAGATTATTGCATCAAAACCCATTTCCCTAATTAAACTAGGGTCAGGATGGTGCAGAGGGTGTGTCCTGGGGGCAGGCGTGACTGAGTGCTTTTTTATAGCCAGGGATGCTGGAGTCCCGGTGCCATGGAGGCCCTTATGCTCAGCTTCCTTCTTAAGGAGCAGCACCAGCAGGCCTGTGCTCTCCTCTGAGAGATGTCTCCTCAGCTTGAAGCAGTCTCTGCTCAGCTGGGCTTGCAGCCTGCTCCAGGTCCTCCCTCACAGTGGGAACTGGCCCATGAGCAGGGTGTATAACAAGATGCCCTCATGTCCACTTTATCTCTGTGATAGCCTTGTGTAGCTACTGCTCTGGAACCGAGAAGGGCCAGTATCTACATTGCACTTTTAGTTTCTGACCTGGTGTGAGCCTGGCCCCAGCCCCCAAGTGATACTTGTCTATTAAAATGTTTTCCAGTGTAATATCCGGTGGGCAATTGGGTTTGCGTGTCAGGACTGCACTGCCATAGGATCTGGTAAATCAAATTGCCCAGGAATGGCACTGCAGTGCATTCTCTAACCCCCCAAACAAAATCAGCAACCCCAAATTAAAGGAAAAAGCCCACTGCCCAGCTGTGCTCACTTACATAAACTATGGGTTTCAGTGTTGTCCAATCCCCTCCCGGGACTGCCTGTGAGATGTGCTCTTTGTGAAAGGAAGAAAAGAGAGTTGAGGCCTCTTAGGCTCAGATGTTCTCCAGTTTGGTGTCTCTGTGTGCGATCCCGTGGTCGTAGCAATATTGCATGGCTGTGAGGATATGGTGGAAAACTGCCCGCTGCCCGGGCCTCGTCCTCCTTCATCCTCCTGGACTGCTGCAGGCGGTGGAACAGGTCCTGTCCGTGCACGTACTCCATCACCAGGAACACCTGCTCAGTCGTCTCCACCACCTCAAAAGTTCTGACTACACATGGACGGTCCACGGACTTGGCGATGTCCACTTCGCTTTCTATTAAAGGGTTGTCCGTTTTCTCTAGTATTTTCACGGCTACCAGATGGCCTGTGGGGAGGTGTCGGGCCAGCTACATGCTCCCAAAACTGCCCTCTCTGATAAGTCCCAGAATTTTATAGTGTCCTACGAGCACCAGGCCCGACCCCTTGGCGGCACTGGCCTCAAGGACCTGCGGTGTCTTCTCCAAGTCGTCTATACTAATCATGTTAGGTAACCACCCACAAACACACTAATCCTATCTAAACACCCCCCAAGCCACCCCCAACCACACTATGTTAATATACTAATGCAACAGGAACAGCAAAATTCAACTCCTAGCCCAGACAACCCAAGCAAACCTGCTAGCGCATGCCCCACACGACAGCAAGTTCTCTCCTATGGTGGACGCACATCTAGCCTGGCCACAACCTCATATTCACACTGCCCGTTGCTCCCTCACAGTGGCATCTGTGAAGTCACAGCACAAAGGGCCCTGTCCTGGCTGGGCATCACCCACCGTGCCATCTCAGTCTCTGGCATCAAGGACATTTATGTGTGTGGTTGCACTGGGGCTTGAACTCAGGTCTGGGTGCTGTGCCTTAGCTTTTGCCCTCAAGTCTGGTGACTCGCCACTTGAACGACAGCTCCCCTTCTATCTCTGAGGTGGACTTCCCAGCCAGGCTGACTTTGAGTTGCCATCCTTATGACTCAGCTTCCTGCACACTTTGGATTCCAGGCCTTAAGCCTTGTGGTGAGAGGAAAACCAGTACATTGAAACTTTTCTTAGGTGTGTGTGTTGTGCACATTGATGTTTCCTATTTCAATCGATTTTTAGCTGGCTGCCTGGCTCCTTGTGCAGGCTGAAGCCAGCCTGGGAAACAGGGTATGATAGTCCAAGTCGGGGCGTAGGAAGAGGGCACAGGAAGGCATGCCTGCCATCGCTGATGAGGCAGGAAGTGAGCAATAGGAAAATGGTGGCTGTGGCTCCTGCCTAGAGCAGAAGCAAGTTCCTTTCTCCACCATGACCAGCACAGAAAAGGCTCCAGGCTGGACTCGCGCATGGAGGAATGTCATCCTATTTAATATGAGGGCTTGAGTGCAAAACGTTATCCCAACCACAAGCTATAGCATCCCTCAATATGGTGCTTGTTGATGCTTTAAGTTGACTGTGTAGACATTTTGTTTTATTTAGTAAAATGACGGGTATCAAACGTGTTTGACCAGACCATTACCACGTGCACTGCAGTTCATTTTCAACATGCATCTCTCGGGCATCTTCAGGCATCTGAAGGGGTCCGCTAGAGTTCCACACATTTCCATTAATTTTGTCACCAAAAAGAACAGAGCCCAGAGCAACGTAGCTCCACATCCTCGAGGCTAATTACCTAACTTCAGATCCCATACTTTTGTCTTACATGAAGAATAATGAAGACACAAAAACAGGACTTTTTTTTTTTAACCTCTACACCAGCCCTGAAGAAGAGAGTTTTCAGTTTGAAGTGTATCAGAGGAATTCAGGATGAATAAAGAAATGAGATATCTGGTAAAGGTAAAATCATGGGTATTAATGGAAACAAGGCTATTCAATTTTTTCCAGAATAAAAGAAATGTCTGACCTGGCTTATGTAAGTATATCTCCCATGTCACCTTTGTGATAACTGTAAAGCAATTATACAAATGAAAAGGCAACCATGGGTAATAAGCCAATTCTCCAAAATAAAATCCAACATCATCGAAAGTATATGTCTTCCCAGTCCGTCAGTGGTTGTGTTTGAAGACATCCATGCACACAAGTGCATAAACCCAGAACACATGTATGCTAGGCTCTCTATGGTCCTTCTGTGTCAAAAAAGCTCTCCCCACTAGGGCATCTGAGAATGTCATTGAAGGCTGCCAGTTGATGGTTAATGGTTAAAAGGATCTGCCAGTGACATTAATACATGTATACCCCATTGAAGGCTGGGTCATGAACATGAAGATTAACTCAGAACCTCCATTTTAGGGAACTCAATGTGGATTGAGAAGAGTCCCCATGGAGCATGCTGGGGGTGGGTGGCGGTTTGTGGGGGGGATGGTAGGAGGAGGCTGCTTGATCCATGTTGGCCCTGGTACCTGAAGGTCTTCTGTTTAGAACAGTGTCCCCATTGGAGAGAATGGACTCTGGCGAGCGGGCTCTGCTTAGGAAAAGTTTTGAGTCATGTGTGGGTTCTGACAGGCCTTCTGGTCATATCTTGAGGAGGATCCTCACTTGGAATAATCCCTAATGGTGGGGGTTCAGTTTGGTGCTGGTATGGTCCTCTGTGACTATAAAATGCCAGTGTCAGGCAGCGTCACTCAATAGAATTGCCCCTAGGGCATGGTGGAAAGCTTGTGGGATGTGCTTGGTCCTCTGTGGTCCTGAGGACCTTCTTGCCTCTGTCCCCTGCTCTAACCACTTTGCCATTTGTGATGAAGGCCTCCTAGTCCTGTCATCCTCCCAGGGCACAGTGTTACCCCCTGTCTTGGGTACGTGTAAGGGGGACACAGAAATGGAGGGACAGAAGGTGAAGAAATGCAGCAGTGGTACTCACTAGACACTATGTTGAAGATAACATGAACAAGTTGTGGGTGGGGATGGGAGGGAAACACTGGGGGAGAGCAAAGGAAAACAAAACATTTTCCACCAAGAAGTTTACTCATACCCTGACTCATGGTAACTGTAATCCCTCTGTATAGCATCCTTACAATAATTGTTTAAAAACACATTATTGAAAACTAGTTTCCCCAGGTACTTTAAAACTGTCTTTAATTGTTACTAAGAAGGTGCTAAACAGAGGGGTTGTAGTTTCCTAAGTCAGGTGAAGAGTACATTTCTATTTCCCAGATACTTCTCAATATCATCGCTGTAAAAGGAAAATGTGGCTGTGGCCTGTTGCTTTGACTGGCCTAGTTGGGGCTAAATCCTTCATGAGCACACCTGCACCAGACCCCAGGAAAATTAAAGGTGGATTTGGGGAGGTCCTAAAGAGAAAAGGACACTCACAGGCAACCCAAGCAAAGGTCAGGCAGGGGAGAGAACTGGCTTTTCTGGTTCACATCTGGGTAGGCTTTCTCTTGACAGTATTCACTGAGGCTCTGAGATGAAGTCCTGCTCTGGAGGAGTGAGAGGAGAGGTACTGTCTCATTTCTTCTTGAGAGTGCACCTGGGGGCACTGGTGTCACAGCCCACAGGGCAGCCCAGCTCCTGCCTCTCAGGCCTTGGGATGAGGCACTGGCTTCTCAGAGGTGGAGTGGGGAAGGATGAGCTGCTTTTCTCCTCTCCTGCCTCTCTTGTTGACAGCAGGGTAGGCCCTCAGCAAATGGCAGTGAAAACTGCAGAGAGCTCAGATGCCCTCAAGGCCTGGCATGTGACCTCCCCAACTGTTACAGGCCCTCCAGGGTCCTGTCTGCTCACACTGATGAGCCTGCCTGGACACCTTGCCACCTCCAATGTCCACAGGTTTCCAGAGCAGGACCCACAGCAGGGGACCCCATGGGGGAGACTGTGGTGCAGGAGAGTACAAGGCAGGAAAATGGTGGTTCTCAGAAGGTGCTCTTCCCCAATCCTAATCCAGACCCAGGGTCTCATGATGTTGAAGCTTCCTGATGTTTCTGGGTTGCTCCTCTGCTCCCCACCCATGCCCCCTTTCCTCCTGAGGACTGGGCAGGGTACTTTTGCTGCACCCTGCTAATGGCATAGCAGTCTGCATCCTCTCTGTGTTTCAGGAGGCTTAGCAGCACCCCTGGGCTTGTTTAGGTTCTTGCTGTAAGTATCCAACATCTTCCGCAGAATTTACTGGGTAAAAATCTGACCATATGTAGGGGCCGGGAGTTTGGCCTAGTGGTAGAGTGCTTGCCTAGCATGCACGAAGACCAGGGTTGATTCCTTGGTACCACATACATAGAAGAAAGCTGGAAATGATGCTGAGGCTCAAGTGGTAGAGTTCTAGCCTTGAGAAAGTCCAAGGACAGTGCTCAGGCCCTGAGCCCAAGCCCAAGACTGGCAAAAAAAAAAAAAAATCTGACCTTATGTCTGCAAATCAATCCTCAAACCATTCAAGAGGGCCATGTAATGTTCCATGTTGTTTGTGATACAAGAGCCTGCCTTCTAATCTTTCTAATGTAGTTTCCACAAAAGGTAAATTATTGATATATGTCCATTGGGACATATTAGCAATAGCACTTTGCACTTCCTCATGTAGCCATTCAATTCTAATACCGCTTCTTAAGGCAAGTCTAAGGAAAGTCAGCAGGGAGCCAGTGTGTGAACACAATATTCACCAGTGAGTTTCCTCTGACTCAGTGGAGAGTGAAGAACCCTTGCCTTGGCTCAGGTGTTGGAGACATTGCTTTCAGCCTCCTGAGGAGGTAAGATTATAAGATAGCACCTGGCAGCTTGCTAATGAGTCAGTACTTGCTGACCAGGAAGTTTCTTTGCATTTGTTGATTTGTTTCTTCTGTGCTTGTAGAGTGGATTGCTAGATTTCTTCCATGTTTGTTTGCTGCTTTGCAGATGACCTTTACTGTGATTAGCTGCTTAAGGTTATAAATAGTGTGGGATTTCTGGGGAAAGTAGGAGAAGAGAGAAGAGAGAAGGAGAAAGGCAGAGACAGAAGAAAGGAGAGAGAAATAAAAGACCTCTGCTTGCAGCGATTTGAGTCTGTGATCATTCCCAGTCTGCCTCAAGTGATGTGTCATTGCGGCTGGCAGTGACACTCAGGCAGCCTTTAAATATGTGTGAGTAGTCAAGGGCTACTCATCTGGCCATTGTTTCTCTCAGAGGGTTTTGACCGTCTTGTTCTTTCCACATTTTCAGAAGTATTTGTCCTGGTGTCCTGAAGAGATGGAAGTGCTGTCTCAACTTGCTGTTGTGACTTAGGAATCTATGTGAGTATTTAACTTCATCTTGCCAGATAGCTTTTTTTTTTTTGGAAGATTTTATTAACACTGATTTTTGCATCATACTTTTTGTTTTGCCATCTACTTTAATGCATTGTATTTCTTATTTCAACCTGCGGATGGAGGTAGCATATTTTTGTCCACTATTTTATGAGGACTCACTAGGCCTGTTTCTTGAAGACACCCTGTCTGTGGACAAGAGCCATGGGAGCACATTGTCCTACCTGTACCCCTTGCTGACATCATTTGGCTGTAGTGTGTGGCTCACTCTTTCTAGGTTTTCTGGTAGATTGAGATCTCCACAGCACATTGAGCTCCCATTTAATGCCTATGAAACTATGGACTTACTGGCTAATCCAACGAATGAATTTCTACTCTTACTCTGAAGAGTGAGAAGATGGGAACTTACTGCTTGTAAATAGCCTATAATGAGCTCTTAGGGGTAAAATACTTGTTATTTCTGATGCTGTTTCAACTTTGGTTGGGATAGGACTCAACTCACCTGGAGAACAGTAACAGCCATTTATTATTTTTCTTTACATATCTATCTACCTATCTATCTACTTACATATATATGTATGTGTTTGTGCATTTTCTCCCCACAGTTTTGGTGCTTGAACTCTGGACTTAGGTGTTGTCCCTGGGCTCCTTATGCTCAAGGCTAGTGCTCTACCACTTGAGCCATAGAACTACTTCCAGCTTTTTCTGTGATTAATTGGACATAAGAGTAACATGGGCTTTTCTTCCCAGGCTGGCTTTGAATCTGATCCTCAGATCTCAACCTCCTGAATAGCTAGGAGCTAGAATTACAGTTGTGAACCACTGGTGATAAATATATATATACATATATGCATGTATGCACATATTTATACACATATATAGCACATAGCTCTATATGTATATTTTGTATATATACATATATGTATATACATACATATATAGCACATAACTCTGTATGTATATATACAGTGCATATATAGTGCATTGTGTATGTGTATACACACATTTGTTTTTATGCCTGTAGTAGGCTTAAATTCAGGTCCTGAACACTATATCTTCCCATTTTTCAGATGGTATTTTACCTCTTGGACCTTAGCTCCACTTCTGCAATTTTGACTTTTTTTTTGGTCTGGCTAATCAGAGATGAAGTTTCTCAGAATTTCTTTCCTTGGTTGGCTTTTCAGATTTCAGGCTAGGATTACAAGTATGATCCATGGTTGCAAGGCCTAACAGACAATTCTAGTTTCAAGTAGTGATTTGCCTTTGACAGAACTCCATTGCCAATTGGCTAGGAGATATTGTGCTATGGAGAATGTTCCTTTCTCCATAAGTTTTCTCTGTGTTGTAGGATTAATCTAAGAACATGAGGGATTATTTTGTGTGACCTGTTTTACTTACCACCTTTTCACTTTTCACCTATGGCCCCCTTACCCTTGCATATCTGGCCTCACCCACCCAGGACACTGTAGCTGCTGCTGGTGGGGTAACGTAAGTAAAACTGACAAATGCCTATGGAACACTCTGAAGCTGACTAACATTTGTGCAGGTTCCTGCCTAACTTATCTTTTCCAGACCCTGTCAGAAACTCCTTTGTTCTTTGCTGTGAAATCCCACTGCCCAGAAACTTTCATGTCTCTGGGGGAAGCAGCAACTCGGTGGAGCATGCTGTGACCAAGACATATACCCTATACCTGACTACAACCACTCCTGCCACACTCAACCCAGCTTCTCTATCCCACCTCCTTCAGCCAGAATCCTTTCTCCAATGATTCTATAAGTCCCAGGCTACCTGTGGTGTCTGGGCCCTATCATCTCTTGGAAAATGAATAATAAACCTGTACTTTCTTTACCTTCCATGGTATCTCTTAGTGAATTCTTTCATACCCAAGGAATTGCTGACGCTCCAAGAGCTAACATTTCTGATGGGCTAAGATGGAGAGAATCCTCCATTTCTGCTCAGCTGCTCCAGATAGTAGCATGAACAAAAGTTTGGTAAAGTCTTATTTTCATTTTATCTTCTTGAGGAAGTGTTTCTGGGATAGGATGAAATTCTTGGGATTAAAATTGAGATGCTTTGGTTAAGGCCTGTAGAGAGAGTGCACTTTCCCCAGCCTACTTTATCATGGAGTCAGCGTTTTAGCTATGGCTTTTTGAGTACTGAAGCCAAAGACGATCTGCTGAGTTGTTGGAGGGGCCATACCTCAAGTACACTGGAAATAATGTCCTATTTCATGTTTGCTCACCTCTTCTCTGTCATTGTGAGCAACAACACTCTCTTGGCACCTTCTAAGGCCACCTCCCTTCTTGAAAAAAAAAACAACCAGAAGAATATATCAATAGAAATCCCTGATCACCAGCTGTGATGTTTGACCATAATACTAATCGGTTGACCAAACTCTGTCTCTTGACCTCTCAGCAGTGGCTGTAGGTAGAGGACTTCTGTAGCAAGCAAGTCAGCTGCTTTCCATGTGCAATGGTTACTTGAACATACTGCAAATGAAACCCAAGGAGCAGAAGACACCTAGGCAGTCATTTAGGGTGGGGGACATTTCTCTTTTTCCATCAAAACAAGATGTTGGTCTGCACTCTTCAGAACTCATAAGATGGTACACTGTTGACAAATAACATTTGGCATGTCCTCTGACAAACAGAAGACAAACAGAAGACAAAGGGCTTAAGCAAGGAAATATAGCTAGTGAGGATGCTAGCTGAGGTATACGAAGTCTCTTAGAAATATAAAATACTACAGAATTTATGTGTGGATGTGCTAGCACTAGGCCTTGAACTCAAGGCCTGAGGATCCTACTCTGAGACTATTTCTTTACTCAGGAGCCTGAGATCTGAGGATCAAAGTTTGAACCTAACCCAGGCAGTAAAAGTCCTTTTATCTCCATTTAAACAGTAAAAAGCTGGAAATAAAGATGTGGCAGAAGTGACAGAACACCAGTCATGAACAAAATAGCTGAGCAAGAATGAAAGGCCAGTATAGGAGTGTGGCCTAGTGGTACAGTGCTTGACTAGCTCACATATAGCCCTGGGTTCGATTCCTCAGTACCACATAATTCCTCAGTACCACATACACAGCAAAAGCTGGAAGTGGTACTGTGGCTCAATGGTAGAGTGCTAGCCTTGAAAAAGCCCAAGGACAGTGCTCAGACCCTGAGTTCAAGCCTGAGGACTGGCAAAAAAAGAATGAAAGGCCAGAGTTCAAAGCATTAGTACTGGCATAAACCAAACATGTGGCACTGAAGCTGGCAAGAGGATACGTTATTACTATGACTATTTTATTAAGAATCCTGAGTCCATAAATTGACATGTTGAACTAAAACCCCTTTGTACTTAGTCCTTGACTGCCTTGTCCTAACAGAAACCATGGTGTGGGCTTCTTCATTACAGTAAGTTCCAGAAAACACTGATGTAAATAAATCAAAATTCACAGGGCTGTAGCACTCATGACATTTAGAAGCTCATTTGCTGCATTACCTGAGAACTGAAGTCAGACCTTCTCATACCCGTCTTTATAAGGAGTCTCATGGTCATGCAGCAGGGAACAGTGATCTGCTCTGGTGCTCAGACTTGTGTACTGGTACTGAGACTTGTGTACTGGTACTGAGACTTGTGTGTGCATGTGTGTGTGCACATGTGTGAGCATACATCAGTAGGGGGTTTAACTCAGGGCCTAGGCCCTGTCCCTTAGCTTCTTTGTTCAAGGCTAATACTCTACCACTTGAGCCACAGGTCTACTTCTGGCTTTTTAGTGGTTAATTGGAGAAAAGGGTCTCAAGGACTTTCTTGCATGGCTGGCTTGTAGCCATGATCCTCAGATCTCAGCCTCCTGTATAGCTGGGATTACAAGCGTGAGCCACCAGTGCCCTGGCATGGTGCAGAACATTTGGGGAGATGCTGCTGACAAGGAGCAGTGAGGACACAGGCACAGAGCAGTGAGGCTACAGCCTGGACCTCAGCCTTGGCCTCGATGACCAGATGCTTCCATGGGAACTCTCTGTGGAGGCCTTAATTCTCACCCCAGTGTATGGTAAGATCTAGCTACATATTAGTCCAAAATCCTTCTGTTTGCAGATCAGGTGTGGGAAGAAAAGGAGGGCCCCTCAGTTACTGAGTATATCTATCAATTATCTAAGTACAATTTGAAACTATGACTCCTCTAGCTTTCCTAGGTCCAGAAATGCAAAGACCTCCACTCTAGGAAACTTCCAGTTGCTGAGTAGAGAAAGCTTCCTTTGGTGATTTTCTCCAATATCTCCGAAAGGAAAAGAACTGACTTTACTGACAAGTGTCTATGGTAATTATACGCTGTGGAGATCAAAATAGGAGCTGAATTGCACGTTGCTGGCATTTACCACCCACTGTTCTAAATATACACACGAGGGTGTGTTGGGGTAGTTAACAGTAAATCTACTGAGTGGGATATTAGGTGTGTTGGCGTAGTTAACAGTAAATCTGCTGAGTGGGATATTGCCTTTCAGACCAAATCATGTCAAGGAATTCAATGACAAACCTTGTCAGTGTGAGTTTTAGAACGGATATAGGAAAAAACAGATGTCTATAGGAGACTTTAGTGTAGCTTTCTTTTCCATTCTTTAAAGCAGTACACAAACCTTCCCTACAAGTTAAAGCAGTATGTAAACCTTCCCTTTGAGTTAGTTTCTTGATATTAGAGCCTGGGTTAGGATTTCATTAACTTTGTTTAAATCTCTAAGGTCCTCTCTGGACAGATAAAGGTAGGGAAAGAGAGGGAACTGGTTCACCCCCTGGTGGAATGAGGCACACAGAAAGCCCCAGGGAGCCCCTGCTAGGGTCAGGCTGTTCCGTCACCATATTTTCACTAGTGGCTATGGCACTGTAAGCCACTCACTGCGGAGAACATTACAACTTCCAACACAAGCTCTGACAACAAAACAAGAACTAGTGTCTTCCTAAATCCAGGTGGGTCTGTTTACCTGCAGGAAGGATCCAAGATTCTTCATTTAATTGGACATAATAATGAGGTGGTAATCTATTAAGAAAGCACTCTAAATATTCCAGAGGCATTTTACAGAGGCAAAAGGAACAAACACTTGGTTTGCCTGGACTTGAGGTCATGACCCAATTGTTCTTATTAGGAGCTCTGGTATATTATATGGCAGGATTATTTTTAGGTCTTCTTATCTTCATTTTGGGAGAAAGCCTTCCAGAGCTTTTCCATCTCTGGAGACCACTGTCCTACTGTCTAATAAAATCCCACCACCTACTCTTTTTTTTTTTGCTTTACATTGATCGCTAGTATGTTTTCTTTTTTGTTGTTGCTGACATTGTGAATTATACATGCTACACTTTGGTTTTGCTTTGGGAGACAAGAGTCTTGTGTAACCCAGGCTGACACTGAACTCAAAAATCCTCATGCCGGTCTCCTAAGTGCTGAGATCATGGCATGTACTGCCATTCTGATCTGACAAGGCTTTGCTGTGGTGAGTGAGGTCAACTGCATTCCTTGTGGAGTTCCTGCTCAAAGCTCATCTACCTGGGAAAAGGTGTTATGTTAGCTCCTTTGAGCATCCAGGCTGGAGTTTGTTCTCCTTTGTCTGATATGCTTGCCTTTGGACATGCTCAGCAAGCCCTCCATCACTAAGCTACATTTCTAGACTGATCTAGGCTCTTGGTAACCAAGCCGCTGCCATGTTCCACTCCATCCACTGACTCCAGCTGCTTGACCTCTCAGCACAGCTCAGAACAGTTACAAGTTCAAAGATGACCTTTTTCTTTTTTCTTCGAACACATGTACAAGGCCCCAGGTTTCAGCATCCATTTTTTCAGTGGCACTTTTTGTTTTAGAGCTGGCTATGTGGTATGGTAGCCTGCCTTGGGCCTTCCTCACTGGACATGATTTCTTCACTGCCAGAGATCACAACCTGCGCTGAGTGTTCTTCAGGAAAGTTTTACTAAATGAGCAGAGAAATTAACATGACAGCTATTGTCCCTCTCCCAGCACCCCAGGAGAGCAGAAGAGGATGAACTAGGGGAGAGCAAAAATGCAGCAAATACAACATTTATAAGGACATCTGTAAATACAACATCTGTAAGTAAGGATGGATGCTGAAAAACAAGGCTTTTTTCGTGGGTCATGGAGACTGAACTTGGCCTGGGCTCTGTCCCTGAGCTCTTCAGCTCAAGGCTACCACCCTACCCTTGAGCCAAGCCCCACTTCCCATTTTCTAGAGGTTCATTAGAGATAAAAGTCTCAGGTCCTTTTGTGCCTGGGCTGACTTTGAACCTTGATCTTCAGATCTCAGCCTCCTGAGTAGCTAGGATTACAGGTGTGAGCCACTGTGTCCGGCTAAAAACAAGGCTTTCTGATATTCTTCCATAACTACCAGACAGAGAAAAAGAAATACCACAATGAAAACTGAATTTGTTTCCATACATATATATCTGTATACTTTATTCAAGAACTTTGGATCTATCTCTTTATTACAAGAAGACACAAAATGCCTGAAGGTATATAAAATATCAACTTTAAGCACTTTTACAAATGCAAAACTATAAGGAAATGGAAACAATGGATTTATGTTTGCAAACAATATTACTATCAATTCACCTGGTGCTTGATTCAATTACATGTTAGAATTATGGTGACTGAAACTGATGGAACCCTATTCAAAGCCTATAGCAAGAGTGAATTATAATAAATTCCATATGATCATTACCTAAGTACTGCTGTTATAACTTTCTGTTCATTAAAACTTTTAGGGAGCAGAATTGACCTTCTACTTCAGGAAAGAATTAATAAACATTTATTTATTCTTTGAGCTCAACTCTGCAAGCTTTAAGCTCTGTATTTCTGCCATTCTAAAAATACCTACTGGTTGCATCTAAGGTCAAAAATATCTCATAAACAATATAATTAAAGGTTGCTTTTGTCACCACAACACATGTTGTTCTTTACTTTTTTGTTTTGTTCCCATATCAAAGCAATAAGGAGAGAGGCAGTTCCTTTTCCATACAAAAGAGAAAATACCCAAACTCATGTCAACTACTATCAAACCACAAGTTGTCACACCACTAGGAATTGAACAGTGTTTTGCCTGTCAATGATGAATGGACAGGCATTCATGCTTAAACCATAGCACAAAGATACTACCAGGATTTGGTCCTCATGACCTTCTTCCACGAGTTCTAAGATGAAGTTAGAAAACAGCACACCAAGCTGCAAGTACACAACTGCTAGAGGAGACACTAACTTGAGGTATCAATAGAAAACTTGCTGTGTCCCTTAAGTCCTGGAAACAGTGTGTGGCAAGGCACAAGGTGGAACGTTCAGTGCTCAGAGCTACATGGCTTTGCAAGAGCCTCCAGCCAGAGCAGACCCTATTTGCTCTAACCCTTTTCCAGATACATGAAAGAGAAGTCACATCGTCTAGTCTGCAGGGGATTCCAGCATCCTTACACACAACCAGTATTAGCACCACATTTGAGCTGGAACTGAGGTAAAAATAAGCTCAAGTAGCTCTGGGAAGAAGCTGCAGTCTTGCTATCTTGACCGGAGTGTTTGCAACTTTCTTTGTGATCATTAAAATAAGTTTGCATGCAGAACTATTGGATTCCAGGTACCCAAGTACATACAAAAACTGATCAATTTGAAAGTCAGGTACATAAAAGTTGATATAGCAAAACAAAACAAAATTCTCCATTTTTTAACTTATGTTACTGAGTGATGAAGTGAAAGATTTTGATAAAATACACTGAAGGAAAACCACAAGACTGATTTATCTGATGAAATGCTTAGAAAGTTCTATACCACGACAGCCTCATCTTCCCTGCTTACCTACCTCCCAAAGCACCAAGTAGCCTTTCCCTTCTTTCCTCAGCCATCATAATTTGAGTAGGCAAGTATCTCAGAAACTCATATATATCTTTTATGTAAACGAATGCAGAAGGAAAAACTTAAACTTTTGATTAAGAATGAAACGAGGTAAAATTAAAACAGGTTCTAGCAAATGAAAACAGAGTCTACTTAAGTGCTAACTGGACAAAAAGGAGCTTGTCAGTGGGCTGCAGGTATAGCCCAGAGACTGCACATGCTCCTGAGCAGGAACCAGGCCCTTGGCTTGATCCTTAGCACAACGTCACACAAAGCCAGGCCACATTTCCTAATTACTTCCTACGAGATGAAGTAACATAGAAAATGAAAGATGTCATGAAAAATTTTCAAATTGCTTTTGCCTCTCCCTTTAGCATGCAAGAGAAATAAGAACACTGAGATGTAGCTAGCTTTTTGGAGTGTCATAAAACTAATTTTTGAAAGGAGAACAATTTTTACCAATGTTTATGATGAAAAAATAATATAACCTGGAATGTGCAGAATGCTGTTGGAAACTGGGATGCTCCAGTAGGAGCCAGACTTAGTGCTTAGGCAGAAGTTCATCACTCCATTCCACCATGAAAGCCTCAGGGAAAGTAAGCAGGATGATTTCAACTGACTTGGAGATGAAAAACAGGAGGAACTTCCCCCGTGGCCTACAGAAATATTTGAGGGAAATGGTTTAAGTTTGTACTTAACTTAAAATTTCAACTGCATACTGATGACCATTCTTGAGAAAACTCAAGCAAACAGTCATTCTTTTATCAATCAGTGGTACCAACTGCACCTGGCTGGTAGCAGACATGGAGTGTGGCTGGGCAGGGACTGCAAGAACACAAGTCACTAGATGAGGGCTTTCAATTCTGTGTCAGTCAGTTCATTCACTTCCATGATCTTCTCCAAGTGTTCCATGTACCGGCCATGGTCCTGCAGGAAGTGAGGGACGCGCATTTTGTCTGTAACTGCCAGTCCTCGCAAGCGATCCACATCTTCATAGGAAACCTGCAAAGGGCAGCTATTTTAAAGCACAACTACAAGTCACACTTCGTGCCTGCAGTGTATCTTACTTCTCCATGGAATCAGTTCTATTTTCTATATGCACATATGCATATAAACTCTGTGTTTTGTTTTGCTGAGGAAAGATCTATGTGGCTCAGACTAGCCTCCATCTATGCAGCCAACGATGCCCTCAAACTCTGAGTCCTCTTGCCTAAATCTTTAAATTAAGGTAGGTACACTGGGGGTGGGAGATTGAGACAGGGTCACACTATGTAACTTGGGCTGGCCTTGAACTCATGTTCTCCCTGCCTCAGCTTCCCAAGTACTAGAATTACAGGCTCACATCATTATACCTGGCTCTAAATGTAACTTTATATACACTATGGAGTAAAAATAATTGTGTGACCCTTTATTGTGGTAGTCTGGCAGGTACAACTCTAAGTAAAAGGAAATAAGGCTCTTATCTAAAGAGAAGAGAGATACAAATATGAAATGGGAGTACATGTGAAAAATTCCTGTGGAATCTTATTTGAATTGGAATGCCCTTAAAATTTATAAACTGTCTAAAAGCATCAGCACTTCAGTCTCAAGACATGTTCAGATACTATTTATTTTTTGCCAGTTCTGGAGGCTTGAACTCAGGGCCTTGGCACTGTCCTTGAACTTTCTCAAAGGAATTGGAGCTTCACTGAAGGGCTAATCTCAAATTCCCAGGTATTACCCCACAGATTATTCACTAATACATCAGAAGAAGCCTGTTTTTAGAGTTGGAGGGATCTGCAGCCCAAGAGATCACTTTTGGCATCACTAATAATGGTGGCAAAGAGCATGCGTATTCTGTTGGGTGACATGCCTCACTTCTGCAGTTTTGGACAAGAAAGGCTAACTGAATCAACTGAGAAGAAAGCAACCTGAGACTCAGGCCACAGAAGCTTTCAAGACAACCATTCAATCTCTTAAATATGTCATTTAAGAAGAATAGGGTAGAATTTAAAGTAGGGAAGGGGAAAGGCAAGATGACTGGGAGGAAACAGTAGAGGTAAAGTGGAAGAAAAACATGGGAAAGGGTATCAATGTTGTAGAAGTAACGTATCTACTATCTGACGAATGTAACTGTAACCCCTCTGTACATCACCCTGACCAAAAAAAAAAGAACAGGGTAGGGAACTGTTTCAAATTAACAGACATAAAGATTATAATAAGATGTACAAGTTTGATTTGATTCAGGATCACATAAAAAAGAGCTATAAAGGATATTTTGGACAATTTGGGAAATTTGAAGTAGACTATCTGCATTTCCTTTTCTTTTTCATTAATTTATGGTTATTGTGGTGCTATACAATGGGGTTACAGTTGCATGTTTTCCCTTGTTCTTGTCTTTTTCTATTTTATTTTTAGTTTCCTGGGTGTCTGCACTGCATTTTCAGAGTTTCATGCTCCATCCGTGATGAATTTGAGAAACTGTACAGTCACGTCAGGGAACACCTGGTTCCTCAAGGAAAGTGGTGCAGCTGGACTTTGACTTTAAAATGCTTCTCAGGAAAGAAAAATGTAAAAATAAAATGATACACACTCCTCTCAAATTTTCACTTCCTTATCTCTTAATACTTCAAAGAAACTCTGTCCTGTAGTCTATGGCAGAAGCTTGCTTTCTCTCTCTCCTGCAATCACCTAGGGAAGCCTGGTGGAACAACAGTGACACCGCAAGTGGGATGCAAGTCTGTCTTATTCCTGAACCAGGCTACAGCAACCCTGGCCTGGGGCTTGGGATCAAGAGCCATTCTCCGCACTCACCTTCCCTAGGGCAGTCAGCAGGTAGAAGTCTATAGAGTGCCTGTATCGGAGGATCTGGAGGGTTCCATCCAAGTACACCTGGTCTTTACTGAAACACCCTGGGGGACAGAACGGGGTTTACTTTCTGATGTTTAAAAAAAAACTACCAAGAAATGAGGTACTAACATAGTAATATAGTATAGTAGTATAGCTGACAACTTCTAAATTTACCAATATATAACTGTATTAAAATTGTCTTCATGACAACATTCCTGACAAAATTTGTTTACCATACACAGCCAGGCACACCCAGTATTCTGTAGGGATACTGGCTCAGGACTGTAATCATAGCTACTCAGCCCAGGAAGAAAAGTCCATACAACAATCTAAGTTTTAAAAAAATGGACAAAAAATGTAGCAGGTGGTTTTCAAGACATACAAGCCAAGGGTTGTGTAGTGGTAGACATGCATAATCACAGGATTTGGGAGGTTGAGGCAAGAAGAGGTTGAGGTTGGGCTATATAAAATGACACTATCTTAAAAAAAAAAAAAAAAACAGAAACAAGCTGGGGTGCCAGTGGCTCACTCCTGTTATCCTACTGTTATCCTAGCTACTCAGGAGGCCAAGTTCTGAGAATCACAATTCAAAGCTAGCCCCAGCATAAAAGTTCTTGAGACCCTTATTTCCAATCAACCATCAGAAAACCAGGAATGGCACTGTAGCTCAAGTGGTAGAGCGGTAGCCTTGAGCTAAAGAGCTCAGGCACAGCACCAGGCCCAGAGTTCAAGCCCCACGACTGACAAAAACAACAATAACAACAACAAAACAGAACAACAACAAAAAGTAAATGTCAATAAAGAAATGAAAAAGATTCCACCAGTCATGAGGTTTAGTTTAAACAAAACTACCTGTCTACATTCTCTGGGTGTTATGATGATGATGATGATGATGACACTAGCTTCAAAGTGAAGAAAGTTGAAACCAGTGAAAAACTGAAAACAGCCAGGCATTGGCCAGGAGGTGGACAAAGCTGTAGTGACTTTGGGAAAGTCTAGCAGTTTCCCAAAAGTTGAACCCAGTTACTACCATATTAGTCAAGCAATTCCATTCTTAGGTCTGTGTCTCAGAGAAAGGAAAACATGTCCATACACAGCTTTGTGCAATAATGCTCATAAACATTATTCCTAACAACTAAAAAGTGAAATCAGACCAAATGTTTACCAGCTGCCAGATGTGGTGGCCATACCAGCCATCCCAGTTCTCCACAGGCTGAGGGGAAAGGGTCCTAAGTTCAAGGCCAACCTTGGGTTATGTAGGGAAGCCTTGTCTCCAAAATCAAACAAAGAAATGGATGCTGAGGGACTTCAGTTGGGAAGTCTAGTGCTGACCTCAAGTAACAAAGGCTTTCTTCACAGCATTCAGGAGATAACCAGCCATTGAGGTAGAGGAGCTCCCTTCCCGCGAGGCACACCTACCGGGCTGGGAAGTGTCAGTCCATCCCCTCTTGGCACGTACACAATAATCCCATCGGGTATTAGGGTCCTTGACAAACTTGCCAATATCTTTGAAGAGTTCACAAAATGACATTTGGCTGGCTTGATACACAGTGTAGTAGAGGAGGGCGGCCCTCCATAAGAAGGGATCTTTTCTAAACAGGACACTGTGGATGCTTGCCAGTCCTTCCTCTGTAGGGTTGTTGGGCTTTAGCTCATGCTTTTTACGTCCAACCCAACTGTTCCATGGCTGCTGGAGGTTGTTGATTCCTCGAAAATAATGTGTGCCTGTGAAGAAGAGGCACCAGTCATGAGAGACAGCACCTGAGTCTTACTCCTTCCCAGAGCTCCGTAAGGGGTCAAGGCCCGGTCCCTGGCTTGACACTACTGGGGGGTGGGGGAAGTTTTAAGAGGTGAAAAACATATCTAAAGCAAAAGAGAGGTGACTCCCTTTGCTCTAATCTCTGCTAATTATGTCTTTAATTAAAATCTTAGTAAGTAAAACATAATTTTTTTAATGAGGTTGAACTTAAAGGGCCCAGGAGTACAGTTCAGTGGTGGAGCACTTACTTTACACCAGCAAGGCCCTAGGATCAATCTGCAGCACCACAATTAATTATTTAGTCAGGTATGATGGCCCACTGCCTATAATCATGTCATTTGGGATGAAAAAAAAAAAAGGAAGATCATGAGATGGAGTTTAGCCAAGGCTGAACAACAAGACCCTATCTTAAAACAAAACAAAACAACCTTGAAAGAGGGATGAGGGGGGGAAGGGTAAAGAAAGGGGCGATAGGGATAATGGGGAGAAAGGGGAAGGGAAAAAAGGGGAGGGGAGGAGGAAAGAAAGGGTGAGACCTGGCAAAGGGGTCTTTAGGTAATTGAGGATATGCTCTTGAATGGAATAGGGGGACCTCTTCTTTCTCTCTCTGAGCTCATTATTGATTTATGGGTTTGCTTAGCCACATGCTCTTACTATGATATGCTTCCACACTGCAGCCAAAAGCAATGGGCAAGCCCTTCACAGAGAAAATCTGCAAACTCATGGGCAGACAAAGCTGGTCTGGTGGTATGCACTTGTCAACCCCAGCTATGAAGGGAAGCTTAACTAGGAGGACTGATGCACAGGCCAGCCTGGGCTCTATCTCAAATATAATAAAAAAAAACAAAACAGGGTTAAGAATAAGGCTCAAGAAGGAAAGTGGGGGGAGGGAGTTTGGCTTAGTGGTTAAGAGTGCTTCCCCAGCATTCACTAAGACACAGGTTCGACTTCTCAGTACCACATACATAGATAAAAGCCAGCAGTGGTGCTGTGACTCAAATGGTAGAGCTCTAGCCTTGAAAAAGCCCAAGGACAGCACTCAGGCCCTGAGTTCAAGCCCCAGGACTATTGAAGGAAGGAAGGAAGGAAGGAAGGAAGGAAGGAAGGAAGGAAGGAAGGAAGGAAGGAAGAAGGAGGGAGGGAGGGAGGGACGGAGGGAGGGACAGAGGGAGGGAGGGAAAGACAGAGGGAGGGACAGAGGGAGGGAGGGAGGGAGGGAAAAAAGAGTGGCCTTATTTGTGGGCTAAGTCCTGAATTCACACTTCAGTACTACCAAAATAAATCTACTCTGAAGAGAGATCTTTTACCATTGGTCCAGGTGACTTTTTTTTTTTAAACTATTCTAAAGAACATTTCTTTGGGGGTGAATCCTGACACTCCAAATGAACAAACAGAAAGTGCTGTTCCTACCTATCTCATGCCTCAGCATCCCCTCCAGCCAGTGCTCTCGGGCTGTTGAAACATTGATGGTCAGAGTTGGACATCCATTTACTACTGTCATCGAAGCTCGTGAAAGTAGGTCTTCAGTGAGATGAACTACAATCTAAGGAATAGGAGGAACATGTATACGCACATAGACACACACAAAACAAAATGTAAAGGCAAGGGGGAAAGCTTTCACAGAAATCAATGTGCCCATAAGTTAACACTTTTGTTCTGTTGTAACTACCCTGATTTCTTGGAATCTCAATTTTGATTTTTGGTAATTCAAGAACCTTTAACTGGATATTGAAGAACATAGATGGCTGTGCTGAGGAAGACAGAGAACTGTATCTTTGCCATAATTCAAATACCCTTCCTAGCTCTAATGATGGGAAAAAAAAGAAAAAAAAGGACATGGAATCAGAACTCTTCACCATGCCGATGCCAAGGCTCTGAGACTGACTTCTTAGAATGAACAGGTCACCAGAGCAACCTCTTCATCATCAACTTCCTTCCTTCTTCCCTTTCTTTCCTTCCTTCCTTCCGTCCTTCCTTTTCCTTTCCCCTCCTCTCCCCTTCCTCATTCTTTCTCTCCACTTCACTTCTCTGACCCCTCCCCTGCCTTCCCTTCCCCTCCCCATTCCTCCTCCTGCCCTCCCTTTTTTTGATAAAGGGTCTTACAATGTAGACTAGGCTAGTCTCAAACTCATCATCTTCCTGCCTCAACCTTCCAAGATCCCAGATTATAGACACATCACAGCACCTGATATGACAATTTTCATAAAGTAATTCACACAATCCCATAAGCCATACAAGAATGGCAGTAAGCAAAGAAGAAAGATGTAAAGAAACTGAACATATCAAGATGATTCAAGTACAAGAGAATCTCAGTGTTTCATAAGAAATGCAAGGAATAATTGAGTGAGTACACCAGAGTTAGAAAAATGCCAGCTGTGGGGCAAAGCCTGTATGACATGGCAGAGTGAAAAGGGCATGGTAGGTGCCAGGCTTCAGTGGCCCTACCTCTCCCAGACAGCCCTCCTTCTGCATGTACTTCCTAACGTGACTCCAGATCCGAGGCTTAGAGAGCAAGCTACCACCAGTGGCTTGTTCAAATTTCTCATAGCTTCCATATTTCTGTAAAGTCAGCTCCATAATACGAATGGACTGTTAAAGAGAAAGAGAGAATGTGAGTAAATTGACTTGTATTACTTTGCAATGAACAGATATATAATACGCTAGTGGTGATCTTATTCATCAAGGCCCGGTTAGCTTTATTGATAACAAAATCATATTTTCTAAGCTTCCAAAATTTGCACAGTGTGGTTTTATCTTGTATTTTTGGCAGTACTGGGGTTTAAACTCAGGGCCTTGCTCTTGATAGGCAGGCACTCTACCAGCTGAACCACCCCTCTGTCCCAGCATCAACCATTTCCACTCAGTTTCACAAATCTGGCTCTGTTCTATCATAACTGGTTCAGTAGAAGAACTCAAGAGGTCTCGTGAGTCACAATTACTATTTGAATAAAGAAATCACTTCAGTCTTTTGTGAAAATCTGTAAAATCACTGGCCTGGCTCTTTCCCACAGAAAACAGTCTCAACATGGCTGACACCTTGATCTGACACCTCAGGGCAGGTGATCTCTACACTTCATCCTTTAGAAATTGTCACAGCACAGGAATAAGAAAAGTTGAGGTCCTTTTCTCCAGATACAGAATGGAAGACTAAGAACATTGAGCAATAAATACAAATCTTTCACATCTATGGGAAAAGCACACAGAAAAGATAAGTGTGGATTGCAAAAGCACTAGAAAATCATATATGTGTTAAGTCTATAGTTTCCAGACTGCTACTTACACAATTTTTTTTAAAAAGTTAAAAGTTCTTGAGTCGGACCACCTGAGCTGAGATCCTTCTAAGCTGAAACACAGAATGGCCTTGGGCTGCCTGGGAGAGGTGGGGTGTGAGAGTGAACCCGGGACCTGCTGCACACAAGCTTTTGTGCCATAGCAGGCATTTTCTTAACCCTAAGGCCTAGCCAGCTTCTCCTCTGTAAACCAGAATGACAATAGTAAGATCTATTCCATGACTAAAGAAATGTAGTTAACCTGATGGAAGAAGGTATCTAGAACCAGATATCACCATTACTGTATTACTTACTGTTCTTTATCAATATCACCCCTGTGAATAACATTCCTGGCATAAAACTTATAGAAAAACTGTATCTTACAAATGATAATTTAACACATATTCTCTCTGGTAAAGTATACATTACTGATAAGGTAGGCATATATCAAAATTATTGTAACAAGAAATGGCTTTAATAGGCTTTACCTGGCTTCTGTGCCCAAAAAGAACACACATCTGTCTGTGTATGTCTTTGTGTTTCTCTGACTCTGGCATTAAACTCAGGGCTCCATATATATTAGGTAAGTGCTCTACAACCTGCTCAATACCTCCATTTTTTTGCTTGTTTTTTGTTTTAGAGATTCAAGAGTCTAACTTTGCAACCCTCCTACCTCTGCCTCCCAAACACCTAGGACTATAACTTCACTTAGCTTCCAAAACTATTTTTGAAAGCCTTTCCATTCAATGTGGTCCAAATGCCAGCAGCCTGGAGATGGAAAGAAGAGATTTTCTGGTAGGAAAAGAGCTGGCACATCTCACGTCCTCAAGGTTGGTTCCTAGAGCAGGCAGCCATGTCCCAGGTCATGAAGTCAATCCTAGATTTAACATACACATTGTTTCTTTTCTATGCTAACACTACACACACTAGATGTGTCTTCTTTCTGCTGTTTTGCTTTTTCACTAACTCCTCGCACCAGAACTGGAGCATCTTAATCTGGACACACCTATCCCAACTGCCTTGGTTCTGGTCCTCTCTGTACAGGTCTGATTCTGAATCCTTACTTTGTGTCCATAGCAGTATTTGGCCAACTTCTGCATTACCATGTTAGGAAGTGTGATAAAAACTCATTCTTGAGTTCCAAAAGATATACTATCAAATAAGATAATATTTCTTGTTAAAACAAAACAAAACAAAACTTATCATTTGAAAGCTGGGGTGTGGTACATGCTTGTAACTATAATACTAGGAGACTGAGGCAGGAGTATAGTGACTTTGACGTCTCAAACACCCCAATGAGATAAGATTCAATGCCTATTAAGCTGTAGAAAAACAAAAACAAGACTGTATGAAGATGTGTGGAGCCTGTGTCCACTGCTGGTAGGAAAATAAAGTAGTAAGTTACTCTAGACTACATGGAGCTGACCCTCCAAGGTTAAACACAGAGTTAGCATAGTCCCAGAAAATCCACCACTAGGAATGAGCTAAGGTAACTAGAACAAATGCTCACACACAAATGTGTATCAAATGCCCATAGCAGCATTATTCACAACAGGAAATGGGTGTTAATAGCCCAAATGTCCTGCCTGTTTATAAATACACTTTAATCTATATGTTATAGTTCAGCAGCAGAAAGTACTGATGCACAATGTTTCTAGAAATTGGCCATAAAGACCATAAGATGACCTATTTAAAGTTCCATTTATATCAGCTTTCCAGAATATACAGAGTAGATTGTGTCTGTCCAAAGTTAAGAGACTGATTAAAAAAAAAAGGGAATTATTATCAATAGGTACAGAACTTCTGGAGGTGATGGCATTCTAGATAATGATTATCACATAACTAAACACTATACTTTGAATATGGAATGTCCTCTCTCTGGCTCATTTGCCCCCAGCAGGGGGTGCTATTTGGGAGATGACAGAAACTGGTTAGTGGAGCCTGGCTTGGAGAAGGTAGATCCTAGAGGTGTGCTTGGGGCTAGCTTACTATGGGCCATTCCTGCTTCTGAATTGCTAGCTGGCCACTATGAGGTAAACAATTGCGCTCTGCCTGATCCTTGTGCCATGATCATCTGCCATAACCAACAGCCCATAAATAATGGAGCCAGCTGACCATAGACTAAAACCTCTGAAACCCAGCCAACCTACAGTTTTCCTCCTTGGTTTGTTACAGTGAGAGAAAGCTGCCACACTAAACATACTAAAATCCAGTGGACTGAACACTTTAAGCGGGTGAATTGCATGGCATATGAACTAGGTGATGTGTGTATGTATGTGTGTGTCAGTCTGTCTGTCTGTCTTGGGGTTTAAACTCAGGGACTGAGCACTGTCCCCAAGCTTTTGTGCTCAGGCTAGCACTCCACCACTTAAGCTACAGCTCCACTTCCAGCCTTTTGTAGATGACTGGAGATAAGCATCTCATTGTACTTTTCTACCAAGGCTGGCTTCAAAGTGCAATCCTCAGATGTCAACCTCCTGAACTGCTAGGATTACATGAATGAGCCATAGATACCTGGCATGAATTACATCTTAAGAAGAATAATCAAATAAAATACATTCATACCATTAACTCATTCTTAAGAAAGAATCAAATAGAATATTCATACCATTAACTCTCAAAACGAATGCTTTCTCTACATAAGATGCTCAGCACTATCTTGGATAATACAACCTTGCTTAAAATTCTCAGTACTCTGCTAAATCGTCTGCTTTCAGTTAACTAGCAGATTTGTTTACAATTCAGCACCTTGGAAATCTGACCATCAATCACATGCCACTTCAGTAGTCATGTGCTACAACTATCTCCTTTCTTAATTGTGGTTTTCTCTCAATGGGGACACTAATAGGATGTGGTGAGATGACATGAAATACTAGAAGTTAGAAGACCTGGTTTCCCATTACAGCCCCACCATTTACTGGCTGTGGGGCTGTAGGTGTGTCATTTAACCTTCCTTCCTTTAGGTACCCATTCATTTTTCTTGGTTTAGCTCCTAATTGGCTCTGTCTCACCCTTGTCCCTTCCTGGAGATGGAAATCCTTGTTCCATTTACCACCCAGGGCTATGAGGACAGTATGGGGGGAGGAGAACTATGCCTTGCAATCTACACACAATATGACTATGCAGTATTAAGGCTGTAACAGAAAACTTCTAGATTTTAATTTTAGAATATGAGGTAATTGATTTGTTCTCTAAACTTTTCATTTAAGGTAGTGTGTTTCCAATCTTACTTTTTTTTTTTTTTTTTGGAGGGTCTTGCTATATAGCATAGTCTGGCCTACAACTCTCAATCCTCCTTCCTCCACCTTCTGAGTACTGAGATTACAGATACCCAGCACCACACCTGGCTAGTCTTTTTCTTTTTAAACCACTGTTTTATAAACTGTTTCTGGAGAGGAAAATGGTCTACATAGTACCATTTTTGTTTGTTTTGCCATCCTGGAGCTTGAACTCTGGGCGTGGGCACTGTCCCTGAGATTCTTTTGTTCAAGGCTAGCATTCTACCATTTGAGCCACAGCACCACTAATGGCTTTTTGTGTTTATGTGGTACTGAGGAATTGAACCCAGGTTTCATGCATGCCAGGCAAGCACTCTACTACTAAGCCACATTCCCAGCCTCCAGAGTATCATTTTTTCTTTTTCTTTTTTCCAGTCCTGGGCTTTGAACTCAGGGCCTGAGCACAGTCCTTGGGCTTTCTCAAGGCTAGAGCTCAGGCCAGGAGTTTGGCCTAGTGGTAGAGTGCTTGCCTAGCATGCACGAAGACCTGGGTTTGATTCATTGGTACCACATACATAGAAAAAAGCAGAAGTGGTGCTGAGGCTCAAGTGGTAGAGCTCTAGCCTTGAGAAGGTCCAAGGACATGGCTCAGGCCCTGGCAAAAAAATAAAATAAAATTTTAAAAAGGCTACAGCTCTACCACTTGAGCCAAAGAACCATTTCTGGCTTTTTCTATGTATACATGATACCAAGTAATTGAACCCGTGTCTTCATGCATGCTAGGCAAGCACTCTACCACTAGGCCAAACTCCTGGCCCCAGACTATCATTTTTTAAGGGTTCCAAGCCCAAATGAATTTGGAAAACATTAGTTTAAATGAGCCAAAGACTCTACAAATCTTTATTGTGGTAACAATACATGTAGCGAATCTTGGAGATGAACACAAGAGTTTGTTTTCTAGTCTATCTATAGTCTGTTTTCCTATGCAGTGTCCTCCAGAGCAGTCCAAGAAAGTTCACTGCAGAAACACTCACATTCTATTTCTTTAAGTTCTTTAGAATGAAAAGCAAAATTCTAAATACTAAAGAAGTTTTTCTGTGGCGGCTTTTGCCTCTTGGTGGCAAGTTAAATTTATAAAGATTTGTGACTATCTGATCATTAGGGATCTATTCAAGGTACTGTAGCCACAGAACAATGGGGCATTGATTGCAGTAGTGTCAAATACCTTTAGCGGTGTGCAGAATTAATATGTAAAGCTCCTAGTTTTATGCTCTCTAGGAGAAGTGACACAAGAGCACCTTTACATTTTATTTTTTAAAAGAACCACAATGCTAGCAAAACAAAACATATGTAAGCTAATCTTGGTCTCTGGCACAAGTTTAGACTCACTGTTTATAAACTGTTTCACTAAATAGTAACACTCCAGCAAAAGGGCCAGTCATCTATCTGGCATTCATAAATGTATTCATTCATTTACCTTTATGATCACTTGTACATGTCAATAGCTATTATGTATTTTGGAATCTCAGTTTCTTTCCTGCCGTGAAAATGGAAGAGATGAAACACAGCCATACTTGGATGGAGATACATGTAAGATACTTAGATCACAGAACATGGTTAATGAATGTAAGGAACAGAGGGCATTCCAGGAAAAGGAGATGATACTGTCAAAGTACATGGAAACCAGAGACTGAAAATCAGCCTTATCTAGAGAAGTCAGTACCAGAACTGTGCCAGATTCTGAACAGTAAAGTAACACACACCCATATCAAGAAGGTCAATGCAGTGATGATAAACAAGAAACATGAATGACAGCTAAACACAATGATAGGTAGCAGAGATGTGCCATTTCAAGACTCTAATAACAGCAAAAAGATCCTTGCTAATAATCAAGTTTTCTATAGCATAAACCACAGACCAGGATTAGATTACAATAAAAATTAACAAACTGAAGTACCTAAAAATAATATTCTATACATGTAGAACCAGGAAAGTAAAAAAGTATGATTCCAACGATTTTATCAAAACCCAACAAAGAAAAAAAATGTCCCTTGAAGCCTATTTCTTCAGGACCCCTGCTCCCCTTCTGCATTCTGTGTTGTGAGGGGAGCATGTGATGTGGACATAGTAGGGTGAGTGGGAAAGGAGAGTGTAAGTGCCACTAGACAACTGTGATCCACTGCATACTGTTCGCTGACCAACAAGCAGATATTTAAGCTGTTTCATAGGACAGACAGACCCAGTTAGATAAGCACCCAAGGATACACCTGGAACAGTTTTCAAAGGACCATCGACAAAGCCTCCACTGAGTCATCAAGGTCATACCTTCCTTTCTAAGGACATACAATCTGATTGGGGTATTTCCATCTGTAAGAAAATCTTTCTGGCCAGTAAGAAATGACTCTTCTTTTCCAACACAAAGATTTTATGAGACATATAAAACAAAAAATAAAAAAGTCTTATCACTTCAGAGTATCCATGAAAAGCTTGTGATTTGCTCAACAGAAAACTGTGTCACCCTGGAAGAGTCATAATTTTTAAAAAGTTTATCTTTCTCTTCCCCTCTGCAACTATTTGAGCTCTGCAAAGATACAATACTATATCAATTATAACCTGCCCTCAAATAAATTTTATATCAGAAAGGTACTACTAATGAAGGTATTTTACTTCTAGTTAAATTAGTTTTATCTCATTTAACCACTGCAATAACCTCTTTAGGAATTCCCTTTTGTTTTAGGGTGGTTTTTATTATTGTCTGGTTTTGGGGAGAGGTTTCTGGGGAGAAATTGCACTATGCAGCTAAGGCTGGCTTTCCAACTCACCATCCTTCTGCATCTACTGACCCAGTGCTGGCATTACAGTTAATAGCCACCATATTAGGGAAAAAACAAAACAACACACAATTTTCTTTGCTCTATGTTAAACATGTGAAAAGTAATAAAGTCTAATGTCTAGTCACTATTTAAATTGCCTATTCCCATCAAAAAACATAACTTTAGGGTCAAGAGTTTGGCCTAGCATTGCACAAAGATCCAGGTTCGATTCCTTGGTACCACATACATAGAAAAAGCAAGAAGTGGTATTGTAGCTCAAGTGGTGGGGTTCTAGCTTTAAGAAAACCCAAGGACAGTTCTCAGGCCCTGAGTTCAAGCCCAGGACTGGCAAAAAAAAAATACCTTTATATAACTAAATCTTGATCTGAGTCACAATCGTTTTAGCACAATCTCAGCACCATATTTTTTTTTAAAAGGGAATGAATGCTCGATGAAGGACAAATAAGTTGTAGAAAGATTTCTTCTAACAATGGAAAATAGAAAAACAAATGCACGCTTAAAAGTATTAATTTAGAACTTAATCAAAACTAGGCTAAGGGTTTGTACATCATAGAAACATATTAATTTATGAAATAAAACATTAAATACCAAGTCCCAGTGATTGTAAATAGAGATTCCCTCCTTGAACACTTGTTTGTTAAACTTGTCATTTAAAATATGATGTAAAAATCAATGTTAATAAATTCTTTAATAAAAAAAAGTATTAATTTATGTGTGTGTGTGGTCCTGGGGCTTAAACGCAGGACCTACATGCTGTCCATAAGTTTTGTTTTGTTGTCTATCGTGGGGCTTGAACTCTGGGCCTGGGTGCTGTTCCTGAGCTCTTCAGCTCAAGGCTAGCACTCTATCACTTTAAGACACAACACCACTTCCAGTTTTCTGGTGGTTAATTGGATATAGGAATCTCATAGTCTTTGATACTTGGGCTTACTTTGAAACATGATCCTCAGATGTCAACCTCCTGAGTAGCTAGGATTACAGGCACCTGACTCCATGAGCTTTCATGTACAAGGGAGGTGCTCTATCACTTGAGCCACAACTCTACTTCCAGCTTTCTGGTAATTAAGTAGAGATAAAGAGTCTCACAGACTTTCCTGCTCAGGCTGTCTTTACACTGTGATTCTCAGAACTCAGCCCCGAGAAGTACAAGCATGAGCCACCAATTATTTTTAATTACTGTTGTTGTTATTTTGCCAGTCCTGGGGCTAGAACTCAGGGACTGGGTCATTTTTAATTTTAAAATAAGGTGTATAGAATAACTTTAAAAGACTGGTCAGACTCCATGATATTTATAATAATAGCAAAGAATCTGCTAGCACTAAGGTCAAGAAATTATACCAGCAGCACAAAGCTAAACTGGGAAGGCAGCACAGGCAAATGAAACAGTGCCATTTCATTTATCCCACAAATTTCAAGCATGGACAGAGCCAGCCTGAGGTGAATGGATTAGGAAAGCCTATACAAAGTTCATGTAACCATGAGCTCTGCCGTTTTGATGTTATGTCAGCTGATTTGTCCTCAAACACTTGTGTGAAGTTTATTATAGCCCTAGAAAATACAAACGTGTGTGCCAAGGGTATACATGAAACAAACAAGAAAGTATGATTCTTATCATTTTATGTCATGATTTGCTTGTCTTGAAGGTCCCTTTTCCCCCACTACTTGGCATTCTCCTGCTTGCTATGCTTACCATCTACCACTTGAGCTACATCTCCAAACTCGTTTTATGCTGGTTATTTTGGAGATCAAGTCTGCCAAAGCTGACCTCAAACAGAAATCCTTAAGATCATAATCTCATGAGTAACTAGAGTTAACCGGCATGAATTACAGGCATCTGGCTTGAAGCTAAAGTTCATTTCCTCCCTATCTTACCCCGTCTCTCTGCCAGACCTAGGTGCTATCCCTGAGCTTTTATGCTCAAGGCTAGTGCTCCATCACTTGAGCAGCAGCTCCACTTGCGGTTTTTGTTTTCCTGTGTCTGGTTAGCTGGAGACAAGAGTCTCATGGACTTTCCTTCCTGGTCTGGCTTTGAATTACAATTTGGAGATCTGAGCCTCCTGAGCAGCTAGGCTTGAGCCACTGATGTCCAGTTTTAAATTTCATTTTTGTTTCAAACATGTGCTTAAATATTTATGAAATAGTAATTAATGAGTCTAGTGAAACATTAACAAGTTCATGGCCAAGAACCACATTTGAGTCCCCAAACTACCTACAGGAATCTAACTAAGCAAGCTGGGAATTAACCAACTTGGAAGAACCATGGATCACACACTCCAACTAAGAAATTAAAAAATCAGCTAGAAAACAGAAACAATATGTGCTACCCAAAGGTCTTCTGGCAGCTGGATAATAGGTCACAACTTCCAAGCCAAAGTTGCAAACCAGAATCTGAGGCTCAATGGTAACAGAGTGGCTTCTGTGTAGTCTCTGTAACAATCTTCATAGACTATTATGAGTGCAAAGCTGTTTCAATGTAGGCATTCCCTCTCATCTGCAGATTTTCATAACATATCTACATGTTCCAAGTAGGAGAGAGAGAGTTGTAACATAAATAATTGGAGGATTTTCAAATGCCTTTTTTTTTTCTGTTATGGCTCTTGAACTTGGGGCCTGGGTGCTGTCCCTGAGCTCTTCAGCTCAATACTAACACTCTACCACTTGAGCCATAGTACCACTTCCAGTTTTCTGATGGTTAATTGGAGTAAGAGTCTCACGAACTTTTGTACCCAGGCTGGCTTTGAACTGCCATCCTCAGATCACAGATTAGGATTACAGACGTGAGCCACTGGTGCCCAGCTTACTTTTTTTCCTTGTACAATGGCAGATGATAGTTTAAGTGGCATACAATGAACTACTACTACTGAAGCGGCATTTTACCTGTTTGAGAAACCGGTCAGATGCATTGCCATGCTTGGCTAACACATTTGGCAGAGCAGAATTGGCATATTCAAACTGAGGGTTGTAGGTATAGTCCGACTTGAAGAACCTCAATTTTTCTTTTTCTAAGTTGATTGGCTTTATAGCAGTCAATACACACAATTTCTTTCCAGAAATGTCATCAGCTTTTTCAAAGCTTCTAGACAGCTGAGGCTGCAGCTGCTTTGGCTTTGGAAGGGGGGCAGAGTATTGCTGCTTGACCCTGTTTTTGGCTTTAGGCGGCAGACCTATGCTGCTTCCTGTAAGAGAGATAGCATGTGTGAGCCTCACAGGAGTGGAAGCAGTGACACAAACACCGGGCTGCCTCTCCAGGCAGTACCAAGTACCATTGCTTGTCACAGGCTCTTCTGCTTTCACCCTGCGACTATCTTTACTATAAGAGGAGCTAGGTGATTTGCCAGGCTTTCTGCACTGTTTGGAGTAGGTAGGGGAAGACCGCTTTTGTGAATGCCTTTTCTCCTCTTTGCTCTGTAGAAGGACGTTGTAACTACTGGTGCCAGTTGTAAAAATGTCCTTTAGAATTCCATAGGATAAAGGCGAAAAGTTTCTTTTGCTGTCAAGGATCAATGATTCTTCTGCACTTAGAACAGACTTCTTAGCAAATTCTTGCTTGGGCCAGTGAAGCTTTTCTGTGTTAGTAAACAAAATCGAAACACAAGAAATAACAAAGATACCAGATGAAGGAAATTGCTTATTACATGAAAGTATTCTGAAGGTTCTGTAAGCTTTATAATTTTATAATAATCTCTATAAATGTTACTTCAAATACTAAAAGAACCTATAACTAAACTTTGGGTTTGTAAGACATACTCATACCTGTGTTAAATTATTTATTAAAATTATTTTACTTATCAAAATTCTCAGCTCCAGCCAGATATGTCAGTATACATCTATAATCTCAGCACTAGAAAAAGAAGGATGTTGAGTTCAAGGCCAGTGAGATCCTGTCTCAAACAAGTAAGTCCCCGAGTTCAAGCCACAGGACCAGCACAAAAACAAACAAACAAACAAAAAACCCCACAAACAAAAAAAAATGATTAAAAAAATCCAGGCCACATTAAAAATAATGTATTATGTATTTTCAGGAACATAGATGAACCTGAACAAATGATGTTAAGTGGGGTAAGCCAAGCTCAGAAGTAAAACAGTGCATGTTTTTTCACCTATGCCGACACTAAATTTAAAATACAGTGGGGTATGATAAATTGCACAGGAACCTAGACATCCATAAACAGTGAGACCAAAGGAGGATGCTTTTAGGAGAGGAACATAGAGGTGCAATGCCTAGGTGACTCTGATCATACAATAATATCGATTGAAGTGAACTCAAGATAATGAAAAGTTCTTTTTTTAAATGTTGTTGCTGTTTTGTTTCCTTTCCTCTTTATCTTATTTGTTCATTTATCTGTCTTGGGGAAGGTAAGATGGGGTGCAGAAATGTAGGGACATAGGGTGAATAAATGCAGCGGTGGTATCCATTAGACACTGTATTAAAATGAACTATATAGCTTGTGGGTGGGGATGGGAATGAAAAACTAGGAGGGAAGGGTTAACACTAGATAAAAAGAAATATACTCTTCACCTGATTTATGTAACTGTAACCCCCCCATCACCTTTATAATAATAATTAAAATATTTGAAAAAGCCAGGCATGCTGAGGTAGTTTAAGTCTGTAACATTAACTACTTAGAAGACAGTGATCAAAGAATCAAAGGTTCAAGGCTAACTGAACATAAAAGTTCATCACAACAAAAAGGAGGGCACAACAGCATGTGTCCATCAAGATGCACCTGTCATCCCCAGAGACTCAAGGTAACACAAGTAGGAGCACTGCAGTAGGCTTAAAGTGAGGACTTAACTTGAAAACAATCAAGGCAAAGACAGGATTGAGAAGTGTGGCTAATGTATAGCATTTACCTAGCAAGCACAAGACCTTGAGTTTGATCCTCAGAACCATGCCATCAGAAAATAAAATCCTCAGCTTCAAATCATTTTTAGATGACCAAGGGCTAATATAGGTATAAGATAAAACACATCAGTAATCTGCATATCCCATTCTACCAAGGAATATGAATTTCAGAAGAATAGATTTTAATACTATTAATATCAAAGTAACATCCAAGGCAGGTGCTATGCTGACGGTCTTGGCATTTAACATACAAGATGACTATTGGTTAAAATAAAACTAAACAATGCTCAAAAGCCATCTTTGAGATTCAGCAGATGAGCTTATGGTCAAGCCTGCTTCACTAACACTACTCACTAATAACTGGTGATTTTCTTAATAATCCTACACTGCAGATTACGACTAAAGAAAAGATTTTTCTTGGCAAGTTTAACAAAAACTGTGATTATAACACAGACCTGTGACAGGTAAGGCATAGGTAAAGACAGCCTTGTCTTTAGACCTCACACGCTTTAGACAGGTTAAGAATCACGTGATCTACTGTTACTCAGGAACTAGTATCAAGTTTGAGTCTACATTTGTAAATGTATACAATACACTGGCACATGGCTCTGATGAACATATATAAATGGCTCTGTATAAACATAATGCTCCTGCCTACAGTCAGCTGTCTCTCTCTTATGAAGTGAGACTAATAATCCAAGCACATAGGACAAACAGTGACACAGTCTAGAGTTCAGAGTTGGAAGAGCGGCATAAGGGACTCAGATGATTCAGAGGCAAAGATTCTAGAGCATTCAGGTCAATTCTAAACTGCCTTATCCCCAACTCACCTGGGGAGGGGCCCCTAAATCCTGTCAGGAGATGCATACTGAATAGCTACACACACATAAATGTGTTATTCTCAAACCATTTGGGATAAACTTTGCTCTATTTCTATGAGGCGAACTCTGCATAAACACAGAGGAAAGAAGGCTCCTAGACCAGAGGTCATCAACTGAGCACGACACTGGGCAGTATGTAGACACCACGCTGTCATCCTGGGAAGTGGTTATCGGCATGTGGGGCAGAGGCTGGGAACCATGCTAATGTCCATCACAAGACAGTAACCATCATACAAAGCTGTTCACCTTCAAGTGTGATTGCCAAAGAAGAGAAGCTCTATTCTAAATGTTCGTTACTAAAGCCCCAAAATCATAAGTGCTAGGGTAAAAGAGCAGTCCCAGGTCAAGAAGAGAAAGTAGGCAATTCAAACACAGGAGACACCTAAACATCCTGTTACTAGTGTTTCCTTGGACAGCATGTCACATTTGAATCCTGATATCTGAAAGACAGTATCGAAGCATAAACTCACAGGGGCTCAATGTCTCCTGCATTTGCAGGCTGAGAGATAGAAAGGTATTGTACAAGGTCATATTGAAGGTAGACTGCACAAGGAATCCTTTAAAAATGTGGAAGATTCAGTCAGCCAAGGATAAGAGGTTCATTACAGACTGGCTGGTCCCATTTCTGAGGAGCTACAGAGTTAAGTGTCACCAAGTGATAGTCAAAACTGGGCAAGCAAGACAACCTAAGAGCACAGGGACCTGGGCTTCAACCCAGGAACAATATAAGTGCTCCTAAAATGTCACAAGTTTAGAAGATGAGAGGGTAATGATAAAAGACTAAAATAGACATGGAAAGAGACATTGCAAAAGAACTGAGATAAGAGTAAGGGTGAGGCGGGGAAGCTGGCCGAGGGGTAGAGTGCTTGCCTCGCATGCACAAAGATCTGGGTTCGATTCCTCAGTACCATACACATAGAAAAAAAGCTGGAAATGGTGCTGTGGCTCAAGTGGTAGAGCACTAGCCTTCAGAAAGCTCAAAGACAATGCCTAGGACTTGAGTTCAAGGACCAGGACTGGCAAAAAAAAAAAAAAAAAAAAGAGTAAGCATAGCACAGGCCTTAGAGCCTTAGAGAAGCAGTGTAAGGACAGGGACTGGCCAGAAAGGGAAAGAGGTGGTTCTGGCTCTTTCCTCATTTGATCTTTCAAAGAAAAGGGGGGAAAGTTACACAAAATCAAAACCAATGGAAATTGGTTTCTAGAAGTTGAATACTCAATGTAGAAGTATTTGATCCTAGGATCAAATAGCCAAGATCTACAAAAATCAAAAGTGGAGCTATGGCTCAAGTGATAGAGCACAAGCCTTGAGCAAAATAGCCAAACAGTAGTGCAAACAAAGTTAAAAAAATAAATAGTAGTTTTTTAGAAAAAACATTTGATATTGAAGATTTATAGTACCATTATAACCAAAGAACAGATCTTATTCTGTATTATCATAAAGCACAAGTAATCTCCACATTCATCTTTTCCCTCAAACAATCTCTATAGTCAGGATAATTTTTACCAGGTCCTAAAACCACCTGCCAAGATCCTCACAGAGGAGAAGGAGCAGAGGGGAGCCTGACAGACCCTCTCCTCAAGGACTAAGGTACTTCAGTTCCCTTGCCAGGACATGGTTGGAGGCTGAAGTCCATCTGCTGACCAGAGAAGTTTCCTGGTGCCAACGTGATGGCTCACAGGACAACCCTGCCAAGTGCTACCCAGCCCCCGAGGGCTAGATTCGGGGAGTATGGTCCTTCATGCAATCATCCTTATGGATTATTTGCTTCTCAAACATGTTTATCACATTTCCCTTGCATTAATACTGAATACTATTAAATACTATTGTTTGTGATTAATGCATTTGAACATACAGAGAGAAGAATATTACATAGGAAGCGATTTCAGAAGCATTTATTTGCTTCAGCTCAGGAATATAAAATGACCAGTATTTACAGCTATTTTAAAAAAAGAAAAAAAAGGAGCCTGTCCCCACATGTACTCTTACCACAATTCATTCTTCCACTAAGTGGGCACCTGAGATATGGAGGAACAGTGAGAGACAGCCAGGAAGAGAAGGACATGGTGCCAGCTAACATCACTTCACAAAGTTTTCGGCAGTCCAGATAGGTGCTTTGGTATTTCGTGCAACAACACTGAGCACAGGGCCTTACAGCTATCTTACTTAGACAAGTACTGTGGAAAAGAAATGGAGAAACTATTTTGAAAACTGACAAGGTCAATTATTTTTACAGGGACTTGAACGCAAATAGCAATAAATTTGATTTCTATTAAATGATAGAAATGCACTGCTGAATTATCTGTCAGGGTATACAACACACAATGTTGGATTGAAAAGGGTGCCAGTACTAAATTATGAGAAGAGAATTAAGTCACTGGGAATGGATCTTCTATTTGAGGGGACTTCTATTTATAAAGATTCAAACTTCCAACTGATACTGAAATATCAGTTTTGTAGTGCAGCCTAGTTGATCAAAATACCCAATTTATTACTAATATTATTTTAGTCATATTCTCTCTACAATGATTATCATGCTTAGAATGATCTTAATCTAAGTGATTTCTAAATCTAGTAACATGCATTGTGATAGAATCTTACCATTATTTTCCTCTAACACAATGATTTGGTCTGAAGATACAGGCTAATCATATAGTTATACATATCTAGATAGATAGATAGATCTGATGCTAGTTTCAGTTGCATCTTAGATCTTGGCTCCTGTTATTTCCTTTCGACATAAACCACAACAATGCCATGACTGCACAAAGTCAGCTCTGCATTTTATAAAACTGAATACCATGTAGAATAAAACTAAAGTCATCAAATTCCGTTTTTCCATTTAAAACCTCAGGAAACTGGTCTGTTGTTACTGCAATATCCTGAAGCTACAATTGTCCCGGCTTCGTTTGGCATCATTTTGAAATGTCTTGGAGAAACGTTCTCCTGCGGAATCCAATGACCTGGGAGATTATTCTAAGATGTCAAACTTTTAAAGATGGGCATTTCTATTTAAAAATAACAAAAGGCAAACTCTCCGAGGTTTAAATTGCCGCCCGTGCGTTACAGAACGGAGCGCCGATTCAAAGTGATCTGCGATGGAGCCCGGCAGGGCACCCAAGTTCTCCCAGGACCGGGGAGGCAGGGGCGGGGTGGCAGGTGCGGTGCGGGGCTGCGCGGCGCCGGGCCGGGCCACCAGGGCCCGGGGTGGGGGGGTCCGGGAAGGGCTCCGCCGCGCCCCGCTCCCCCGCCGCGCCCCGCTTCCCCGCCGCCGCGCAGGTTTCCGCTCGTCCCCGAGACCCCGCTCCCGCCGCCCAGAGCCCGGCCGGGCCGGGCCCCGTCCCCGCCCGGCCCGCACTCACCCGTCACACGGATGGACTCCAGCATGGTCCCTCCCGGGTCGGCCGGGCCGGCGGGCTCCGCGGGCGCGGAGTCGAGGCGGGCCGCTGCCCCGTGAGCCTCGGCCTCAGCGGGCGGCGGGGACGTGCGAAAGGCGCTGCTGGCGGGGCGACGGGGACAGAACGGGCGGTGGGCAGACGGAGCCGAGCGATCTGGGGCTGCGAGCGGGGCCCTTCACCCAGAGCCCGGAGGTACACCCCGCGGCTCCCCGCTGGCAAGGCGGCTTAGAACCCGCCACCGTGACGTCGCCGCTCCCCGTTGCTAGGAAACTCGCTCTGCTTTCCGTCTACGCGCGGCGCCCGCGCCGAACACGCGCACCGCTAGGGGCGCCGTCCGGCCGAGGCCGGGCTCGGTGAGAGCGGAACTACAACTTCCAGCGTGCACCGCCACCGCGCAGGCCCGGGACTTCGGGGCTTGTGGGCGGAGCCCAAGCATTTCAATGACTAGTACTAATTATTATTTTTTTTTTTCAGGCAGAAAAAGAGTTTGTTGGGGGAAGGGAAAACTGCTGGCCCCAGGAAATGGAGGTGTGTGGAGAGAGAAGAGAAGGGAAAAAAGACTAGTACCAATTCTGTGCTCAATTCGAGCCAGCTTAACTCCAGATGGCGTGAATGGTGAAATTGCATGTCCAGCCTCATATAGTTACCCTTAGACAACTTCAGGTGAAGCCCATAAGAATAAGAAGGGGAGAGCCAGAAAAAAAAATCAGCTGACAGTCTTCTAGCCTTCTCTCCTTGAAAACCAAATACAGATCTTTAAACTTGTGATTGTGCAATTGTTGGCGCTGCTTTTTTTCAATTTATTGCAGTCGCCCTTCCATCCACAAGGGAGATCTTCCCGTGGTTATCTGAAACTGCACACCTAATCCTAGGGTCACTGTTTTTCCTGTATATACACAATGCAGGTAAAGCTTAATTTATAAATTAAGCACAAGAGAGTAACAAGAAAAACAAGTATTGGAATAGAAGATGCACAATATACTGTAAGAATATGACCAACATCAATCACTGAAATGTCAGGACAGTTGATCTGGAAACCTGTAGCTATTACTAGACAGGTAGCATATGCAGAATGGATATGTTGGATTAAGTGGTGTTTCCTGTCCACCATGATAGCTCAGGGCATGCAGTTTAAAACTTAGGAATTTCTGGAATTTTCTGCTTATTTTCAGCTTTCTGTTGACCACAGGAAATTCAAACTGTGAAACACACTGTAGAATAGTGCATAAGAGGAGACTATTGCATTAGTTTTCACCTTAAGGCCTGTGAAATGTGTAATCTCTTACATTAGCTATGGGAAGTGTACAAATATTTGCTGAGGTTACTTTGTAACTTTTTGCTTCAGGTTTTGGGAATCTGGAAAGAAATAGGGAAAGCCTGGTGGGGCTTTGGAACCACAGAAAGAACTCAAGAGGCAGTGCTGGCAGTTTTCAGAAAGCCATAGTTTCTCTTCATCTTTCTCAGGATTGAAGTGGATGTGGAAATAATTGGCGTGTTTTCAAATTTAGGAACAAAAGAAAGCTTGGGATATTGTAAGAATGATAGAGAACTTGTGATAAATGGCCTGTTTTCATCACTTAGGAGAAAACATTGGATATTAACTATCACATAGTAGATAATGCTATCTTGATTTAAAAAAACCAAAACAATAGCAACAAAAAACAACTGTCAAAAACACCTGTAACTACTATGTTCAAACTGAATTAAATCCAGCTATTTGATAGGACTCTGATTCAAAGGACCACCATCTGTGGTCTAGATGTGGTTAGATTCTCTAGGAGGTCTCTCTAACTCTGCAGGAGTCTGGGGCAGTCTTCCTTGCCCTGGAGGTTTTCCCCTCTCACTCTGTGTTCAAAACTCAGTGGCCAGAGTGATGCACTGGATATGTCCCTCCTTTGCTGCAAATTGTTCAACGCCTGTGCACTTTAAGCCCTAGCCACCAGGTGACTATTTTACATCATCACCAGTGACCCCTGCTTCAGACATACCATGACCAGTGCCTCTCCCCTCCAGTGCCTCTCCCCTCAGGGCCTTTGCAATTTGGCTTTTCCCTGTGTGGAATGTTCTTCCGCCAGATACTAAGAACCCTTGCTTCCTTTTGGGACCTGATCTAAACGCCATCATTTTGGGAGACCTTTACTGGTCCTGTTATTTAAAATTCCATTCCAGGACTGAGGGCATGACTCAAGTAGAAGAATGCTTGCCTACTAGGCACAAGGCCCTGGGTTTAATAAATTTTGCTCTTGTGGCTTAATTTTTTCTTGGTACTTATTGTACATTTTCTAATTTATTATCAGATAGACTTATTTGACTATCTGCTGTATCCATTTCTAGGATAAATTACCACATATGCACTGATTTTTTTCCTATACTGGACCATAAACCCAGGCCTGATGCACAAATGCAATGATTTTGGTTTGTTTACTGCTGTAGTCTCAGCAACAGTAATAATGGGTGTTATGCCTATAATCCCACCTACTTGGGAGGCTGAGATTGAGAGGAATGAAGTTCAAAAATAGCCCTAGAAAAGAAGGGAGTCCTCCCAGGTTGGATTGCTTGGTACCACATACATAGAAAAAAAGCCTGAAGTGGTGCTAAGGTTCAAGTGGATGAATTCTAGCCTTGAGAAAGTCCAAGGACAGTGCACAGGCCCTGTGCTCAAGCCCAGGACTGGCAAACAAAAACGCGGGAGGGGAGGGGGGAGGGGAATCCTCAATTCAACAAATAAAATCTGAGAATGTTAGCAGCCATTGTTTCACGATTTAAAAAGTATACATAAAATTGTAGTCTAAGCCAGCCTGTATATAAAGCAAGACCTTGTCTGAAAAGTGACTAAAACAAAACAGACCAGAGGCATGATTCAAGCAGAGTGCCTGTATAGCAAGCACAAGGCCTTGAGTTCAAATACCATTAACATTTAAAAAAAAAGAAGGAATAATGCATGACACATGGTAAGCATTCAGTAAATATCTGTGACTTCATAAATAGGCAAGCAATAGGAAGGGCCTGAATTTTTCAAATGATGACAGAAAGAGCAGAGAATGATATGAAGGGCCTTCGATGGAGGATTGATCTAGGTTAGTTATATGCTGCAGTAATAAGAGACCCTGTGCACTTGTATGAGCACTTACTCTTGCAACATGTCCTAATGGCCTGGACTCTCACATTCCTGAAATTCTGAAACTGGTTTTCCAAGTTGGATATAAGCACATTATCCCTCAAATTCTAGTTTTTTAAACTACTAAAGTTTAAAAGATAATTCTAAAAAATTGTAAAAGATCTTTTGTGTATGCCAGTTCTTGGGTTTGAGCTCAGGGCCTCTCACTCTAGCTTTGCTGTTTTGCTCAAGGCTCTCACTCTACCACTTAAGCCACAGCAACACTTCCTACATTTCACTGGTTAACAGGAGACAAGGGTCTCTCAGATTGCTCTACCTGGGTTAGCTTTGGAGTATGATCCTTAGATCTCTACCTCTTGAGTAGGTAGAATTACAGGTATCAGTCACCCGTTCCTGGAAAGCTTCAAGACATTTTTTTAAAAGGTATTATGAATCTAGATGTTCTGTGACTGTGCTGCCATTTACTCTGAATGCTTTTTATTAAAGCATTCTTACTTTCACTTTCCCCCTCACTCTCCCCTTTCCTCCCTTGGCCTTCTATCTCTACCCTCCTTCCTTCCCTCCCTTTTTTCTTTCCCTCCCTTTCTTCTTTTCCTTCCTCCCTCCCTCCTTCCTTCTTTCCTTCCTTCTTCAGTGCTAGGCATCAAATCCATGGCTGGTAGGGAAACACTCTCCACAGTGCTATATCCACAGTCCCACGATCATTATATTTTGAAATGGCCAAGATGTGTGTTACTTTTTTTTATTCCATGAGTATTTATATAGTAGTACACTTAGTGTTTTCAAAAACCTTAAAAAGCTGGGCAATTGTGGCTACCCAGGAGACAGATCTGAGAATGGTTCAAAGCTAGCCCAGGCACAAAAGTTCATGAGATTCTTATCTCCAATTAATGACCAGAAAATCAGAAGTGGCGCTGTGGCTCAAAGTGGTTAACTTTGAGGACCAGGACCAGCCGTGAGCTGAAGAGCTCAGGGACAGCACCCAGGCCCAGAGTTCAAGCCCCATGACCACACACACACACACACACACACACACAAAGACATAACATGAGGCACGCATGGAGGCTCATGTTTGTAATCACAGTTACCAGGGAGGCAGAGATGGGAAAGAACAAAGTTCAAAGTTAGCAAACCTCTATTTGGAGAATAAACCAGACACCAGAGGCTCAAACCTATTATCCTAATTACTCAGGAGGCTGAGTTCCAGAGGATTAAGAGTTGAGGACAACCTAGGCAGGAAAGTCTGTGAAATTCCATCTCCAAAATAAGAAGCAATGAACAATAAAACAGTGTTGGAGGCTCAAGTGGTAGAGCACCAATAGGTCAAACAAGATGAGGAAGAATTTGAGGTGCAGAGCTCAAATCCCAGTACCACCAATAGAAAAGGGGAAGAAGAGGAGGAGGAGGAAGAAGAGGAGGAGCAGGAGGAAAATAACTAGAGGAAAAAAAGACTGATGTGTGTGGCTTATGTTGTAAAGTGCTGCTAACAAGTGGCAGGCCCTAGTTCAAATCCACAGTACTGCTTCTTATTTTGTATGTTTGTGTATACAGATACAAATACAAATTGATGCCCCTGTCATTGGCCCACCTATAATATCATTTATTAAAATATTATTATTCCTTACATTTTTACTTTTTCTTGTATCAGTCCTGAGGAGTAAACCCAGTTACCAGGACTTTACACACACTAAGCAAGTATCCTATCAGCTTTTTTCCCCCTTATTTCCTCTGCCTCTCCATTAGCTGGAATTACAGGTATATATCATGATGCTAAGCTTTAGTCTTCATTTTTTGCCAGTCTGGGACTTGAACTCAGGGCCTGAGCACTGTCCTTGGGCTTTCTCAAGGCAAGAGATCTACCACTTGAGCCACAGCACCACGTCTGGATTTTTCTATGTATGTCGTACCAAGGAATGGTATTCAGATGTTCAAGCATGTCAGGCAAGCACTCTACCACTAGGCCAAACTCCCAGCCCCTGATTCTTCACTTTTTTAGTTAGTTTTATACTCATTCTACCAATATTTTTTGTGGATCATTTTGATCTCTATCTTTAGTAATGAGAATGGTATAAGGGAGTATGAATCCATGCAATTAAAACATTCAAGAATAATTTTGCATGTGCTATGGTAGAAATCTTGCCAACACATTCACAAATACAAAGGGTTATCTTTGTTTAATAAAACTTGTAATGTCATCAGCTGCTTTTACTATTCTAAGCTATGCAATTATTCATCCTCATCAAGCTCCCTTCGCTTTGTTAATTACTGATTCTGTGCTAGCATCAGGCTCGTTTGGGTACAGCATCTGCAGCTGGCCCACTGGCTGTTTTTGAGTTAATATTGTTTTTACACACTACCAGAACAATGAACAATTCCATCCTTCGAATGAATTTCTCTTATACCTGTTCTATTACAGATAAAACAACAGATTCAATTTTCAGTTGATCATCCATTTTCAAAGCACTAATCACAAAAATAACCTATGAATTTATTAAAGCTGTTTTAAACACCTTATATTTTCCCTTCAGGATGCTGAGTATAGTTCTTTAAATCCTACTAACTTAACATTTCACACAACAGAAAAAAAGGGTGGGGTAAGAGAAAGTGAAAGAAGATGGGTTGATGGGGTACACTGTATTCAGTATGAAAATGTCACCATGAGCTGGCACACCCTGTGGCTCATGCCTGTAATCCTAGCTACTCAGGAGGCTGAGATTTGGGGATCACGGTTCAAAATCAGCCCAGGTAGGAAAGGAAAGTCCGTGAGATTCTTATCTATAATCAACCACCAAAGAGCCAGAAGTGGAGCTATGGCTCAAGTGGTAGAGCATTAGCCTCAAGCAAAAATCACAAAGACAGGCCCTGAGTTCAAGCCCCAGGACCAGCACACACACACACACACATACACTAAGAAATGTAACAATAATTCCCCCTTGAATAATTGATATATGCTGAAAAAAATCTTAAAAATTTCAAGCAGTGTCTGAGCTAGTAGCTCACCTTTGTAATCCTAGCTACTCAGGAGATTGAGATCTGAGGATCCCAGTTCAGAAAGGAAAATTTGTGGTATTCTTATCTCCAGTTAACCAGCAAAAAGCCAGAAGTAAAGGTGTGGTTTAAGTACTAGAGCTCCTGTGCCAGGCCCTGAATTCAAGACCTAAGGATCAACACCCCCCCCCCACACGCACAAATAAGCAATAATCAAGAATGCCATTGTAACTGACCCAATAGAATGGATTTTCTTTTTATGGTCATTTTTGTTGTCATGGAGCAACATTGTCTTTGGTCACTTTGACATCTGCAATGATCATAGTTCTTCTTATATGCAAGCCTCTCTCTCTCTCTCTCTCTCTCTCTCTCTCTCTCTCTCTCTCTCTCTCTCTCTCTCTCTCTCTCTCTCTCTCTTTGTAAGTACCTTGTTTGGTTAACTCTCATATTAATCTATATGTTCCTGAGGACACAGTGTGCATTGTGGCCAGACATTTACTTTATAAAGTAATTCCTGGAGGGTTTTTTTCTTTTCTTCTTCTTTTTTTTTTTTTGCCAGTCCTGGGACTTGAGCACTGTTCTTGGGTTTTCCTCAGTGCTCTACCATTTGAGCCACAGCATCACTTCTGGCTTTTCCTATGTATGTGGTACCGAGGAATCGAACCTGGGTCTTCATGCATAATAGGCAAGCACTCTAGCACTAAGCCAAACTCCCGGCCTGCAGTTTTGGTATAAACTACCTCCAGGGTCTTGGGGGAGGGGCTAACTGAGAAAGAGAGAGATTGGCAGAGGAAGACTGGGTGCAACCACACACACAGCTAGTGATAGTAAGGTTTGTTATTTGTTTTGTTTTGTTTTTGTGGCAGTTCAGGGGTTTGAATTCAGGACTTTCTTTCTTGCTAGGCAAACATTCTACCACATGAGCCAGGCATCCAGCACTACCATCTCCCTCTTGTGACCCATTTTAGCTTCAGTTATTAGATACATTTTTGTCTTTGTTTTTTGCCAGTCCTGGGGCTTGAACTCAGGGCCTGATCACTGTTCTTGGGTTTTCTCAAAGCTAGAGCTCTACCACTTGAGCCACCACTTCTGGCTAAACTCCTGGCCCCAGGTTTTTGTTTTTTGTTTTTTGTTTTTTGGCATGGGGCTTGAACTTGGCCTAGGCGCTGTCCCTTAGCTCTTCAGCTCAAAGCTACTGCCCTAATTCTGGGCCTGGGCATTGTCCCTGAGCTCTTCAGCTCAAGGCTACAACCCTACCCTTGATTTAAGCCCCACTCCCCGTTTTCTAGAGGTTCATTGGAGATAAGAGTGTCAGGTCCTTTTGTACTTGGGCTGGCTTTGAACCCTGATCCTCAGATCTCAGCCTCCTGCGTAGCTAGGATTACAGGAGTGAGAAAGTGTGCCCAGCTCCTGGCCCCAGTTTTAGATAATTTTATCTTCTCTTTTTTTTTTCTTTCAGACTGAAATCCCCACTTCCTATGTCTCCTAAGTGTTGAGGATTACAGGTGGGAGAACTGTAAGGCTGGTATTTTAGAGTAACAGAGGCTGATGATATCACCTACCAACAAGAGCATGCTGGGTAGAATTTAGTACTTCAGAATTTAGCTGTGAGGCAGATTAATGAAGAGCCAACAAGGTTTCAGGTTTTATCTGTCTGTCTGTCTATCTATCCATCTATCTATATGTCTGTCTGTCTGTCTGTCTATCTGCCTACCTATCTATTCATACACACTAAAGAAAATAATATATTACTATATAACTATATTTATGTGTAAGTCATGTGATTTCAGCCAACAATGAACTACATATATGATGGTGGTCCACTAATTTGCAGCTGCAGTAGTTTGTGTAATATACTCCATGATGTTAGCACAATGGATGTGGGACTTAAACTCTAGACCTGGGCACTATCTGTGAGCTAGTATTCTAGCACTTTGAACTACAGTGCCACTTTCTGTTTTCTAGTGGTGAATTGGAGATGAGTTTAATGGACTTTTGTGCCTGGGCTGGCTTTGACCCCTGATTCTCAGATCTCAGTCAGCTGAGTATCTAGGATTAAAGACCCGGGCCACCAGTACCCAGCTTATATGTCCCTATTTTAAAGTGACACATGAGTATAAATCGATTTTTTTTTCTGGGCTAGTTTAAGAGCAGCTTGAAGACATTATATCCTTTGCTATTAAATATTTCCAAGGATACATATATATGTAAATATATGTGTATGCAAGTTAGAGACATGAGTGAGAGGAAAGTGGGTAGGAGAGGAGGAGTGGGAGGGAAGAAGACATGAAAGGAAAGGACAGGAAGAGAGAGAAGAGGAGAAGAGAAGTTAAGAGGGAAATGGAGGGGAGGAGATGAGAGGAAAAGACAGGAGTGGAGAGAATGTGAGGGAAAAGTAGGGGAAAGGGGAAGAGAAGAGGAAAGGAGGAGAAGGGAGGAAACAGGAGAGGAGAGAGAAGGGGAAGGAAAAGGTAGGAAAGAGAGAAGAGGAGAGAAAGTAAGGAGGGGATGAGTCATTTACAGAATTTAGGAATCTTTGTTTCATCTTTTATTTCTATGTACATGTGATAGACCCTTTACAACATGAAATCATGTCAGATACAACAGTGGAGGCTGAGTAGTAAGGAGGGAGGTCATGTCACTACAGACCAGGTAGAACACCCTGGAAGTCATAACATTCAAGTGGACTCATATTTAGCTATTCAAAGTAAAGTTGTCAAAATATAGGCTATAATATGATAAACACATGATATATATATATATATATATATATTGTGTGTGTGTGTTACTTTTTGACAGTACTGGAGTTTGAACTCTGAACCTGAGCTTGCTAAGCAAATATGCTATCCACTTGAGCACTCCAATTCCTACTTCAGTCTCTTAAATATGAATTCCCTTGTTGTTCTTATTAACTACTGGAAAACATCAAAAGAATTAAAGCTACATGCATGCTAGTAAAATTCTATTGAATAAAGGAAATGTGCCTGTAATTTCCTTATTTTTTGGAAACGAGTCAACATATTAAAAAGTATAATATGTATTCTCTCACTCTAGAATCTGAAAGATTTTATTCATGAATTTGGAAAGGAAAATATTACATGATACTAAATATCATTAATAGTATATGTTACAATATTTAGCCCTTTCTAGTAACATAGAGATAATAATTTTTTTTGCAATATTGAAGATTGAACTTTTACAGCTTTGTGCCCCCAGGTATATGTTTGATCAAATGATTCATACTCTTTATTTTGAGGGTGTCTTGCTAGAGTTCCCAGGCTGGCTATGAACTTTCCATTCTGCCTTTTTAGTCTCTGAGTGGCTGGGATTAGAAGCATGTGCTGCCATGCCCAGCTGTAGAGAACAACTATTTGATGGCTCTTATTTCTTCTAATGAAGGTGAAATGGGAGTGTACCTGAAGAATGTGCACTTTCAGCCAGATAATCTGAGGCGGGCAACTTGTGTCTAATCCTCCTTGTCACTGCCTTATGGTTAGAACTGGGTCTCTTCTCTTCCTGTAAAAATAAAATAATATCCATGTTATTACATTAGTTTGTTAATTAAAAAGGTGTTTGAATGTGTTTTGAAAGGTTAATTATATATAGTATTTGGAGTGTCCTTGCCGAAAGCAGTGATATCCAATTTTCTGTTTTGTAAACTTCCATCAAATTTGCCTACAGAAGCCATAATCATTGCCTTTGTTTGAATGGGAGGGGGAAGAAAAAACACTCATTTCCCACAGCAAGTTATTTCTGCTTCAGACCCTTGGTTCTGTTCTTAAAATCATGAAGTTTGGCCTAGTGGTTAAAGTGCTTGCCTAGTATGCATGAAGACCCAGGTTCGATTCCTCAGTACCACATACATAGAAAAAAGCCGGAAGTGGTGCTGAGGCTCAAATGGTAGAGCTCTAGCCTTGAGAAAGTCCAAGGACAGTGCTCAGGCCCTGAGCTCAAGCCCAGGACTGGCAAAAAATAAAATAAAATAAAATAAAAAAATAAAAAAAAATTAAAATCATGAAGTACAGGGCTGGGAGTTTGGCCTAGTGGTACAGTGCCTGCCTAGTATGCAAGAAGACCTGGATTTGATTCCTCAGTACCACATACAAAGAAAAAAAGTTGGATGTGGTGCTGTGGCTCAACTGATAGAGTGCTAGCCTTGAGAGAACCCAGGGACAGTGCTCAGGCCTTGAGTTCAAGTTCCAGGACTGGCCAAACAAACAAACAAAAAACATGAAGTACCATTTGTGCATATGTGAAAAATAGAACAATGAAACCTTTTGAAATTGCTTTAAGAAGGGGGAGAAGAGAAAAGGGCAAGTGATAGAGGGGTGAAGTTGATGGGGTACATTGAAGGCAGGTGTGGAAATGCCACATAAAAATCTCCTCTTGTACAGCTTACTCTGCTGAATTTATTCTATTTACTATGAATCAACACTATAGCCAAGACTACGTCATTGAGACAGAAATAGACAAACAGACATGTGTAACAAAACAGAGAGCTCCAACACAGACTTACAGGTACATGAAGTTGGTATTTATCAATTACAGGGAACAGGGAAAAGAAAGGTAATGTAATAGTGGTGGGGGAGCCAAAATAATCTAGATACAAGATGAAACTATTAAAACACCTTCTTCATAAAACATTTAGAAGAAAATTCAGTAGAACATCTTTATGATCTCAATTATAAAAGGAGTTCTTGTGACATAAGAAAACACGAAACCTGAAAATAACATGAAATTTAAAGAAAGCATAATAATATGTTATAATAATATAATTTTTGATAACAGTAACATCTAGCACTTCTATCCATGTGGAATGTCATAAAGCAAAAGATAAGACACAACTAAAAAAAGATATTTACAAGCAAAAATTTCAACAGTAAATAGTAAACAAATAACAAAAGGTAACACAGCAAATGGGCCAAGGACATAAGGTCAAAAGTCCCAGGAATTGGGCCCGGAGTTTTTCCTAGTGGTAGAGTGCTTGCCTAGCATGCACAAAAACCTGGGTTTGATTCCTCAGTACCACATACATAGAAAACAAAGCTGGAAGTGGTGTTGTGCCCCAACTGGCAGAGTGCTAGCCTTGAGGAAGAAGCCCAAGACAGTGATCAGGACCTAAGTTCAAGCCCCAGGACTGGCAAAAAATAAAAAAATAAAAAAGTACCAGGAATTAAAACCAAAAGGATAATAAACACATTAAATAATATTCACCTTCAGTGGTAACCCTAAAAAATTGCCCATCAACAATGACAAAACATCAAAAGGGTCTTATTCCAGGGGAAGAACTTCATTAATAGGCATGATCATGAATTGTTTACAATATAACTGTATAAACTTGTGCAACCATGTGGAAAAGGATTTTATATGGTAATGATATTGCTGTGTATTTATTGAAATGATCTAATAACCTGATATAATTTTGAATAATACCTGATGAGAATATTGAAATGTACTCGTTGAAATTATCTAAGTTGTAGGTGTATACTCTCCTAAGGAAAGTGTTGCATGAGACAAGCGTATTCATGGTAACATAGAATATTTGGAATAAAAAACTAAAAACAAGGGCCAGAAATGTGGCCTAGTGGTAAAGTGCTTGCCTAGCATGCAAGAAGCCCTGGGTTCAATTCCTTGGTACCATATACACAGAAAAAGCTGAAGTGGTATTGTGGCCTTGAGAAAGCCCAAGGAGAGTGCTCAGGTAGCCCTCATAAAGCCCAAGGCCAGTGCTCAGGCCCTGAGTTCAAGCCCCAGGACTGCTAAAAAAAAAAAAATTAAATGGATAAAATAATATGTGTATTTTTTCTCCCAAGGAATACTAGGCAATAGGCAAGCACTCTACCATTAGGCCACACTCCTGGCCCTGATATGAGTATTTGTAAAGAGAACACAGCAGCGAATGTGAATGAAAATGCAGAAATAGCTATTAGTGGGAATGACTCTCATAAAGATAATGATCTAAGGGCTGGGAGTTTGGCCTAGTGGTAGAGTGCTTGCCTAGCATGCACAAAGACCCGGGTTCGATTCCTTGGTACCACATACATACAAAAGAGCTGGAAGTGGTGCTGAGGCTCGAGTGGTAGAGCTCTAGCCATGAAAAAGTCCAAGGACAGTGCTCAGGCCCTGAGCTCAAGCTCAGGACTGGCAAAAAAAAAAAAAAAAAAAAAAAGATAATGATCTAAGAGTATGTACAGTCAAACTAGAACTTATACCAGACTCTGGTGGCTACTGTGTATAATCCTAGCTACTCAGGAGTGTGAGAGCTGAGGACCCAAAACAAAGCCAGCCCCAGGCAGAAAAGTCTTCCAGACTCTGATCTCCAATTAATTCATAATAATAAAATGCCACACTGGAAGTGTTGCTCAAGTGGTAGAGTACCATCTTTGAACAAATGCCCGAGGCTCTGAGTTCAAGCTCTAATACCAGCACATACATACACACAAAATAAGTAAAATAATAAAATTTACACTAAAATATATTATTGTGAATGCATATGTAGATATAATAAAACACATATATTTCCATGGGGAGGAATAATGAACATAAAAATCAAGACAGTTCTACCAGGAACATGGGAAGGTGAATAGAAGTAGGGAATTCTCTTATCAAGGAGACTTAAGTTATATATGATGAGACAGGGTCTAAGTAGCTGGCCCAGAACTGCTGATCCTCTTGCCTCAGCTTCATTTCTAGGATTATAGATATATGCTATCAACTTGTAATATAATTTAAAAAATCATTCCAAGTCAGGAGTGCGGGGCTTATGCTTGTAATCCTTGCTACCTGGGGGTGGGGGTAAGATCTGAAGATCACAGTACAAAAGAAGCCAGCTAGGCAGGAAAGTCTGTGAGACTCCTAATCCCAAATAATCACCAAAAAAGCCAGAAATGGGGCTGAGGCTAAAGTGGCAGAACATCAACCTTGAGCTTAATAGCTAAGAGACAGTGCCCCAACCCTGGTTTCAAGCCACAGTTCTCGTTTAAATTTTTTAGTTTATAAGCTGAGTGCTGGTGATTCACACCTGGAATCCTAGTTACAAGGAGGCTAAGTAAGACCTGAGGATTCCAGTTTGAAGCCAGGGTGTGCAAGACTGTGTGAGACTTTTATCTCCAAGGAATTACAAGGAAATCAGAAGTGGTCCAGTGCCTCAAAATGGTAAACTTAAGTGGAACAGCTTAGTGACAGTGCTCTGGCCCTAGTTCAAGCCCCAGGATCGACAAAATAAATAATAAATTAGCTTATAAAGTAAAGAATGAACTAGCAACGTTCCAGAATAGAGATACTTTAAGGAAACAATTTTCCTACTCTAGACAGTGACCTTGAATATGTGTTCAGTATTGTTTCCAGAGTATAGTAAGTGGTTCACTTGTTCAGCCATCAAGATAAAGACCTAAGATATAAACCAAATGTTTAGAGTAGCTCACTTGGTTAGGTGCTTTATCTCTTAGTCTTTACTAGAATCTGGTTGAGATAGTTTATTAGAGAAGTAAGCCTCTGGGAGGCGGTAGCCAGAAGGCACAACGGCTGCATGAATATCTAGTGACTCATTCCTTATGCAGTCACACATTGCCACTCCCAGAACATACACTCCACTTTCCTGTTTGCACTTGAAAAAAAATGAATCAGACTTTTCTTTGGTCCATAAGTAAGCTTATTAAGACTTGTTAATTCTCCATATCACATATCTGAGTGATACTTTATTGCTTCTTGCAGAATAGTTTTGAGTCTGGCCCTGTCAGTTTTCATACAGCCCTCCGGACAGGCTCTTTTCCAGGTGAAAAAATCGGGTAGTTGATTCCTGCACTGGTGAGTAAACTAAAGGACATGGTGGATCCTCACCTTGAATCCGTGAACTTCATGAAATCCTATGTTAGTTTATAACTGAACAGCTTCCTTGTGTGCGAACATTTTTAATTGTAATTTCAGAAGCATCCTTTACTCCGGAAGGGAAAAACCAAACCAAACACTACTAAACAAAAACCAACCCATTCGTTAAACGATTCTGGTGGAGTCCAGTCTGGATCAGAAACAGCTTTCCAGAGTCTAGGTCTTTGCAATCTACAGGATGAAACTTCAAAGGAAAGGGATGGGGATGGACTTTCTAAGTCTCGGCAGTGCCCCACCCTCCCAAATTCAGAGGGAAGATATGGGTGAAATGAGACTCAGCTTGATTGAGGGAGGAGAGTAGACGATGGGCTGCCCAGTGAGATCATTTCCAAGTCTCCCGCATCAATTGCTTCCTATTGTATCTCGGGTGGTTCTTCTTCTAGATGTAAGAGGAAGGAATGGACTAAGGGGCTCACCATCCTGTAGAACTGTTACTAGGGGCCGGCTGGGCGTGCTGACGGAGGCCCAGAATCCCAGCCGTGGGGGAGGAATGCGGAGGCCGCAGGGTGGATCCTGGGCTGGAGGCCACTTTGGACTACAGTGATGCCCTGTCTAACACCAACCCAAACAACGAGGCGGCAGGACAGGGGTTTAGCAAGCCAAGCCTTCACACCTCTTTCCTAACTCTTTCTTTGCGGGGAGGGTGAAGACCAGCCGGAGCGTCCCATCGCGGTGGGTGGGAGGGGATCGGGTGGTGCAGGGAGGAGTGGGAGGTTGGAGCGGGGTAGGGAGGCCTTGCTGGGGCGGGGGCATCCCTCTGCCCACCACCGGGCCGGCGCTGGAGGATTAGGGTCTGGCTGGGAAGAGACTCCGCCCTCATGTATACGGCCCTCCCCCCCCTTCGGGACCACGTGACCGAGCTCGGGGGCGGAGCACGCCCCGCCCTGCGCGCATGCGCGGCGGCCCGGCGCTGAAATTCAAATTTGAACGGCTGCCGGGGGCCCAGTCTGACACCGGAGACCGCAGGGAGAGGACCGCTGGCGGCGGGAGCACTTCCGTGGGTCGGGACACCGCAGAGACACACTGCCGGTACCCACACTCACTTCTTTTGTCTTCCTGACTTTGAACCACCGTTTCCATAGTCTCGTCGTCCAGAGGTGACGCTTGGGACGATGGACCCGTTTACGGAGGTGAGAAAGCCTGTGGGTGCAGTCCCCCATGACCCCTCCCGGCTCCCGCCCTCCGTCTCTTCCCTTCTTGCTCTCCTGTCCGCGTCTGGCCCACCCGGCGGGGAGCGCGTGCGTGCGCGCGCCTGCGGGAGCGCGTGCGCGCGCGCAGTGCGGGCGGGGCCCGCGCGGGGGTCTTCGGGGGTCCGGGCCCCGCGGGCTCCCGGCTTCGGTTGTGTGTTTGTAGTTCATCCAAGGGACGAAGGCCTGGAGTCCGTCTTGCAGAAAGCGCTAGCGCACGAACCCCTGGCGCCTCCACGACGGCGAGGGGTCCCCGACTGTGGCCTTGGGGCCGAGACGGGGTCCACTGGAAAAAGCTAGGCTGGCTGCAGCGGAGTCCCGGGCCCTTGAGTGACTCGGTGTCAGGAGTGCAGCCCTGGCTCGGAGGGGTGTGGTGATGCGGTGTGAGTGCGCTGGCAGCCGCGCTGTGGTGATGGGGATGCCTTGACGTGCAGGGGTGTGGTGACACGGGGGCATTGACGTAAAGGGGTGTGGGGATGGGGGTGGCCCTGGCACGAAAGGGTGTGTTCTCTGGGGATCCGTGCAGAAAAGGATGCTACCCCAGAAATGACTGCAAATCCTTCTCAGACCATGGTGGCATCCTCCCAGAGGCCTCCTCCTTCACACCGGATTGCCCAATTTCACACCACGCCTGGCTCTTAGGGAAGAAGTAGCTGGCTAGCCTGGTGTCCAGGACTGAAGTGTGCACACACACAAGCAGTGACCCTGTGAGTGGTTAGGGAACATATCACACAACAAAACCGTCTTCATCGTTTGCTCATCGGAAATAGATTAGGGATTGTGTCATTGTAGTGTGGATTATTTCTGTAAGGTGTGTGTGTGTGTGTGTGTACATGTGTGCACACACCAGTACTGAGGCTTGAACTCAGGGCTTGAGAGCTGTCACATGACTCTAATTTTATGTTGAGAAAGCACATGGCCCCTTTGAAGGGTTTGGTGTGGCTTGACTCCTTTTTATTCCAAGATAGTTCCTCTTTTCTTTCTTCCTCTTTCTGAAGGCTGTTGTGCAAGTTTCAAATTGTCTTCAGTTTTGCTTTGTTGGGAAGGAGGCTTAAACACGCCTCTACCTACTGAAAATTGTGAGTGAGTAGTAATACATTCTTCTGTAGGTGGGGTGTGGCTATGATTCTTCGAGCTAAGTCTAAGATACTAATTAAATATTTCAACCCTTAGACTTTCCTTGTATTTAGATATGATAATTATCTATGTTCTCTGCTTCAAAGTCTCATTTTTCTTGTACAACACTCATGGATTTGTTGACTGCACTTGAAATATTCTAATAGAAAAGTGCAGGGCCTGCTTTTGTATTAATAGCTTTGGAGAAGAAGTCTAGTCACACACCAGATATCATGTAGAAATCAAAAAAGGACATGTTATGAATGTAATATATAATTTCTCAAAATGATGCTATACTCTCCTTAGTAACTGGCAGAAGCAAAACATTTTACTTGGATGATAAATTGTACTTCATTTTACTTGAAAATGTCATTCTGAAGCAAGTATGATCTCAGATGAAAGAAGCATCCTGCTTATATAATTTTAGAATGTGCTTACTAATATGGTTTAACATAGTTTATAGTACGAATGGACAGTTGGATCCGTTGCAGTTGGAATAACAGTTTTCCCATCCTTCCCTTAATTGGTCATAAGTGAACCGTTTGAAATGATTCCAACTTCTAAGTGCTTATGATTGTACTCATCCCATTTTTTTCCCCCTGTGAAATGAACTTCTGGTACAGTTCTTTGAAAAAGACCAAAAGTCAAGTAGATCCCTTCTCAAAATCAGGGAACACAGAAAATTATTTGAGAAACTTTTCTCAGCTCTCAGTGCCAGGCTATAAATGTAGGAAAGAAATTAGCTTATTGTATTAATATCAACACATTGGCCCTCTAATGTCCTGGCATTTGTATATCTTGTTTCCCAATTATGTTATGTATTATTTTATGTTTTTAATGCCTCTATTGTTTAAAGAAAGGAAGGCACCTTCAAAAAAATCCTTAAAATCCTGATATAAGGAAGAGCAACATACACTTATTGAGCAGTTATGTGTATTATTTCCTTAGCATTAATAACTTTTGGGGATTATTAGCTTTATATTTACAGTTTAGGGATTCGACTTTGCTTATCTTTATTTATTTTTCTGGGTATATTTGCATCCATTGCAAACAGAGCACTGTGTGTGTTTGAATGGCAAAGCCACATTCTTTTGTTGTGACCCATTGCTCCTGGTAACTGAAACTACACTGACTCACAAGTATTCTAACTGACAGGAATGGAATGTGGGCATGGCCCTGACTGAATATTTTAGGCAAGTTTTGTGTCTGCAGAGAGAGATTTTACCTTAGGGAAATGATTAGATTTTGATCACTTCAAATTAGTTGGAAAAGACTTGTGTTTTGGAAGGCACTGGGTTGATAAATCACTTTTGGTAACCCAGCATCTTGATTTAGTGTCATTTCCTCAAATTAGAAGTAATTCCTCAGAAGAGTAGAGTTTTACTTTCTTTCAAATTTTGCTCATGTTCCTTTTGTGTACTCAGGGGTCAGTTGAAAAATTGTTATTCCATTTTAATTAAGGAATAACAGACCAAATGTGGTTTAGTTCCTCAGTTTGCACTAACTACTGTATCTGTTCTGGGCAGTGTGAATCTGCATCCTGTGTGTGTGTGTGTGTGTGTGTGTGTGTGTGTCTGTCTGTCTGTCTGTCTGTCTGTCTTTGTGTCTGTGCATTTGAAAGAGCTTAAATTGTGTGACACCTCATTGATTGAAGTGGGAAACATCAGTGAGATAATGTCTTCTGAAAGGATAACTGTTATCCCTTATTGTCACCTTAGTGTCACTACATCAGATCAGTTAGCTGAATGTTTTGTTTTGTTTTTGCTATTGTTTGTGTGTTTTGCAGTACTAGGTTTGAACCCAGCCTAGGCCTTGTTAGGCACATGGGTTATATTAATTTTATGTAAAATTAATATAAGATCTAATTAAGATCATTTACAAATTGCTTTAGAATTAAAAGAGAATGAGATAAGGCTAAGGCTAGAAGTAGGTTTTGCTAAGTTAAAAATCAAGATTTTGACAGGATTTCATTCCAACTAGAGGCTATAGGAGAAAGTTTGTTTCTTTGCCTTTTTAGGGTTTCCACCTTCTAGAGGACTTTTGACTTGTTCCCTTTTACTTTCTTCATCTTCAAAGCTACCTGTCACACCACTCTGACTTCTGACATCATGTCTTTCCTGACTGATCTTCCTGCTTGTTTCTTGTTCCTTATAATTGAGGACTATTGGATTGTCTGTCTCGTGTAATCACATGTTAGGAATCGGAATCCCTTATTCTTTGCTATAGGGAGTATACTCACCAGGGTATAAACATCTTTGGAGGGACCAGTATTGTGCCTCATATATTGACTTGAAACAAGCACTTTACTTTTCATTATTAAATAGCACTTGTGTTGGGCTCAACTGAGCCTTCCTGCTGCTTTTCTTCCCTTGTGTTGTTCTTCCCTTGTGTCTTGCAGGGTTTCTTAGTGATCTGGAAGCTTTAAGTGTTCTTGCTGGTGTGGCTGGTAGCTGATGCTGTCAGCACAGCTCTGTATTCTCCAGCAGACTCAACCACCACTGCTGCCATATGTTACTGGTCAGAGCAAATCACACAAGACCAGCCCATACTCAAAAGTGGGGAAGTGAATTACATCATTTGATAGGAGCAGAAAGAACTTGTGGTCATTTATAATCTTCTATAACTATCAGTATGCATTTCATTGCCTGTTAATACTCATATTAATTACATTAATTGCATTAATTATATTGATCTTTATTCATATTATATTCCTGATAATTTTGATAATGAAATACTTGTTTGTTGGATCTTTTTTTTTTTGTCCATACTATGGTTTGTACCAAGGCTCAGGCTTACTAGACAAAAGCTCTACCATGTCAGCCAATCTGTCAGCCCCCCCCCCCCTTTTTTTTTGGTGGGTCATGGGACTTGAACTCAGCCTAGGCACTGTCCCTGAGCTCTTCAGCTCAAGGCTACTGCCCTACCCATGAGCCAAGCCCCACTTCTCCTTTTCTTGGGGTTGATTGGAGATAAGAGTCTCAGGAGGTCCTTTTTGTGCCTGGGCTGGCTTTGAACCTTGATCCTCAGATCTTAGCCTCCTGAGTAGTTAGGATGACAGGCGTGAGCCACCTTTCCCGGCTTGTCAGCCCTTTTTTTGTGTTGGTTACTTTTGATACTCAGTTTTGCTTTATGCCTGAGTAAGTTTGGATCTTGTTTCTGGGATGTCTGCAGTGTATCACTACACCCATACATTGGTTGAGATGGATTCTTTTTTTTTTTTTGAGTCATGGGGTCTGAACTCTGGGCTGGGCAGTGTCCCTGAGCTCTTCAGCCCAAGGCTTCTACCCTACCCTTCAGCCAAGCCCCACTTCTTGTTTTCTAGAGGTTAATTGGAGATAAAAATTTCAGATCCTTTTGTGTCTGGGATGGCTTTGAACCTCAATCCTCAGATATCAACCCCCGGAGTAGCTAGGATTACAGACATGAGCCACTGCGCCCCGAGAGATGGATTCTTGTGAAGTTTTTTCTTTTGCTCTGTTGGCCTCAAACCATGGTCCCTCTGATCTCTACCTCCCAATGGGTAGGATTATAAGCTTATGGCATCATTCCCATTTGGTGACTCTTGATTTTAATTATGTAGATTTTACTTTTGAAATATAAACAATTGTTAACTTTAGAAGACACCAGAAAATTTCAGAACCTTTGGCTGACCTTGTGTTTTAACACTGATAAAATATAGAAACTGCTTGAACGAACCCGTGCCAGAAGGGAGAACCTTCAGAAAAAGATGGCTGAGCGGCCCATACCAGCAGCCAGGAGTGCAGCACACATAAAGCGAGTGCGGGAACCACTTTCAGAAGCAAGTAACCAGCAGCCCCTGGCTGCTGGAGAAGGTAAAAGACTTTGTGGGGGAAGAGGGGAAAATTGCAAGATTTTGAAAGAGGTAAACTCAGCAGCAAGGTCTTTGGGAAACTAATGGTCTTATCTCTGGACCCAGAGCCGTCCTCTTATCTGTTCCAGGGTTGTCACATTGGGCCTAGAATCTATCAGACTACAAATCAATCTATTAAACTTTACCTTTTTCTTTCTCTTCTTTTTCTTCTCTTCTTCCTCTTCTATTCTCCTTCCTCCCCTCCCTCCTTCTTGTGCTAGTACTCGTGCTCAACTCAGCTTCATGCTCTCACTCAGGTTTGGCTGGTGTTCTACCATTTGAGCTACATCTCCAGGTAGCTTTTTGCTGGTTAATTGCAGATAAGAATCTCATGGACTTTCCTGCTGTGGCTGCCTTCTAATTACAGTCCTCAGATCTCAGACTCCTGGGTATCTAGGATTTTGATTTAGATAGTTTCTCTGTCATGAACAAGGCAACAACAGACAGGTTGAATGTAAATATATGAAGCTTAATGGGGCTTGAACTCTGGGCCTGGGCTGTCTCTGAGCTCTTCAGCTCAAGGCTACTGTCCTATCGGTGGAGCCACAGCACCACTTCTGAATTTCTAGTGGTTAATTGGGGATAAGAGTCTCATGGACTGTAGTGCCCAGGCTGGCTCTGAACCTCTATCCTCAGATCTCAGCCTCCTGAGTAGCTAGAATTATAGGCGTGAGCCACCGTGTCCAACTTTGAATAATTCTTTTTAATTCTGAATTTGCTGAAGTAATTTAGGGCTAAGGATTAAAGTTTAGCTTTTTATTCTCCAGAAGTGGGGAAATTAAATTTCAATTTCTGTCTCTGTCTTTCTCCACCCAGATTCTCCTGGAATCTTATTTTGTTCTTTCCTGACTGTATTCCCAGCTGCCTTACTTTTTTTTTTTTCTGGAATATGAAATAGTCTGAAGATAATAATCTTCTTTAGGACAATATTGAAAAGACTATTACAAAAAGCAAAACCATTATTAACAGAAATGCAAAGAGGGCACAGAGCTGGCTCCATTATTTTGTAAGCAACCCACAGAACTAGAATTAGTTCCCTGCACTTAGACCTTCTAAAAACGGAAGTGGGGGAAGGGGGCACATTCAGCTAAGAGCAGAGGGACATGGCCCCAGTCTAGGACACTTTTTTTTTTTTCCCACTGTGCTATAGGTTTGTACTATAATGACATACTTGAGAACTAGTGTTTGGAACTTTATTTTGGTACTTAATTTGAATTATTTATTTACTATTTTGTGAAAGAACCATAAACTTGGAGAATTCTGCGACTCTAGGTGTTAGTGCCTGTTACTATTCTTGGTTTATAGAAGACAGAAATGAGTTAGAAAACAGCAGGCCAGGTGTGATGGTACATACCTGTAATCTCAGCTAGTCAGGGACCAGCAATCAGGAGGATGAAGGTTCCAGGTCAGCCTCATCAAAGGGGTTAGTAAGACTCAACTAGTAAGGCAGGTGTGGTGGTGCAGGCCTAGGACACCAGCTGTGTGGGAGGCATAAGTAGGAGGATCCGGATCTGAAGCCAGCCTTGGGCACTTCAAGATCCTGTCTGATAAATAACAAAGAAAAAATGGCCTTGGAGAGTTGGTCTAGTGCAAACCACAAAGGGGTTTGAGTATTGCTCCTATAGAGTCTTGTGAGATCTTTATTTAATTAGGTTGTATTTAAGACTATAATCACAACCTTCCGCTAGTACTCCCTGGTCACTGCCAGAACAGAACACTTGACCAAACAGCTAGTGAAACTGACCTTACAGGAAATTCACATTTTTACTTTTTATTCATTTATTGTTTATTAATTGTTATTTTTTGAGCTAGGTTCTCATTAAATAGCTCAGGCTTACCTTGAACTTGCAATCTGCCAGCCCTCAGCTCTCTCAATTTTGGTAATGCATGTAAGTACCACAAGTCTAGCCAGTAGGTTTGGTTAGAATGAGAAATATTAAATCTTTTTGTTTTGGCATTTTGAGATAAAAGTCTTGCTAGATGGTTGAGACTAGCCTGCAACTCACTATGTACCCCAGGCTGGCTTTGAACTTGCAGTCTTCCTGCTTTAGCCTACTCAGTAGCTAGAACTATAGTATCTACAAACACACTCAACTCACAGATAATTTAGTAGTATTTTTTGTTTGTTTCTCTCCTAAACCACAAGCTTAGTGTTCTACCTTGTTTACAGTTACTTTTGAAAGATTTTTTTTTTCAGCAAGACCAGAAAACTTACTCCTTTCCTCTTCCCATTTCAGTTGTGTGACCTTAGTTGAAAAGTTTAATTCTCTTACCGAAAATGAAGTAGTTGGACTATTCGGCCTTTAAAATCTTTCGGAACCCTCAGTATTTTGTGTGTATGCACTTTCTACTTTATGTTATAGGACAACATTAAATATTATGCATTCATATTTGAGAATGTTTTTTAAATTTCTATTCAGTGAGGTTTCAAGTCATACAAGTTCATTTAAAAAGAGGTCTTTGGTCTCAGATTTCTAAGCTTCTAAAGAGTGGGACTTTTGGGCCAGGAGTTTGGCCTAGTGGTAGAGGGCTTGCCTAGCATGCATGAAGACCCGTGTTTGATTCCTTGGCACCACGTACATAGAAAAAAGCCAGAAGTGGTGCTGAGGTTCAAGAGGTAGAGCTCTAGCCTTGAGAAAGTCCAAGTATAGTGCTCAGGACCTGAGCTCAAGCCCACGACTGGCAGAAAAAAAAAAAGAGTGGGACTTTTACATATTTCTTGGTATAAATAGCATCTAAACTCTTAGAGAAAGTTGATGTTTTATTAAGTTGCTAAGTACCTAACTTAAGTATTTCATGCTGTAAAAAAAAAAAACAAAAAAACCCCCCAGAATTTTCAGTGCTTTTTTATTTTTATTGTCTGTAATCCAGAGAAATCTTGCACAAAACCATCACCATCAAAAAAGCATTGTTCTGACAAAACCGAAGCTGAAGTTTCTAACCTGGAAAATGAACAGCCCGTTGAGTTGACTAGTCTGAAATCTCCAAGACCCAAGTCTCCTCAGGTGCAGCCACCAGCGCCAGCTGCAATCAGTGATTCTGTGGCTGTCCCGGCACCACAGCTGGGGCTCGGGAGAGGCCTGGACTCCAAACTGGAAGTAACTGCAGGCTCCTCTGTGAAAACCCGAATGCAGAAACTTGCCGAGCAGAGGCGCCATTGGGATATGGATCTGGCAGGTAGGAGTGGTCTAGAATGCGGTGATGAGGTTTTCAGAGTAGTTCGTGGGAGCCTTACCTTACAACTGAATTCACTTGTAACTGTAGAGAGAAATGGCAGAGGACATACTGTACTTGCAGTTAATAGCAGGGCTGACTCTTCATTCTGTATCCAAGAAAATCCATCCTGGGTTCACTCACTAGATAAGCTAGTGCTGTTTGGCTGGGGGGAGTTTGGAATGTCAAAGACCATACATAGGCATGGGCAACCTAAAAAGTAAATCCAAGAGATGAAGGCTTGTACACTTGACCTTGATGAACCTATAATGAGGTGGGGGGGGGGGGGCTGAGAAGTGTTAGCAATTATCTGATAGGGTTATTTGTGCTCTGATCAACTCGATCTCCTGATTTGTTACAAAAAGATAGTGATTACTTACAAAAAGAAAAATACTTGAGTCAGGAGTGTGGCCTAGTGATAGAATGCTTGCCTAGCATGCACAAAGCCATGGCTTCGATTCCTCGGTACCACATACACAGAGAAAGCCAGCAGTGGTGCCATGGCTCAAGTAGTAGAGCACTAGCCTTGAGAGAAAAGCCTATGGCCAGTGCCCAGGAACTGAGTTCAAGCCCCAAGACTGACAAAAAATAAAAAAATAAATAATAAAATACTTGAGTTATAAAACATGGAAGTCGAGGTAGAAGGAAAATATAAGAAGGAAGAACAAAGACATGAAAGGTAAACTCAGCTTGCTAAATATAGGCTATAAGATCCTTGTCTTCTTAGTGGCTGATGCAAAGAGGGGATGATTGATATTCACAATCTAAAACCACAACTTTCTCTGGCACAAACATGCAAAAAAAACTTTCTTTCATTGTCCTCAGTGATGTTGTGAAGGGTAGTAAATGCATAAGATTTCTCAAGATAGCTGGGTAGCCCAGCACCAAACCCAGTGTTATAGTGAGCTAGTTCTGTGCAGGTAGACAGCTCAGTGCAAGTAGACCGCTCAGGACAGGTACAACTCAGGGTATATAGGTGGTACAGTAGTAATATTTGTAATTTATCTCCAAATGAAATGACTGCAGTAAACATTTTGTTTCTATTTAAAATAAGTAAAATAAAGTAAAATTAAAATTTTTAGCACCTTGGTCATATTTCAGCCAACTAGCTGTGTGGAGGTAGAGGTAACTTTACTTAGATACTGAACATGTCCATAGAAAATTCCATTGTGTGGTACTGGTCTGCATTTTAAAACAAAAAGTTCCTGAGGAGGCATGATGCATTCTTAAGTTTTTTACTGTTAGACCACCGGGCATTAATTCTAATGATTTAGTTGAAACATATCCTATAGCATTAATAATTTATTGCATATTGAAAAGAGTAGATGTTAATGGTGTTCTCTTGTAATTTAGATTAAGTCACTTGATTAGAAAAGATACTGTAAAATTTAAATACTTTGATATGTCATGCATGCAAATTTTTGGTGGTTCTTAAACCTACTAATCACATTTAAAAATTCTGTATGAAGCAATCCTGGACACAGTTTCTAACATTTTTCTTCTGGAAACATTTCCAGGTGATGTAGTAGAAAGCTCCCCCGTCTCACCAATGCCATCTGAAGTGATGGTGGCTTCCCCTCCCAAGCCACCAGTACCAGAGGCCTCCACTGCCCCAGTTGGGAGAAGGGGCCGTCTGGCCAACCTTGCCGCAACGATCTGCTCCTGGGAAGATGATGTAAGCTACTCATCTGCAAAGCAAAGCAGTGTGCAGGAGCAGCCTGGTACCACTTGTTTATCCAAATTTCCCTCTGCCAGTGGAGCATCTGCTAGGATCAATAGTGCCAGTGTTAAGCAGGAAGCTACATGCTGTTCCCCAAGGGATGGCGAGGCCCCTTTGAATAAAGCCCAGTCCTCCAGTGCTGCTGCTTCATCTCTGGTTAATGCCTCCGTTTCCAGTTCTGTGGTGAGTCAGTGCTGTTTTGATCTTTGGAAACTTCTTTTGTTAAAGAGTAGTAATGATTAAATATGTATGTAGGTATTTGTTTTTTAGTATATGCACAGTGTGTTTGTGTGCGTTTCTGAAAATCTGTATCTCAAAGAAATGCAACTTATCCCAAGGCAAATTAACATTCTGAGCTGAAATAAGTTTAATACAAATCCAGGGTAGTAATAGAAAGATGAAGCCTCTTCTTGGTTATCAAGAGGAGCACTGGAAATCCATCCATTACAAAGCTTTTATGGATATCCCTATGGAATATTGATTATTTCTGAAATGCATACTAAGCTAATACCTATAGCTGCCTCCGGGAAGGCAAATAATGTCCAAAACACAAAAAGGAAAACAAATTCTGTTTCTACCTATTGTCTTTTAGTGTGGATTAGGCTGTGCAATTAGACCTGCTCAGCCCAACTCTGCAACATACTCCCATGGACAATTACTACATTTTATTTATTTTATAAAGCCTTGTTTTTCCATATGTAAAATGAGAAGAAGGTTACTGAGAGGAGAAAAGGAGGTCATGTGTGTAAAGCACTTAGTCTAGTACGTGGTAGCACGGTTAGTACTCAGTGATTGATTATTAAGCATCAAGTGCTAGAAACAATATCTTGAGCATCACTGTCTGAAAATCTGAAATTTGAAATGCTCTAAACTCTGAAAGTTACCCAGATGTGGTGGTACATGCTTTTAATGCCTGCACTGATGTGGTTGAGGCAGAAGTATTGTTTCTTTGAGGCGGTCCCAGCTATCCAGTGAGTCTCTGTCTTAAAAAAAAGTAAGAAAAAAGTATCTGAAAATTTAAGCATTAGACAAATGACACCAAAAATGGAAAATTGTGTCACGCATGAAGTTATTAAAAATACTGGGGCTGGGAGTTTGGCCTAGTGGTAGAGTGCTTGCCTAGCATGCACGAAGACCTGGGTTCAATTTCTCGGTACCACATACATAGGAAAAAGCCAGAAGAATGAGGCTCAAGTGGTAGAACTCTAGCCTTGAGAAAGTCCAAGGACAGTGCTCAGGCCCTGAGCTCAAGCCCAACACTGGCCAAAACAAAACAAAACAAAACAAAAAAATATATATATATATATTCTTTTGCTTATAGTTATTTCATCTACATTTAATTTGTACATTCTTCTCTGTACCTATAATTCTCAAATACATATAGATAGCTCCAATGCTTCCTTGTAACCTAATGACTTACTAAAAAAATTACCATTAAACTTGGTGCTAAAGTGTATGTGATATATAAAGGAGTTTTATGTTTAGACTTGGAGTTCAACCCACAATGTATTCATTCCAAAAATCTCAAGAAATCTGAATTTCCAAGTACTGGTTCTAAGGATTTCAGGTAAGTGATATTCAGCTAGTCTCTTGTTGAATTGATGTTAGTTTTATTAAAAATGTAATGTGGTTTAATAAAGGTACTGGTGTATTCATATGCAAAGAATTTTATAAAGTAAGTGTTATACCCTTAACATTTAATTGCATCACTATTTTATGTGTGGCTTAATACCATTTTTTAAGCTGATCTTTTTAAAAAATGATTCAATGTAGTTTGATCTGTGAAAGAGTAATTTTTTTCCCCTAAGTGTTAGGCTGCTAAGTAAGTAGGAGTCTTTACAGGAATAACTGTTGATACCATGAATGTTATTGCTCACCCTAAATGTTGCCATGTTTCAGAAAGCTACTTCTTCTCCAGCAAAATCTGCTTCATCCATCACCACTACAAAAAATTGTGAGGTTCAAAATCCTGAGCTACTTCAGAAAACTCCAGTTAGTCCTCTGAAAACGGTGGCATCAAAACCAGCTGTGAAGTCAGCTTTGTCCCAGACAATTCAGTCCAGAGAAATAAATAGAGACATTTGTCTGCAGCCTCAATCCAAAGGCAAATCTACAACACCAGGTTATGTATTAAAAACAAACCTAAAGTTATTCATGACTGTATTAAAGGTATCTTAATGTCCTTTTATGAATTGTAGAGAATTGGTATGTTGAAATACTCTAATGTTCAAAATAAGACTTCTTATTTTGAAGTCTTACTTTTACTGAGCTTTAATTAACTGAATGAATATTCCTTAGTGTAGTTTATTAGCTGGTATATTATAACCTATTACATTTTAGCTTTTCCATGATGGTTATGTTGGGTGGCTTTTTCCCCCTAAATTCTCTGATTCAGGAAAGCCATTTTCCATTTATAGTGGAGAATTAATTGTTCTCTACTAGCATGCGGCCCTTCTCAATCCCTCCTCTGAGGTCACACAACCCTCTAAAGGCAAGGCCTAGATCAGAAATATTTCCAGGGACTCAGATGTTTAATTTAGATGTTTCTTTGTATCTTACTGGGTTCTAGTTTGAATATGACATGAAGTGACAGGTTGGGTCCTCAAAATATCAATACTTTTTCTTTTTTTCTTTGTGGGTCATGGGGCTTGAACTCTGCCTGGGTGCTGTTCCTGAGTTCTTCAGCTCAAGGCTACCACCTGACCCCTGGGCCTGGGCACTGTTCCTGAGCTCTTCAGCTCAAGGCTACCGCCCTACTCTTTTTTTTTTTTTTTTTTTTTTTTGCCAGTCCTGGGCTTGAGCTCAGGGCCTGAGCACTGTCCTTGGACTTTCTCAAGGCTAGAGCTCTACCACCTGAGCTTTAGCACCACTTCTGGCTTTTTTCTATATGTGGTACCGAGGAATTGAACCTGGGTCTTCATGCATGCTAGGCAAGCACTTTAACCACTAGGCCAAACTCCCGGCCCCATGCCCTACTCTTGAGCCAAGCCCCACTTCTCGTTTTCTAGAGGTTCATTGGAAATAAGAGTCTTAGGTCCTTTTGTGCCCAGGCTGGCTCTGAACCTTGATCCTCAGATCTCAGCCTCCTGAGTAGCTAGGATTACAGGTGTGAGCCCCTGCCTGATGATTTTCTCTTTCTTTGTCCTAGTTTGGGTTTTGTTTGTTTGTTTATTACTGTTTTTGTTCTTTTACAACATTTGGGAATGATGCTCATTTGTTTTTTGTGTGTTGTTGTTGTTTGTCTTTTTTTTGTTTTGTTTTGTTTTGTTTTTGTTGGTTGTGAGACTTGAACTCTGGGCCTGGGTGCTGTCCCTGAGCTCTTCAGGTCAAGGCTACTGCCCTACCCTTTGAGCCAAAGCATCACTTCCAGTTTTCTTGAGGTTAATTGGAGATAAGGGTCTCATGGACTGTAGTGCCAGGGCTGGCTTTGAACCACGATCTTCAGATCTTAGCCCTGAGTAGCTAGCTGAGTAGCTGAGCTACTGTGCCCAGCTTCATTTGTTTTTACTAAACGGAGGCCTTAGCCCCCTGAAGGTCATGTTTTGGGGGGTTGCTTTCATATAGAATTATCAAGTAGTTATTATCATGGCATATATGAGACAGTATTTGGCAACCTATGGTATAGATAAGACTGATTCTATGTTGTACACATCTAGAATTCTCTGGATGGAGGGAGTGATGTACATACACAGCTGCCCCACTATGGGTGTACTTAAACTATTTAAAGAAATAAGTACTATTTTCAATAGATTGTAAAATCAAACAACCCTTCACTGAGGATTAATTCATACCTTTTTTATTAAAGAATTTATTAACATTAATTTTTACATCATATTTCAAATGACATGTTTAACAAACAGGTGTTCAAGAAGGGAATGTCTATATACAATCACTGGCACTTAGTTTTTAGAACTTAATCAAAATTAGGCTGAGGGTTTGTATATCATAGATACATCTTAATTTATGAAATAAAACATTATGTCTATAGAGTCATAGGTTTTTATGTCTATATCGTTATGTTTATATTTCCATTACCATGTCCATAGCTTTGGGTATGCAAATAGTGAGTCCTCGCTCTTGTACTGTTTGGATCTAATAGCCACATATTAAGGATACCATATGTCTTTTGTTCCTTTGGTCTTGACTTGTCTCACTCAGCATGATTCGCTCTAGATTCATCCACTCATTCCTTTTTTTTGAGAGATAAAAGGAAAAACTCCCCAATTGTCATATTAGACTTCCTAAAAATAAAATACAATAAATTGCACTGGAAAAATATAAATACTTAGAGGTTTTCGTGGCTAGAATAGTTACTTATTGGGTAAGGTAGATTTATTAGTTCTCATGTAGGTAATTTCTGTCCCCTTAAGTTCTGATTGTTCAGTTTGAGTGTCCGCCCATCCCCACTGTCTTGTCACTCTGTTTTGAAAATACCCAATACCTTTTTCCTTTTTTTTTTTTTTTTTCCTCTTCCTTTCTCATTGTTTTCCTGGGGACTGGACCCAAGGCTTCACACATGCTAGGCAAGTGCATGAAGCTATACTTATTCTAAGCACTATTTCTTTTTTTTAACCAAATACTCTAAAATACATTTAGGAAATGTAATTTTTTGAACTATTTTTATAAGTTCTTTTGTGAATGAATATTTCTAATAGAATCAAGACATGAATTTTAGGATTTTCTTCCATAGAAATTTTTAGTATTCTGAATAGGTTTCAAAAACTGCATGTGTTTTCTGCAGGAGGGAGAGGAATTAAACCTTTCCTAGAGCGCTTTGGAGAACGTTGTCAAGAACACAGCAAGGGAAGTCCACCTCGGGACACCCCTCAGAGGTCCCCTGTCATCACTCCAAACACAAAGGCTATCCAAGAGAGATTGTTCCGGCAAAATGGAGGCTCATCCACCTCTCATGTAGCTGAACAGCTCAAGCAGGTGTGGCACTCCATCTGTATGGGGCCTGGGCCCAGGGGTGGTGCTGTAAAACCCTGAAGCCCCTTTATACTCTGTCACTTGCTGCAAATCAGGAATGATATCCTATATTCTGTATGTATTATGAACTTTTCTATTTTAAAGTGGAAGGCATGGAAAGCTTCATAGTGCTTGGCTGTTGTTCTTCAGGGTGCTACTGACTCATATGTAAAATGCTGTTTTGGTGGTTTAGGAGCGTCAGAAAGAACTAGCATGTCTTCGAGGCCGATTTGACAAGGGCAATTTATGGAGTGCCGAAAAAGACAAAAGCTCCAGAAGCAAACAACTAGACCCAAACCAGGTAATGTGAATAGGAAGTAGAAGACTACATTTGGTAGCAACAGTGTTCTTGAGATGTCATTTGTAGTTCAGTATAATTTATAAGTACTTTCCATTTCCAGTTAAATGTGACCCTTTCCATTCATAGGCCACTTAAGTGATGAACACAAATAACTGCTTTTTAACCATATTTCTCCACTTCAATTTCTTCATACTCATTGATGAAGCTAAACTTAATCAACAAGTATATTATTCAATTTCAGATTCCTTGTAATGCTCTGCTTAGATGCTAAAATGCTTCCTAGAATGTACCTTTTCTCATTGACAGCTATTTACCTTTCCTCAAATAATACAAATGGCAAATGTTGTTGTTGTTCTTCTTCTTCGTCGTCGTCGTCGTCATCGTCTTCTTCTTCTTCTTCTCTTACTGTGGGACTTCTTTTTTTTAAATATATTTTTATTGTAATTAATAAAAGGGTTACATGATATTTGCCAGATAGGAGGTGCGTCTGTGGGACTTCTTTTTCCTCTGTCCTACTCAGTATTGAGCCAGGGTTCTAAGCAGACCTAAGTGCCGTGTGGTATATCTGTGCTTATTCCTACCATAAGAAAAAGTGTAATCTTATAGTAAGATTCTATCTCCTTTTATACTTAAGCTGACTTCTAACTTACAATCCATCTGTATTAGCCAACTGAATGTTGGGATTGTAGACATGTAACTCCGTGCCTGGCTTCTTGTGTTTTCAGAGCTTTGGTTTAAATCTTCAAGAGTAAGTATGGTTATTTTCCATTAGCACCTTAATTATTTGTTCATTCATCGAAATGTTTGAGTGCTTACTATATATATATATATATATACATAGCACACAGATGGTTTATTCTCAAAAGTTTCTTTTCTTGTTCTGTAGCTCAGGTTGGATCGGAACTTGTGAGCTTCCTTTGCTAGCCTCTCAAGGACAGATATTAAATGTGTAAAGTTATACCAAGCAAATTTTCATTGTTTCTTGTCTCCCTAAAAAAGATTTACATACTAGGATTAACCACAAATCTGAACAAACCAGAGGACTTGTGTTTTGCACAGGGCTAATCCTCCTCACATACGTTCTCCTTTATTTTGAGGAAATATCTAGAAGAATATTTAATAGCCTTGTTTCATCTGACAACATGTAACTAGATAAGAGTTGTAGTTTCAAGAAACAGAATTGCCTCTATTTATTCTTTGCAGGAAGTTGGCCATCAGAACACTCCCCTCAAGGAGCAGCAAGGTATTTCAAATACTCAGTCACTTCCAGTAACCGACCAGGTACCAGAAAATCAGACTCCAGGAAAAGCTTCTAGTACGGAACCTACAGGTCAGTATTTTCTAACTGCATCTTACTTAAAGTATAGATTTCACTTCATTACAGACTTGGGAGTTGGATTAGAAAGCAGGAGGTACATACTTAGCTATGGTAAATAATACTGAGTGAACATAATTGTACTGGTAGCTTTAGTGGGGTCTTGTTGTGATATTTGGGTAAAAGCCCAGGAGTAGGATTACTGAATTTTAGGGGAGCTCAATGTTCAGTCTTTTGAGAAACCTCCATACTGCTTTCCAGAGTGGTACAACCAGTTTACGTTCTCACCAACAGTGTGGTAGTGTTCCCTTTTGGACACATTCCCACCAGCTGTTATTGTTTGTTTTCTTGATAATGGCCATTATAACTGGGGTGAGATGGAATCTCAGTGTAGTTTTGATTTGCATTTCTTTTATGGCTAGAGATGTTGAGCATTTCTTCATGTGTCTATTGGCTATTCTTATTTCCTCTCCAGAGAAGTCTCCTTTAAGTTCATTAGCCCACTTATTAATGGGATGGTTGTTTCTTTGAGGATTTGTTACTGGGGGGCTTGATGTTTTGAGCTCTGGTATGGAACCAGCCCAGATGTCCTTCAGTAGATGAATTGGTCAGGAAAATCTGTTATATATGTATACAGTGGAATTCTATGCTTCCTTCAAAAAGAATGACAGCATCTCCATTCATATGGAAATAGGAAGACTGGAAAAAATCATATTAAGTGAAATAAGCCAGACCCAAAAAAATATAGGTACCATGGTTTCTCTCATTTGTAGTAATTATTATGTCTAGGATAGTCCTAGCAGAGGAATACAGTTGCTTAGTAGCTGTGTACATATGACCATATAAAATGACACTACTTGAAATGAATTCCAAGGTATGGAAACAAGAATTGTTTTTTTATATGTACTCTATGAAGTTATTTCTGTTTTCTTTCTTTTGTTTTCTCCCCTGTTAGCTCTGTTTTTGATTCTGGTACCCTGTGTTTTATATATACATTTATCTGACTTGGAGAAGGGAAGAGAAATAACAGAATGGTGAAATAAAGGACAAAGGGTGAACCAATGCAACAATGATACTCACAAGACACTGCTGGAAATGAAGTTTATAACTTGTGATGTGGGGAGGGAAAAGGGGAGAAAACCAGGAAGGGGGTAACACTGTTTGACAGGAAATGGACTCACTGCCTTATTTATGTAACTGTAATCCCTCTAAATCACCTTACCATATAGTACAGTAAAATAAAGCAGGAGTTATGGTCTCCTGTAAAGGGCAGATACAGTTAATTTCACTCATTTCCATTGACCATGCATGTGCTTTCCCATGAGTTTGCTTTCCTCTCCCTCTCCCTCTCCCTCTCCCTCTGTTTCTCTCCCTCTCTACTCTCTCTCCCTCTCCTTCTCTTTCTCTCCCTTTCTCTCCTTCTTTCTCTCCCTCTTTCTCTCTCCCCCTCTCTCCCTCTTCCCTTCCTCTTCCTCTCTTTCCTCCTCCTCTCCTTCCTCCTCCTCCTCTTCTTGCTCCTCCTCCTTCTCCTTTCCTCCCTTCTTCCTTTTCTTCCCTCCTAGGTAGCATAGGTTAGCTTTGAACTCAAGATTTAAGATTCTCCTGTCTCTGTCTCCAAAATGGCAGAATTATAAATGTGATCTACCATGCCTGACTAGAATTCATATGTTATGTATTTATTTTTTTTTATGGTGCTTGGGGTTTTATCCCGGTGCACATACTAGACAAACACTTGGGCCATGTCTCTTGGCTACAACTTCTTTTTTTATTTTTTTTGAGAAATATTCAGTAATATCTGATGAACTGTGTACATGAAACTTAATTCAGCTCTTTTGCAAATGATCCATGAACTAGATTCAGTTTTCATGGTAATAATGTATATTATGAGAAAACTTAGATAACATAAATGCCTATCAGAAAACTCAATTGCACTATATGCATATAATCAAGTACTTTGTAGCTGCCTGCCTAGAAGAATAAGGTAGCTTTGTAAGGTAATTATAGGCACTTCAGGGAGCCTATAGTTTGTAATTTTTTTAATAGTATACCATACTGTTATTGCATTTAATGGAATACTTGGATTCCTTGTAGATGGTATTAAAGCAGAATTTACCTACTTTAGGGCAAATACATGTTGCACCAATACTATTAAAATGACCACCGAGAAAGATCTAGGATAATTAGTGAACTAAAGATCCCACACTCATTTTTTTTTTTTTTCCTTGCCAGCCCTGGGCTTGAGCTCAGGGCCTGAGCACTGTCCTTGGACTTTCTCAAGGCTAGAGCTCTACCACGTGAGCCTCAGCACCACTTCTGGTTTCTTTCTATATATGGGGTACCGAGGAATCGAACTTGGGTCTTCATGCGTGCTAGGCAAGCACTCAACCACTAGGCCAAACTCCCGGCCCTCATTTTTTTAAAGTAGGCATGTGTTAATAACAAAGTGACCTCCTATCCCATCTTCTGGCTAGAGTGAGTAAATATAAACTGGAAAACTGGAACCATCCTAAAAGAGCAAGTCTACAAGGGCTGGCAGTTTGTAATTTTTTTATTATTATTATTATTATTATTATTATTTTTTTTTTTTGTGGGTCATGGGGCTTGAACTTGGCCTGGGTGCTATCCCTGAGCTCTTCAGTTCAAGGCTACTGCCCTATCCCTTGAGCCAAACCCCACTTCTTGTTTTCTAGAGGTTAACTGGAGATAAAAGTCTCAGATCCTTTTGTGCCTGAGCTGGCTTTGAGCCTTGATCCTCAGATCTCAGCCTCCTGAGTAGCTAGGATTATAGGCGTGAGTCAAGTGGCTACAGTTTGTAATTTTTAATGTACTTTTCTTTTACTTCCTTGGCTAGATTTATTCCTAAGTATTTTAATCTTCATTATGCGATTGTAAGCGGAATTATGTTAGTTTTTCTTTTTTGAGGTAGGGAATGGGTTTTGAGAATTAGGCCTTGCTCTGTAGCTGAGATTGACCTTGAACTCAAGATCATTCTTCCTCAGGCTCTAAGAAATGAGATAACAGGCATGTGCTACTATACTTGGCTAAATGTAATCATTTTGAAATGTCCAGATAGTTAAGTATTGAGATACTTAATGGATTAAGATAGTTAAGTGTTGAGAGGTAGACACAGCTAATTGAAAGAGTCTTAAAGGTTTTTTTTTTTTTTTTTTTTTTTTTGCCAGTCCTCAGGCTTGAACTCAGGGTCTGAGCGCTGTCCTTGGGCTTTCTCAAGACTAGAGCTCTACCACTTGAGCCACAGCACCACTTCTGGCCTTTTCTATGTGTGTGGTACCAAGGAATTGAATCCGGGTCTTCGTGCATTCTCGGCAAGCACTCTACCACTAGGCCAAACTCCCAGCCCTCTTTAAGGTTTTTAATTCTTCAAATGCGGTCATCTGTAATCAGAGATAATTTTACTTCTTTTCTAATTTGGATACCATTGCTTTCTTTGTCTTATCTAATTGCTTTGGCTAGGAGTCTCAACACTGGTAAATAACAGTAGTGAGAACAGGCATCTTCTCTTTGTTTCTGATCTCAGAGGAAAACTTTAAGTTTTTCAACTTTGTGTTTAGTGTAAGGTTTGTCATGAATGGCATGAATAATGTTGAGGTAGTTTCACTGTAGCCTCAGTTTTTGAGTAACACGACACATTTGTTTAAATGTGAAAACCAGAATGCAGAGAAGTATGTGTAGTCTAACCACCTATTGATAAAACACTAAAACAAAAGAAAGTGTACATATCCAAGGAAATGGAAGATGGGAGAAATCAGTACAAATCTGGCAATATTGGTGCCCCTCTTTTCTCTCCTGGTGGGAGATTAAAACAAGAGCAGAAGCTGGGCGTGGGGACTCACACCTGTAATCCTAGCTACCCAGGAGGCTGAGATCTGAGGATCATGGTTCAAAGCTAGCCTGGGCACTAAAACGTCCCCGAGACTTATTTCTAATTAATCTCCAGAAAACTGGAAGTGGTTCTTTGGCTCAAGGGGCAGGACAGTAGCCTTGAGCTGAAGAGCTCAGACAATGTTCAGGCCCAGAGTTCAAGTCCCATGACTGACTAAATAAATAAATAAATAAATAAACAAATAAATAGTGAGCAGGTATTTGAGAGCATTCTTTGTATTTATAGAATTGAATATTTTTAAGCACATAGATTTATAACAAAAATGTATGAGTCTTTCAAATTTCCAATTATATATCATATTCATTCATATATATATTCATGGGGTCTTTTTCAATTTCTTTTTTAGGTGTTACTGAATGCAAAATGACCAAGTCTAGTCCTCTGAAAATAACACTGTTTTTAGAAGAGGAAAAGTCATTAAAAGTAACATCAGACCCAAAGATTGAGCAGCAGATAGGTTGGTTTTTATTCTTTGTTGCTTGCTAACTCTGGGCACATTATAAGAAGTAATGTACTAATGAAACCATGTACTCATGAGTAGTATTCTCTTTTTAAAAAATGTCTTACGATTTCATAATGTTCCAGGAAATGCTATAGCTTCTGTTAGGCTGTGAAGATGTGATGTGCCATGGTTAGCATTATTGTTATGAACTATGTGGACATCTAGTGGAGTCCCTCACTCCCCGCCCCCCTTCTCCATATCAGGTAGTAAAGGGGTCAGTGACCCTGTGCCCGAGCCAGCCGGCAGCAAGGCGGGATACCTGATTGAGGGGGTGAGGATGAGAAAAGACAAGACAAGACAGGTAATAGGTGGAGTCGGGAGGGCTACAGCCCAAGACTACAGCATAAGGCCGTAAGCTTCAGACAGCAGCAGTCATTTATTTCCTGTTCCGGTTTTATATAGTCTCTACAAAACAAGAACCTGTCAGGTGTTACACTGATAATCAAGTCTCAGCAGAGAGTAATAAAGCAATAACACGTTTGTACATAATGATAATCAAGTCTCAGCAGAAAGTGATTCACAATTCTGACGATACAGCTCAAAGTTCACAGGCAAAGTGTCATACAAGAAAGCTCTTTTCTTTGTGTGGTTATCTTACTCAGTGATGCAGATTCATAGGCCAGCCTGACCCTACATTCGGCTCTCAGCAGCCCTGGAAATATACTGTGAGCTGTTAATAGTTTTCTGTTGCTGTCTGCTGTATGAAATGAAAAGTAATTTTAGGGACCAGTTTTTGAAAGTGAATTTTTTTTTGTGTGTGTGTGTGTACCTGTGTACGTGTGTATGTGTGTAGGTGTACCTGTACATACACATGTACGTGTGTGCATACATGTGTACGTTCGAGTACTGGGGCTTGAACTCAGGGCCTGGGTGCTGTCCCTTAGATTTTTCACTCTGGGCTAGCATTCGACCACTTGAGACACAGCTCCAACTTGTTTTTTTTTGCCAGTCCTGGGCTTGAGCTAAGGGCCTGAGCACTGTCCTTCGGTTTTCTCAAGGCTAGAGCTCTACCACTTGAGCCTCAGGATCACTTCCGGCTTTTTTCTATGTATATGGTACTGAGGAATCAAACCCTGGTCTTCATGCATGCTAGGCAAGCACTTTAACCACTAGGCCAAACTCCTGGCCCACAGCTCTAACTTTTGATGATTAACTGAAGATAAAAGGCTCATGGTATTTCCTGCATGGGCTTATTTTGAACCATAGTCCTCAGTTAGCTTTCTGGGTAGCTAGGATTATATATGAACCACTGATGCTGGATTTTAATATTCTTAAGTTCAGAACATTCAGTCAGCTTCTGGGAGATTTAACCTTTAGTTCTTTTTTTTTTTCAGTCATGGAGCTAGAACTCTTGGCCTGGTTGTTGTCCCTGAGCTCTTCAGCTCAAAGCTAGTGCCTTACCACTGGGGCCACAGTGCCAATTCCTTGACCTTTATTTAATAGATAATGTTATTGAAACTTTGAGAATAGTCTTGGTTTTATATATGAGTACTGTTTTCTTTTTTATTTAGGCTTTTTCCTTGTATTTATTTAGTAAGCATGAGTCTTCTTGGCTGCTCCTTTAATTCTTAAAGGCATAACCTTAGCATTCATACATTGATTTATCTTCCAGAAGTGGTACGTGAAATTGAAATGAGTGTGGACGATGATATCAATAGTTCAAAAGTCATCAATGACATCTTCAGTGATGTCCTAGAGGAAGGCGAGCTGGATGTGGGAAAGAGCCAGGAGAAAGAGGACCCAGCAGAAGCCGAGAACCCTGATGAGCAGGAGGACGCTCTCAATATCTCCTCCATGTCCCTGCTTTCTCCCTTAGCACAGTCGGTGGGCGTGGTGAATCCCGAGGTGAGACTGGCATAGATGTCAGCAGGCCGTGGCACAGATAACCCAAGTAATATAGGGATATGCCCCGTCCCATTTGGGTTGATGCTGCTCTTTAAGACAATATAAAAGGTGTCACTTGTATCTTTGTGGGCTTTCCCTTTTTCCCCCCCTCTCCCTACCTTCTCTTTCTTCCTCTCCCTCTCCTTTTCCTTCTGCTACATCCTCTCTTCCTCCCTCCTTTCCCCCTTCTCCCTCTCCCCCTACCTTCTCCCTCTCTTCCTTCTGATCTCTCCTATCTCCTTTCTTCCCCCTCCCTCCCTCTCCCTACTTCCCTCCTTTTTTTTTTTTCATTGTGAAGCTAGAAATCTGGACTTGGGCGCTGTCCCTGAGCACTTTCACTCAAGGCTAGCACTCTACCACTTTGAAACACAGCTCCACTTCCATCTTCTGGGCTTTAGATAACGTTGCTCAATGGACTGTAATCTTGCTGTGGCATTCACTCACTGTTATTTCTCCCTTTGGTGTCATAGTTTCCTGATCTTCTAAACTAGGTTAATAGTCATGCCTACATCAAACTGCATTGAGCTGCATGTGTGGAACTAATACTCTCTGAGAGCTGTTAGTAGCTATCAATCAAAAGAAAATGAGTGAACTGCCCCTTTGGAGCTTGGTTCAATTAGATCTATAGCTCTATCTATCTATAATCTATCTTTGGACCTATCTAGTTTTATTTTTGTGCTGCTTGTAGAGTTGTGAGGGTGATGTCTCTGAGGATTTTTCTACTCAATGCTAGCGCTCTACCACCTGAGCCATAGCTCCACTTCCTGCTTTTTGGTGGTTAATTGAAGTTAAGAATCTTAAGGACTTTCCTGTCTAGGCTGGCTTTGAATTACTCTCCTCAGATATTAGTATCCTGAGTAGCTGAGATTATAGATTATAGGTGCCTAGATAGATTTTTTTTTTTTTCTCCAATCCTGAGGACTCAGTGCCAATTCCAATTTTTTTTTTTTTTTGAGGAGGGGTCATAGGACTTGAACTTGGCCTGGGCACTGTCCTTTTTTCATCTCTAGTCTACTGCCCTACCCCTGGGTCTGGGCATTGTCCTGAGCTCTTCATCTCAAGGCTACTGCCCTACCCTTGAGCCAAGCCCCAATTCCCGTTTTCTAGAGGTTAATTGGAGATAAGAGTCTCAGGTCCTTTTGTGCATGGGCTGGCTTTGAACCTTGATCCTCAGATCTCAGCCTGAATAGGTAGAATTACAGGTATGAGCCATCTTGCCCGGCCCAGCTTTTTCTGTGTATGTGGCACTGGCTTCATGCATGCTAGGTGAGGATTCTACCACTAGGCCACACTCCAGCTCCCCTAGCTAGATTTATTTTTACAAAGCTTATCCTATATTACAAAGAATATTCTGTCTTTGTATGTTTATTCATTATTTTTTAAACAAATTTTCTCATTTTGCTTTATTATGAAACAATTGACTTGTTGAATTAATTTATTTTCTAAGGATTAAATAAATTATTTAGAATCAGAGTTACCTGCCTATAATTGATAAGCATGAATAAATGCTGTATATAACTTCACTAATATCTGAGTGTTGATAATAGTTGTTTTCTTCTGTACACTCAGCACATGGGAGGCTGAGGCAGGAGGATGGCAAGCTTCAGGCCAGTCTGGGCCATAGACTAGGAAGGAGACCCTGTTTAAAAAACAAATGACAAAAATCAAATAATAAAGTTGACAGAAGAAATATATTATCTTTTCTTCCCGTAGACTTTGATGTCCTCACCTAAACTGGAATTAGAAGACTCTAGCCTCGGTGATGAAAGTCCCAAGCCGGGAAAATTCCAGAGAACCCGAGTCCCTCGAGCTGAGTCTGGTGACAGCATTAGTTCTGAGGACAGAGGCCTTCTTTACAGGTAAGGATGAGAGGGAAGCCTCTCGTTCAGGGCCATAGCTACATGGATAATCTATTCAGAACTCATCTCCATAAAGTTTGTAATAATTTTTCAGCCTCTTTTCCACCAAACAGTATTTCCATGCTTCTGAAATGTTTAATATTATTGTCAAATTCTGATGATGTGTTCAATTAGAGATAATATTCAGTGTGTTTCTGGATTTCTAACTGATTTTTTTCCTCTGAAGCATTGATGCTTATAGGTCTCAAAGGTTCAAAGAAACAGAGCGTCCTTCAATAAAGCAAGTGATAGTTCGGAAAGAAGATGTTACATCAAGATTAGATGAAAAAAAGAATGCCTTTTCTGGTCATGTTAATATCAAACAGAAGATGCAGGTACTTGCTTGTGTGGTGAGGCTGTGAGTTCTACTCTGTGGTGCTCAAGACCCTGTTCCATTCTTTCTTTGCACCCTAATGTCTAGAATAGTGTCTGACACACACACACACACACACACACACACACACACACACACACACACACACACACACAAAACCAGCAGACACTTGAATTTAGTATATTTTCAGAAATGTACTCTTTTTTTTTTTTTTTTTTTTTTGCCAGTCATGGGCCTTGAACTCAGGGCCTAAACACCGTACGCTAGGCAAGCACTCTACCACTAGGCCAAACTCCTGGCCACTGTACTCTTGTTTCATATTATGGAATGACTGTTAATCATTTGTCATAAATATCTTTCAACTATGACCATTAGAATTGGAAAACGGTGAAGTGAAAAATTTATTATGCTTCTCAAAGTTCTTTTTGTCCTAAGAAATGCCATGTTTTTAAAGTTGAGATAACTAATTTAAATGAAATAAGTTAGATAATCTTAAGTTTCTACTTTGTTAGACATAGCCCTGATAATAATCAATTTGGTGTCTTTTCACAGAGAAGAATGTTTATAGTTTGAATACCATAACCTATGTTAAAAAAATGTTTTGCTGTTTACTGTAGAAAGTTGAGCAGTGAAATTATTTTGCCTTTACTCTGAAAAATTTGGAAGTTAATCTGGTTAGATTAGTAAAATGAAAGTGAATTATACTTACAAGTGTGGACTTTTTCTTCCTCTCTGGTTTCCTTAGGACCTCAATAATGAAATAAATCTGCAGCAGACAGTGATTTACCAAGCCAGCCAGGCCCTGAACTGCTGTGTGGATGAAGAGCATGGGAAAGGGTCCCTGGAGGAAGCAGAAGCTGAGCGACTTCTTTTGATTGCAAGTAGGTGCCACACTATAAACAGCTCCCCAAAGGCCAGCCAGGCATAACACATGTCCTTGGATATAGTGAAAAGTCTTGAGTCTTAGAAATTCTGGAAATCTCTTCCTGATCATCTGTTTCTATGTATGTGGTACATAGGAATCAAATATGGTTTTCATGCATGCTAAGCAAGCACTCTGCCACTAGACCAAACTCCTGGTCCCAAGAAATACAGTATTTTAAACGAAGATACAAAGACCCGGGTTCGATTCCTTGGTACCACATGCATAGAAAAAAGCTGGAAGTGGTGCTGAGGCTCAAGTGGTAGAGCTCTAACCTTGAGAAAGTCCAAGGACAGTGCTCAGGCCCAGAGCTAAAGCTCAAGACTGGCAAAAAACAAAAACAAAAAACCCCCAAAACCCCCAAAATCTCTATGCCTGTAAACGAAGATACATATACACACTCCTGTTTCTGGCTTTCCCTTTATATCCATGTACAGCTAAAATAAGTGAGGTTGGTTTTGTTTATGTGTGGTTGTAGTGGAGCATTCTGGGAGGAAAGACATAGTATTTCACCTAGGAAAAGGGATCAAAAGTTGTAATTATAAAGATCACCAGAGATGACTGATGTCATTTTTGGGCTTAAATATAATTACTGTCTCAGTACACTTTCTCAAATAGCCACATATGTAGAAATAGTCGCAGTTCTAATATTTGGAATACTGTTCACTTGCTATTTCTGTGTAGCTGAGAAGAGAACACTTCTGATGGAGGAGCTGAATAAACTGAAGAGTGAAGGGCCTCAGAGGAAGAACAGGGCTGGTCCCTCAAGCCAGAGTGGATCCATCGCCTCCAAGGGATCTGTCACTTTGTCAGAAATCCGCTTGCCTTTGAAAGCAGATTTTGTTTGTAGCCTGGCTCAGAAACTAGGTATGTTAATTTTGAGTTCCTTCTAGACCACATGCTAGATTATGACTTTAATCTAGATTGGATATGGGCAAGAGAAATATACATAATGCATACATAATCACACAAAACTCCTATCTTGGGCCTTCAATACTTTTTGTCAGAATCTGTGTATAAAAGGGGAGAGAAGTTTTATAGATGGCCATGCAGTAGGGGATATAGCATATTTTCCTAACATGAAACTCTGACAGAATGGGCTATTTGGCTTTCATTAGTCAATAGTATTGTAGATGCATATAATTTATTGTGCTTCCTCTGTTCCAGTTAAAACTCACCACATTAAGCTGGGCCCTAGTGGCTCACACCTGTAATTCTATCTACTCATGAGGCTGGGATCTGAGGATCACATTCAGCCAGCCCAGCCAGGGCAAGAAAGCCTGTCAGATTCTTATCTCTAATAAACTACTCTGAAAAAGTCAGAAATGGCACTAGCCATTGTGCTAGCCTTGAGCAAAAGGAAGATCAGAGGCAGTGCCCAGGCCCTGAGTTCAAGCCCCAGGACTGGCTCCTTCCCTTCCCTCCCAAACAATAACAACAACCACAAAACCTTACCCTTTTAGGAAACTTGTGCAAATCATAAATTGCTGGTGGTGCTGAGCACCTCAGTGAAGATGTTTGTGAAGTCTTATTCCCTTCTATTGATGGAATGAGTAGTCGATAAACTTGTAGGAAATATATCCTACTAAAAATCATACCAAGCCAAAGGGTACAGGGAAATATGACAGCAGAATCTGAAAACAAAGCAAGACAGTTCTAGAAAAACTTAACAAATTAAGGTTTCAGTAGATACTAGGTGAGTGTTTTATAAAGTTCTTTAAAACTTTTACTTGGAGAATATTCTCCACATGGCTGGTAGGAGGTGAATTTGAGAGGAAAGAAGGAGGTGTTCAATAGTTTGAGCATTATTGTGTACATAATAACATTATTGTAGGAATGAATTCACTTGAGTTCTAGTGCTTGCTATGGTCTGATGGTAGGTATAAAACTCGTGGTTATCTACTCTGCACTTTGAGGTGTGGTTATTACTGACAAATAATGGTAATGAAGCAAATGTTCATATTTGTATTAGAATTTATCTTTCTTAGCCAGGCATGGTGGCTCACACCTGTAATCCTAGCTATTTAGGAGGTTGAGATCTGAGAATCAAAGTTCAGAGCCAGCCCAGGCACAAAAGGACCTGAGACTCTTATCTCCAATTAACCTCTAGAAAACAGGAAGTGGGACTTGGTTCAAGGGTAGCCTTGAACCAAAGAGCTCAGAGACAGCACCTATGCTGAGTTCAAGCCCCATGACCCACAAAAAAAAGAAAAAAAAAAAGAACTTACCTTTGTTTTGAGGTGCTGGTATTGAATCTTAAATTTAGGGTCTCTCTCTCTTATCTTTTTTACTCAAGGCTGTTGGTCTACCACTTGAGCCACAGCTCCGCTTCTGTTTTTTTGCTGATTAATTGGGGATAAAAGTCTTATGAACTTTTTTGCCAAATCTGGCTTCAGAGTTCTGTCCTGAAATCTCAACCTCTTGAATCGGAAATATTACAGGTATGAACCATCAGCAACTGGTACTTTCTCAGTTTTGAAATATTATACTTTATTCTTTGGAGATTTATATCATAGTTAGGGAACATTAAGTACAGTTCAAATTGTAGACACTGAGAAATGTTGAATGAAGTTATTTCAACTCATATAACTATGAGAGAACATGATGAAGTTTATTCCTAGATTATGACTGTCAGATTATGTCTTATTTACAATTTGGAAGCTTGATCTGAACAACATTAAATGTAAATATTATGTAAGTCAATTGCAGTCTGGCTTTATTTCTTTGGTCTTCCAGAATGCTCGATAGCTGATTTGATTTTGTTTGTGTAATTATGTAATATGATTATTTCTTCCAGATGCAGCAAATTACTATTATTTAATTATACTGAAAGCAGGAGCTGAAAACATGGTAGCCACACCATTAGCAAGTACTTCAAATTCTCTGAATGGTGATGCTCTGACATTCACGACTACATTTACTCTGTAAGTGAATCAGGCATTGGCTTGTTCAGACATGTTTTTCACTTTATAAAGTTAACACAGTTAGGTGACAGTACATTTTGTGGTCCTCTGATGAAACTTGGGGCTTCTTGCATGCTAGGCACATGCTGCAGCATTGAGCTGCATTCCAACTAGGAATTCCTAGAATTCCTAGAATGTTTTATGTTCATCTCCTATAATACAGCCTTCAAACTCTTCTGTATGTTTCTGATGGTATCTTTTTCCTGTTGAGTAGCATATATCTTCTGTGTGATTATAGATATTTAGTGTTTTGAAGTATTGCACCATATATATTTTTTAAATTGGTTCTGGTCATGAACTCAGGGTCTGGGAGCTGTCCCTGAGCTTCTTTGTGCTCTACCACTTGAGCCACAGCTCTGCTTCTGGCTTCTGAGTAGTTTGTTGGAGGTAAGAATCTCAGAGACTTGCCTATACCACTCTGGCTTTTTCTGAATAGTTTATTGGAGATAAGAGTCTTGTGGAATTGCCTTTCCTGGCTGGTTTCAAACTGTGACCCTCAGATTTCAGCCTTTTGAGTAGCTAGGATTATATGAGACTCAGGTGCCCTTTTGCACCATACATTTTATAAATGATTCAAATCTTATAATGTGCTCTTTATCCATTCTTAGTACAAAGATATTCATATTTAGTGTCATTTATTTTGAAATTATAAAATCAAGATCTAATCTGAAAATGAATTGCTACTTCTGTTAGAGATCTTAAGTTACAAATACTGAGGAGAATACTTCTGTAGGAAAAAAAATCTCTCTGGTCTTAACAATTTTTACTGTGTTTAGTTAAAAACACAATGGATTGTTTTATTCTCAGAGCCCTGAAATAGTCATTTGACATTTTATTTATTTATTTATCTATCTATTTATTTATTTATTTATTTATTGCCAGTCCTGGGGCTTAAACTCAGGATCTGAGCACTGTCCTTTGGCTTTCTCAGGGCTACAGCTCTACAACTTGAGCCTCAGCACCACTTCGGCTTTTTTCTTTTCTTTTCTTTTCCTTTCCTTTCCTTTCTTTTCCTCCCCCCCCTTTCTTCTCTCTCTCTCTTCTCTCTTTTTCTTTCTTTCTTTCTTTCTTTCTTTCTTTCTTTCTTTCTTTCTTTCTTTCTTTCTTTCTTTCTTTCTTTCTTTCTTCCTTTCCTTTCCTTTCCTTTCCTTTCCTTTCCTTTCCTTTCCTTTCCTTTCTTTTTTTCTTTCCTTTTTCCTTTCCTTTTTCCTTTCCTGTCCTGTCCTTTCCTCTTTCCTGTCCTGTCCTGTCCTGGGCTTGAGCTCAGGGCCTGAGCACTGTCTTTGGACTTTCTCAAGGCTAGAGCTCTACCACTTGAGCATCAGCACTGCTTCTGGCTTTTTCTACGTATGTGGTACTGAGGAATGGAACCTGGGCCTTTGTGCGTGCTAGGCAAGCACTCTACCACTAAGCCAAACTCCCAGCCCCCCCTTGACATTATTTTAAAAGACATAATTTGATGTTTTTCTTCAGTTATATTTGATTTTTTTTTTCAGGCAAGATGTATCCAATGATTTTGAAATAAATATTGAAGTTTACAGCTTGGTAAGCAGTTAAAGATTTCTAGAATAACAACTGTGTTTTTCTTAACAATATTACATTTTAAGATAATAATATTTTGGGTTTGTGTATAGGTACAGAAGAAAGATTCCTCAGGCCTTGATAAGAAGAAAAAAACATCAAAATCCAAGGTGAGAATGACAGATGCCTAGTGAAATATTACAATCAGAAATATAGATCATCAGTTGGCCAGGAGTTTGGCCTACCTTAGAGAACTTGCCTAGTATGAATTTAAACCTGGGTTCGATTTCTCAGTAACACCAACATAGAAAAAGCTGAAAATGGTGCTGTGGCTCAAGTGGTAGAACTCTAGCCTTGAGAAAGCCCAAGGAAAATGCTCAGGCCCTGAGTTCTAAGCCCCAGGACTGGCTAAAAAAAAAGAAGAAAAAGAAAAATACAGTCAATTATATTAACTTGATGGATGGTTTGGATAGACATGCTGTAGATGTGAGTACTACATGTGAGACATTTAGATGGTTGTGGGTTTTACGTGTTAGCATGGCTCTCTCGGTACACGCAAATAGACAACTGATTCTTTAGTCAGGTGGCAGCTGCTAAGCCCTCTCCCATGCTCTTACTATTGTCCACTGCAATATGGTAATGTGGTCACTTGTGCAGGTTAAGGATGGAGTGGTAGCTGAGTTCCCATCTTTCTCATCCACCCTTGTTTCCCTCCTATCACAAACATTTTTTTCTCAATTCTGATGTTCTGTTGGAAAAAATGAGGAGAAAAATTTATTTAGTTCTGAAAAAATAATTCGAATAGTATCTGTTAAAAATTGTTTTAATAAGTAGAAAGGGATAAGAAAGAAATAGGGCGAATTTGGTCACAGCACTTTACCTTCATGTATAAGAATATCACAATGGAACCCTTTGTACAATTAATATACATTAATAAATAGAGAAAAACATGTTGGGAAAGCTTTCATAAAGGACTTGAGTGTGATCTAGTCATTTATGTTTTATGTGGAATATCTGTTTTTAAACTTTGAATCACAGTATTTAAGAGGAAATAAATTTTACTATCTCTTTCTCTAGGCTATTACTCCAAAGAGACTCCTTACATCTATAACCACAGTAAGTTATAATTTTTAAGAAACTGTGATCTCTTGAAATGTCTACATCTTGCACATACAGTTAGGCATGTATTAATTAGCTCAAAATACCCAGTACAATGAGAATCTTTAAAACATACTAGTAAGTTCTAGCACTTGGGAGACAGAGGCAGGAGGATTGTGAATTGAAGGCCAGCCTGAGCTAAATAGTTGGACCTTGCCTTCAAACAAAGAAGCAAAATGACATTAGTGGAGAAAAAAAAATTTTTTTTTTTTTTTGTAGGAGAAACTTTTTGTGAAATGTTCTTGTCCTTTTACAGTCTTATACTTAGTATTTAAATTTTCATATCAAAGAAAGGAAGTAACTCTTTTTTTTATACCTTTATGTTCTTTTTAGAAAAGCAGCCTTCATTCATCAGGTGAGTAGATCCTAAGCTACTTGAAACTCTAAGAAGAATTATGTATCTTATTTATGAGTGTTTACCTTGCTTTATGGTGTTTTACCTTGGTTCCCTTCGGGGTGATATTTTCTATTCAAGCTTTCTTAGTGACATGAAAGATTACTGACATAATAGCATGCAGCCAGCTCACACCCATTTCAGGCACCATATATGTGATCTCATCATTGAGTACATGTGTGATCTCGTTCTTGGCAGCACCTCCTCCTACCCTGTACATTTCTTTTACACTATCCACAAGGCATTTACTTTTCATCTTTCTGATAAGGATGGGCCCTGCATTGTTTCAGAAAAGCCAGAAGAGGCCTCCTTTGGAAGGGCTTTTGGCCCTAAGTTTTCAAAGGGGAATAGGATGAGGCTGGTTTCACTTACCTCCCTTGGGCTATTGGTGTCTTTTCTTTTGGCACAGGAGAGTAACTAAGAAGACCTGGGCAGGGCTAGATAGCTTCTGGTTAATTTTGTCAGTCTGATTGTTAATAGTAATGCAATTTCCCTACTTCTTATGGTTAAATTATTTTGAATGTCCTCATTTTTAGATTCTGTTTCTTTAAAGACTCAACCATCCCAGCTGGGCACTGTGGCTCATGCCTGTAATCCTAGCTACTCAGGGGAGGCTGAGATCTGAGGATCACCATTCAAAGCCAGCCCGGGCACTAAATAGTCTGTGAGACTCTTATCTTCAATTAGCTACCAGAAAACCGGAAGTGGTGCTATGGCTCAAGTGGTAGGGTGGTAGCCTTGAGCTGAAGACCTCAGGGACAACATCCAGGCCAGAGTTCAAGTCCACAACTGACCAAAAATAAAAGAAAAAAGACTCATCCCAAATGTTAAGGAGATGTATACCCTAAAAGAAAGCTATATAGAAGGTTTTCTTTCAGTAGCAAAAGTTGGTGTTGTATGTCCTCACATTTAACAAAGAGAAAAATGAAGCAGCAGACTGCTGTCATTCTGTTGGGATGGGAAAGGATTACTAGTAATTCTGAGAAGAGTCATGGGAACTGAAGCTAATTCCTCTCCTTGCAGTCCTGGCCAGCCCAGGAGGCCTCCATGCTGTGCGCACCAGCAACTTTGCCCTGGTTGGATCTCATACTCTCTCTCTGGCCTCAGTAGGAAATATCAAATTCGCTTTGGACAAGGTAACCCGCCTTTATTTACAGATGCCTGGCATTGTTATTACATTTAATTTTAGAAAAATTAGGTAAATGAAAATTCCACAGTGCCATGTATTTTGAATCTTTGATTGGAAATACATTGTTGAAGACACATGTTTTAACAGAAGCAATGCAGTTTTTGATGTTGGAAGTATTTTTCTTGTGTTTTAATTCTCTGTCACTTCTGAGAAAAGAAGTGTTATCTCTTGCGTTTAAGTGTTAAATTTGCAGTATTGTGTGTATTTGAGCTCATATTTTGGATTTAGTGTGGATTTAATTTCTTAAGTGGAGGAAAGATATATTTATCTTATAGAAAAGGCTTTTGGAAGCTGGGTGGCTTCTTTCCCATACTTCCGCCCAAAATAAAGATTTCAGAATTCAGACCTGCATTTCATTACTTTTGAGTGAGTTTCTACCATAATTTAACTAACCGAACATACATCTAAAAAGATCATTTGAAGGAATGACAAACACAGAGGCAGAGATGTTCTTTAATTATCCTAAAACTTCTTCATTATCATGTAATAACTGTGCAGTGATATTTTAACAAATACCTACAAAATATACCGATCAAATCAGAGGAATTTAGTATTCCCTTCTAATTTCTGTATGTTGGAGTCTTGGAGCTTTCGTCTTCTGGCTCTGCATGAAATCTGTACAGTAGTAGGTGCTATTGAGCTCTAGTCTCCTTGTGTGCTGTGAACCACTAGACTTCAGTCCTTCTACCTCACTGTTGAGGTACTGGTACTGAGGCTCCCTTCATCCTCCTCCCTCCTCCCCTTCTGTCTGCAGTAATAACAATTCTGCATTCAGATTGGTCATTTAAATCTACATGAGAGTTGTAATACTTTTCTTTGAAACATTATTGTAAGAGATTTCTGCAGGCCCAAAATAGAGGTGAAGCCCTATAAAGATAAGGCCTTGTTTCTAGTATTTGCCCTGCTAGTAATGTGTACTTTAACATTTCTTATTTTCCCTAGAGGAAATAATAGATTAACAAAAGCAATCTAACTTTAAAATTCTATAAAATGTTTTCTTTTAGGTAACAGAAAAAGCTGACTGTATTTGAAATTTTGACTACTCTTAATGTATATATTTTAACATGTTAATTTCTAAAATTTTATATGACCTTTTTTTTTAAGTAGCTCAGTTAATTTTTTACAAGTTGAGTGATCCTGGGTCTTTTTTGTTTGTTTTAGATAAATTATGATGTAAAAGAGCGAGAGCTACTGAGCTATTTGTTCCAGGAAAAGGTTGCTGTTATTTTCTTTCCTTGAAACTAATACGTTTAAGAAATCAGTTCTTAATTTTTGGTCTGTGTGTGCTCTTGTTTCACTAACTCCTCTCATGTATCTAGTTATTTGGGATAATGAAGGGCATTATTCTTACTTTGGATCTTACAGATGACCATCTTTGTTCTTCACTCAAAGTTCTTTATGGCTCCCTTTCAAACTCCTCCATTTTCTATGCATGCTTGGTACCGAGGTTTTCTCTTTGTTCTTTCTTCCATTTACTAATTCTTAAATATTCTGTGTTCACTTCAGTATTGATTGTTTTTCCTGAGTAACAATTAGAATACAAAATTAATAACAATGTTTTAAACAAAAATTATTCAATATTTTTGGCATCCTATTTACTGCAAGAGGTATGATGATACCTTAAATACTAGTAGAAAGTCTGCTTGGCCCAGATTGACTAATTCATACATAATTATATAGATAAAACTTTGTATTAACACTAAAATTATGCTGAACATAAACATTTTAAATGTGCTCATGAAGATCAATACAAGCATTCTTCAAGATTATAGAAATACTAATTAACAAAATGTTGGGCAGTGTTATTTTTATTTTAAATTCTTTTTTTTTTTTTTTTTTTTTTTTTTTTTTTTGTGGTTCATGGGGCTTGAACTCAGCCTGGGCGCTGTCCCTGAGCTTTTCAACTCAAGGCTGCTACCCTATCCTTGAGCCAAGCCCCACTTCCTGTTTTCTCGAGGTTAATTGGGGATAAAAGTGTCAAGGTCCTTTTGTACCTGGGCTGGCTTTGAACCTTGATCCTCAGATCTCAGCCTCCTGAGTAGCTAGGATTATAGGTGTGAGCCATCGCGCCTGGCTTATTTTAAATTCTTTAGACAATGCTTGGGATTTATAAATTAGATAAACACAGGGAATGGCATTCTGGGATTTATAAATTAGATAAACACAGGAACTGGCGTTCTGTGAGCTATGTATTACCATGGTGCAAATTTGTACATGTGTAAGAGATTTCATTAAATTTTTTTTTTTCCTTTGGTCAGTTGTGGGGCTTGAACTCTGCACCTGGGTGTTGTCCCTGAGCTCTTCAGCTCAAGGCTAGTGCCCTACTACTTGTGCCACAGTACTACTTCTGGTTTTCTGGTGGTTAATTGGAGATAAGAATCTCAGCCATCCGGGCTGGCTTTGATCTGTGATTCTCAGATTTCAGCCTCCGAAGTAGCTAAGATTACTGGCAAGGGCCATTGGCACCCAACTTCATTAATCTTTAAATTGAAATTGCAGGACATATTTTAATATGACTGTTCTTTTCTAAGCTTTGGCACAATTCAATTCAAAATGTCACTCCTAAAAATAACATTAATTATAGTTCCATTTTTAAATAACTCCTTCAAAATTACAACTTAAATTGCCAGCTACATGACTGAGTACAAAATCAAATCACTGAACTTAATTATCTTTTATTCTTAACTATAAAGTCAATTAGTGGACAATTATAATATGATTTTATGAGCAATGGAAAGCAAAAATGTATTTGAGTAACTTGTGGCTGCTATGTTTGAGTACTAAAGGTAGCTGACATTTCTTTTTAGTTACTGAGGAAATATTAGATTTATACTCAGAAGGTTCTGTTATAATTGACCTTGAGAGATGGAGCAGTTCTTTCTTGTCTACAGATACTGTTCTGGATAAGGGGAATATTTGTTTATTGTACTGGTGCCTTGTCAGGAAAGCCTGAGCCAGAGAATTGCAGGGTTATCTCTAAGATTACTTCACTGTGGAATTTTTGTGGGGCGTGACATCATCTGTTTGATCTCTGGAGTTAGGACAACACTAATAGTAGATTGCTAATCTGATTAGAGCTTTTAGCTACTGACTAAAGCCTGGCACCCAAGAGGGTAAATGCTGGATCTCATATCATTTGTTTCAGTAGGGAATCCAACATAGTCATTATTCTATATTTCGATGGAAAATGAGGAAAGGACTTCCTAAAGCTTATCTTCTGACATAAAGTAACCCCTTATAAAGGTTTCCTTTTAGAAAACAGAGATACCTGTTAAGTACTATTAGGGAAAATAGTAAACAACTCATGAGAACTTTAGAATTGGAGGGTTAGAGGTACAATGTTTTAGACTTATCTGTCTAAAGCTGTCCAGTTTATGCCTGCTGGCCAGCATAATTGTTAATAGTGCCCTTTCATTCTAAGATATGCCAGCAAATAGTTTATTATACCATCACCCTGGTATAATAGTATCTTATAGCTCCAAACATACAGTAGACACTTGGTACCCTCAGGTTTGTAGTTACAAGTAGGCAGACACGGCGGATGAAGTTTCTTCTGTTCTGTTTGTTCTTTTCTCTGGAACTCCAGCCTAAGTATATAGTAAACTGTGACTTTCCCCCCTATCGTTTCATGCACATTATGTCTTCATTTCAGATCATTTCTAGTGACCGCTTACCTTTCTCCTGATGTATCTAGTGACTTTTTCAATCCAGATTTTTTTAGTTCTTAAATTTCTATTTGTATCTTTTACAACTTCTGTGTCTCTGCTGAAATTCTGCATCTTTTCACTTTTGCCCATTTTTCCCCCTAAATGTTCTCAATATAAACGTCCTCATGTTCTAATTCCACATCTGTGGAAGTGCTATTGATATTTCTCTTGACAGGCACCATATTTTCTTTTTCTTCTTTTTTTGTCCAAGCCCAAGGCTGGAACTTGGTATCTGATACTTTAGCTCATTGGCTGGTGCTCTAGCACCTGAACTATACCTCCACCCCCTTGAGTTAGTTCCCCTTTTTTGTTTTCCCCCCACATTTTCTTGCTTTTTCACACCTTTTAACTTTTTCCTTTACTATTATAGGCCAGAACCATACTGTAGAAGAACAGTAGGGACTACAGTAGATAATAACTTGTTCTTTTGTCTCCGAGCAGTTTGGATTAGGGGATGATTACTTTGATGTACTCTGAATTTGGAGCTTTGATTGGGCTGTAAGTTTTGGTTTACCAGATGCCTGGAGAACGAGGTTAGGTCCCATCCTTGAACATTGCTTTGATCTCTAAAGGCTGTAGGCCCAGAAGAGCTCTCTCTGCCTTTAAACTTTATTTGCCAAATCCCTCTGAGAGAGACCTGGTAGATTGAGCCTGGAGCTCAGTGTTATCTCTTTGTCATGAGCTACCATCTGTCCATAGCCTAGTGGAGCCATTAAAGAGCCAGCTCCTTTCTCCTTTTCCCTGCAGAACTTACTAACTGTAGTAAGCTTGTGCCTTTGCCAGGCCTTGTTCCTGTTCCTTGACTTGCATCACCTAGAAAGCGCTTATTTCTTATTGGAATTTGATCTATTCAATCTATTTGCACAGGTCTTTGATGTCTTTTAGGAAGGTAGGGCTTGCTTTTGAAATTCTTTAGTAGCTTTTGTTGCTTTAGAAGAATCTTTTGTAAATGTTCCTACCTTACTGGAAGTGGAGCTCTGAGCACTAATGGGAATGTAACTTTCTATGGCTCCTTCTCAGGGTGTACGAGAATAAACTCAGTGGACAGAACTAAGAATAGTGTTAAGTGTGCATCTCTGTACCTACCTGGTCAATCAGCTGGAGTGGAGAGTGAAGAGTTATTGCATCAAGACAGCACTGGGTTGAGGTGTGATTTGAGGTGGACCTACAGCTTCTTCATGGACAAGTTCTCCTGCAAAGAGGCCCAACATTGGCTTTCCCATGAGTTGTGAGGTAGCACACTTTTACCCTGTCTGCATTGCAGACTTGAATTGTATGTAGAGTACTTTCCTTTGGAAATCATCTACGAGTAAAATGGTGCAAACATAAAGAGAAAGCTACATTGTAGCTTTAATATCATAGTGATATTAAAGGAAAAGGTACTTCTTAGAGTGAATGAACTGAGTATATATTTGTGTGTGTGAAGTCTAGATGAGACATAATGAATTCATATCCTGATAAACCCATCATAAGTTGAAAATGTATTTAATCCATGTAATCCTACTGGACATCTCAACTTAGCCTGCCTTACTGTAAGCATGCCCAGGGCACGTAGTCTAAGTTGAGCAAAAATCATCCAGCATGATGTCTGTTTTTCAATAAAACATGTCCTATGTAGTGTATTAAATTCCTGTATCCACATAGCTCCCCGCAAAACAAACAAAAACGGTTGACATCAGTGACGGTAGAGTGACAGTTATCTACCCTCCTGATTGTGACTGGAGATGTCACAGGTGCTCAGCATCCCTGAAAAAAAGTCAGAATGTCAAATGCTAAGTATGGTTTCTACCACATATACTTTTGCTTTTGTACCATTGTATGTATATTTTCTTAAATGTTTAGTTTTTTTCTATTAAAATCTTTATTGTTGTGGCAAAATGACATAGAGCTAATCTATAGCATAGAAAGCATATGTGGGGAGGGGGAGCATTATAGGAGGACATTATTGCATTGCCACTCAATCACATCCAGTTCACTACAGAGACGTCAAATGTAGAATTCAGTGAGTTACTAGGAGTGAACAGAGCTTCATCCCAGCAGGACACAGATACTGTCATGGCTGCCTTCAGTCAGCCCCAAGCCCACATGAAGTTATGGCTTCATTTCTGCCTTGCTTTTGCTGATCTTCAAGTTCAGGTTCACACATGTGTATTGTTTAGTGTGGCTGAACATGTTTTTGAGCTTTTTCTTTTTTTCATGTTGTATGTATTAGTAGTTCATTTTTTTGTGTATTTATTTAGGTGAAGTTTATATTATAGAAGTAGCACTTTTGAAATGAACAGTTCAGTGGCTGTTCATACAGACACAGTACTGTGCAAGCAGCCCTTAGTTCTGAGATGTTTCCTTTTGTCTTCAGAAGTAAAACCTGTAGACACTGCCCATCTCAACCACCAAATAGGTACTCTGTTTTTAATGGGTGATTATATCCTGTGTGTTTCATAAATGGAGTAATATAACGTGTGACCTTGGTGTTCAGCTTCTTTGTGTGAGTGCATTAGTTGTGCTTTCATGATGTAGCATGTATTACAGTACTCAATCTTTTTTGTCTAAATAATAGTCCATGGTATGTTTATACTACGTTTTGTTTCTTCATCTGTTGTTGGCATTTGAGTTGTTTCTGCCCCTTAGCTACTGTGAATGTGTGTGTACATCTGATTGATTAGTTGTATTGGCTCTTTGGAGCCTATACCCAGGTATGTGATTAGGAGTCAAATGGTAATTCAGTTTAATTTTTTTGTTATTTTTTTATTAAAGAATTTATTAACATTGATTTTTACATCATATTTCAAATGACGTGTTTAACAAATAAGTATTCAAGAAGGGAATCTCTATATACAATCACAGGCTCTTAATTTTTAGAACATAATCAAAATTAGGCTAAGGGTTTGTATATCATAGATATGTATAATCAATGTAATAAAACATGTCTATAGAGTCATAAGTTTTTATGTCTATGTAGTTCTGTTTATATTTCCCTTACTATGTCCATAACATTGGGTATGCAAATATTGAGTGCTCACTCTTGCACTGTTTGGATCTGTTAGCCACATATTAAGGATACCATGTGCCTTTTGTTCCTTTGGTCTTGACTCGTTTCACTCAACATGATTCACTCTAGATTCATCCACTTCCCTGCAAATGCCATTATTTTATCATGTCTATTGGCTCTGTAGAATTCCATTGTATACATATATATATACACCACGTTTTCTCTATCCATTCATCCTCAATAGGGCATCTGGATTGTTTCCATCGCCTGGCTATTGTGAATAGTGCAGAGATAAACATAGCTGAGCAGGTGTCCTTATCATATCTTGGGTTCTGATGTTCAGGGTAGATGCCCAGAAGTGGTATGGCGGGATCCTAGGGAAGGTCATTTTTCCACACCACTTTCCAGAGTGGCTGAACTAGTTTACAATCCCACCAGAAGTGTAGTAGGGTTCCTTTTTCTCCACAACCCCTCCAACAACTGTCATTGTCTAAGTTCAAAATCTTGGCCATTCTTGTTGGGGTAAGGTGGTATCTTAGGGTTGCTTTTATTTGCATTTCCTTTATGACCATGGATGATGAACATTTTCTCATATGTTTTTCTGCCATTTTAATCTCTTCTTTTGATAAGTTTCTCTTTAGTTCCCTTGCCCATTTAGTAAATGGTTTGTTGGATTTGGGGGGGATTAGTTTCTTGAGTTCCCTGTAGATACTGGATATTAAGCATTTTTCAGATGTATTATTGGTAAATATCTTTTCCTAGTTGGTTGGCTGTCTCTCTACTTTTGTGGCTATGCTTTTATCTGTACAGAAACTTTTTATTTTTAGGTAGTCCCATTTATCGAGTCTCTCTCCAATCTGTTGTGACCCTGGGATTCTGTTCAGGAATCTTTTGCCTGTGCCTATGAGTTCCAGTGTCTCTCCTACTCTATCATGTAGCAGTTTCATGGTTTCTGGTCTGATATTGAGGTCTTTGATCCACTTTGAGTTAATGCTTTTGCATGGTGAAAGGCTAGGGTCAATTTTTAGTTTTCTGCATGTGGCTGCCCAGTTTTGCCAGCACCAATGATTGAATAGACTGTGTTTGTTCCACTGTATATCTTTGGCTCCTTTGTCAAATACAAGTTGCCTATAGGTATGTGGTTCTATTTCTGGAGCTTGTATTCTGTTCCATTGATCCTCTGGTCTGTTTTTGTGCCAATACCATGCTGTTTTTATTATTATGGCTCTATAGTAGAGTTTGAAGTCTGGTATTGTAATACCACCTGAATTGCTCTTTTTGCCTAGAATTGTTTTGGCTGTTCTAGGTCTTTTCTTGTTCCATATGAACCTTTGGATTGCATCTTCTATTTCAGTAAAGAATGTCTTTGGGATTTTGATGGGGATTGCATTGAATTTGTATATCAATTTTGGCAGTATAGCCATTTTTACTATGTTGGTTCTCCTTAACCATGAGCATGGGATGTCTTTTCATTTCCTAGTGTCCTCTTTAATTTCTTTTGTTAGGCTTTTGTAGTTTTCATTAAATAATTCCTTTACATCTTTGGTTAAGTTAATTCCTAAGTATTTTATTCTTTTGGGGGCTATTGCGAATGGGATCATTTTCTTGATTTGGCCTTCTGTTTATGTATTGTTGGTGTACAAGAAGGCTACTGACTTCTGAAGGTTGATTTTGTATCCTGCCACTTTGCTAAAGTGGTTTATTAATTCTAGGAGTTTGGGGGTGGAGCTTATTGGGTCACTCAAGTAGAGGATCATGTCATTTACAAATAGGGATAGCTTAATTTCTTCTTTCCCTATGTGGATTCCTTTGATGTCTTTTTCTTGCCTTATTCAGTTTAATTTTTAAAGGTCTCCCATACTGATTTCCATAGTACCTATGTCATTTAATGTTGCCCCCAGTTCAATGGGCTCTTGTTTCTCCATGCCACCACCAGGGAGAAACTTACTTATCTCCCCTTTGAAAATTGAGACTTATACTGCAGAGTGCAAAGTGCCATCAATTTATTGATTTGCATTTCCCTAAGGCCCACTGACTCTGAGTATCTTTCCATGTTGTTGGAAAATATAAACAAAATGTCTTGAGTTGTTTGTTTGGGTTGTCTTTGAGTTTCATTTTTATGTTCTTTTGTTGCTAAATTCTTTGGATATTGTCCAGAGAGCACCACTTAGCTCTGTGAGTCACACTGGAGATGGGAGGGTAAACAGCACCAGGAGAACATGACTCCGTTGTTGACAAGGTTTACATGGCTACATGGTAGTAGCCATGTAGAACTCCCCCTGTTGAGAGGTGTTTGGTTTTGCTTTTTGGAAATAGTCTCACTAAGTAGCTGAAGTTGACTTTCTAATGAAGTCTAATTTAGTCTTTCTTGTATTACTTATGTTTTTTTTGTATCATATCAACATTGCCAAATCCATCATAATGAAGTTTTGTTTCTGTCTTTTCTTAATTTCTGTGATTTTATTTTAGCGCATTTTAAGTCACTCTACGTTTTGAGTTAACTTTTGTGTATCATTTGAGGTAGATGTCAGTGCTCGTTCTTTGCATGGGAACATCCAGTTTTTCCAACGCTGTTTGCTGAAGATCACTCTATTCCTTTAAATGATATTGGCACACTTGTCAAAAATCAATGAGTGGTAGATGGGTGGATTTGTTTTGGGAGCCTCAATTCTGTTTATTTCTGTATATTGCCTGTCCTGTACCAGACCAGAACCATGCTGTCTTGACTACCAATGTTTTGAATTAATATTTTCAAGTATAATTCTTCTAGTCCTATTGTTCTTCATTTTCCTAAACATTATTTTGGTTGCTTTTGGTTTCTTGCAATTTCATTTGAATTTCAAGGATTGATTTTTCTGTTTTTGAGTTTGTTCTTTATTTCTGAGTAAAATTATATTGTATTTATGTATGAGTTGTATAAATCATACTATATTGTATGAATTGTATTGAAGTGTATTTATCCAGACTCGTATTCAGTTGAGCGAATTCTGGTAATGGAGAATGAACTGATACATATATTTGATTCTTAAGTCTGTATCTTCTTTCTCATACTAATTTGGAGCTTAGGACTTTCGTTTTTGTCAGGTGCTACCTTAAATGAGGTTATTCTTCGGAAGCATTTGTTGCTAAGGAACCAGTGGCTTTTTGGCCATGTCTTTTTCCTACTTTAGAAAATGATGTGTTTTTAAGGAATAATATTTCTCTGTTCATGATTTATATGTTTTATCAAGAAAAATAATACTTTGAAACTCTTGTACAAATAATTTGTGTGCTTTCTTCACAGGTGCCCTTTTTATCTTCTTTGGAAGGTCATATTTATTTAAAAATAAACTGCCAAGTGAATTCAAGTGTTGAAGAAAAAGGATTTCTAGTAAGTAACATTCCATAATTCTCTGACTTGTGAACTCTAGGCTTGGCTCTATAGGAATGAAGGTCTTTGTGATCCCACAGTGAACTGGTTCTATGATGATTTGCTTCATGTCACTCACTGTGCAGGTGCTGGAATGAAAGATAACCCTGCACTCAGAGTTGGGCTAAACAAAATGAGCAGGGGCACATATTACTGTAGGAGAAAGCAAAGGGCAGTAGAGGAGGGAACTGTGGGTGGGCAAGAATAATTAAGCTACCAGAAGAAGCAGCCTCTCTCTCCCTCTTCCCCCTCTCCCTTCCCCTCCCTCCCTTCCCTAGTCTTGGGGCTTCTCAGGGCCTGGACACTGTCTTTGGGCTTTCTTAAGGGTAGCACTCTACTACTTGACCCACTGTGTATGTGGTATCAAGGAATCAAACCCAGGGCTTCATGAATGCTAGGCAAGCACTCTACCATTAGGCTACACTTCCAGCCCTAGAAGAAGCAACTTCTGGACTGCTGAGTAAGTTAGCCAGGAGGAAAGAGTATCGTTTTCTTTCATACACAATGGCCTGGGCCCCTCCTTTGCACCTCTCCCGGTTCCCCGTCCCCCCCCAAGAAAAAGGAAAGAAGGATGTCACACTCCTAGCAGGTGTTGGGGATAGTGAGAGCTTCCCATGTGGTGATGGTGTCGGGCTGGGTGAAGAGACTGGTGGGGATAGTACAGTTAGGGAAGATAGACCTTTTAAAAATTTTGGGTGATATTCTGAAGGCTATGTTTGTGTTCTTATTGTAGAGTTCGAAGCAAAGGGAAAAGAAAAGCATATTTGGGACTTTTTTTCTTTTTCTTTTTCTTTTTCCATTTTATTTTGCATTTATTGGCCCTGGGGTTTGAACTTGGAGCCTGAGCACTGTCCCTGAGCTTTTTTTGCTCAAGGCTAGCACTTTACTACTTGAGCCACACTTCCATTTCTAGCATTTCTACTTTTTTTTTGTTTGTTTCTGAGGTAGCAAAGACTCGAGCCTACAGTCTCATGCATGCTAGGAAAGTACTCTATCAGTAAGTCACATTCTCAACTCCCACATCCAGCTTTTTTGGTTAATGGGAGGAAAAGTGTCTGAGGGACTTTCCTGCCTGGACTGGTTTTGAACTATGATCAACAGACTCCTGAGTAGTTAGGATTACAGATGTGAGCCACCAGCTCCCTCGCTACACATTTGGGATTTTAAAAAGGCATCTTGGACAGGGAAGGTGGCTTCTTGGTAGAATGCTTGCCTCACACATATGAAACCCTGGGTTCAATTCCTCGGGACCACATAAACAGAAAAGTGGTGCTGTGACTCAAATGGTAGCCTTAAGCATTTAGCTCAGGGACAGCACCCAGGCCCTGAGTTTAAGCCCCAGGACTGGCAAAGAAAAAGGTCATCTCGACTGTTGTGTGGAGGTGTGGAGTAGGGTAGCAATTCTGAATATGAATTAGAGAGACCAGGGAGCAACATGGAGCGAGAGAAGAGAGGTACTCGTAGGCCCTAGTGGTGTGGCTGTAGGGAGAGGGAAGGCAGAGGGCAGATGCTCCCTAACCCCACATTCTGCCTTGAACAGTATGGGTGGCAAGGGTGCTTCAAAAAAGGGAAGGAGAAAGTCTGCTTCTTCCCAGATTTGGATTTGGGAACGGTATCTTCCATCTCCACATTTTATTAAGAAAAATACAAGCAATGATGTTAGTGAAATTTTATAATGAACGCCACCTATCAACCATCTAGATTTTATCTTTAATGTGAAACAGTTTTTCACTCTTAAAAAAAAAATCACCCATTATTAGCCACCCATTTACCATGGTCCAGTCTGTCTAATATTCTTGGAAGAGTTTCAGAATTATTGTAGACATTAGATATTTTTCCCCTTAAAACTTAAGCATACATGCCCTGAGTTTGGCCAAATGCCTACATCAACCATTAGGATCTAGACTATTACCGGGACTGGGAGTTTGGCCTAGTGGTAGAGTGCTTGCCTAGCATGCACGAAGACCGGGTTCGATTCCTCAGTACCACATACATGGAAAAAAAGCCAGAAGTGGTACTGAGGCTCAAGTGATAGAACTCTAACCTTGAGAATGTCCAAGGACTGGTCCTGAGCTCAAGCCCAGGACTGGTAAAAAAGAAAAAAAGAAAGATCTAGACTATTATCATTCCTGCAAGCTCCCTACCCTTCTCCCCAATTACTTCCCACCCACAGCGGGAAGTTTTAGTTAGATTCTGAAGAGTTTGAATTTTAGATGCTTAGAATTGTGTGCCAAAGATCTCAGTTTGGAACTTACGTTGTACATTTTGGTTGAAATGAAGATTTGGATGCCTACATTGTGGTGAGAATGACAGAGTCCAGGGGCTCCGATCTGGAGGAGCAATAATATTTCAAGGATAAAGTGGCAGAGAAATCTCAGAGGTGATGGCAGGGCAGGGAAGGAGATTTTAGGGTCATAGTTGACTGTCGAAGACAGACTGAAGGAGACTGGATGGCTAAAAGAGAGGGGTTAGCACAAGGGCCGGCCTTGGCTCCAGCCTTGGAAGAGCAGACACCAGAGTATGCTTGGTCAGAGCCAGCCGGAGTGAGAAGCAAGGGCATGAGCAGCTCTTAGAAACAAAAGTTAGCAGCAAAGGAGTGAAAAGAGGAAACCATCATGTTGGCAGAGGTCTGTAGGAGTGCAGGAGAAACCTGAGCAGCTTTACACATAAAGTGGGTTTAATAGGCCAAAGAGGTATCACGAGAGGAAGAACTGCACCTAGGCCACAGGTTTCAGGAGTTGCTCTTTTTCCATGATCAGAGACCAGTGTGAGAAGGGATGATGCAGAGAAGATTGTGGGCATGGTAAAGCTCTGATTGGTTTCTCTGTGACAAAATTTGATGGACAGAGGACTGTACCAATCAGTTTGCATTTGCTATCAGAGCAGGAAGAGAGCTGGACTGCAGCTAGGTAAGATGGATGCTAGGAAGGTATTGTAATGCATTGTCCTTTCTTGTTAGCTTTCCTCTGAAGTCCAGCAGGTGGCAATAGGTAGTCTTGCAAAACAAGTGATTGGTTTCATTTGTTTTTTGTTTTTTTTTTTTTAAATAAAATTCTGACCTACACACCGTGTTTAATCTCTTAACCTTTTCATGTAACTGTTTTCATTTTTATTGTACACACAGTTAGCAACAGATAGCAGGTTTACTTTCATGTAGTTTTTGAACTGTGCTTCTCTGCACTCTGTCTGCCTTGACTCTTGGAGTGATCTCCCGCCTCTACAGTGAGCAACAGGAGAGGAGCCTTACAGCCAAGCAGCTGAAAGTTTCCAGCTCTGCTCCTCATTTTCCTCAGCCATGGAAAAGGCAAAGCCATCATTTTTTTCTTCTCTGATCATAGTGTGTAATAATGTGTCATTCTGATTCATTAACAGTTCCATAGCTGTTTCCTTTAAGTATAGCAGGTAAACGTAGACACCGGAGGGAGCCAGCGAGTCACCTTCTAACTATAGTGCTTGAGATTAAAATGACAAGATTTCTTCCTTGATGGGTTGCCCAGGCATGCCTTGGGAAAAGAAAGGGGGAGAAAAGAGGGTATTTTTAAATGTGTTTATAATGGCACCTCTCACAACACAAGCCAGCCACATCAGTTGCTGCCAAGAGGAAAGCAATGGTTTGCTGTTGCCAGGGGATGCAGGCCCCCCCACTGTCATTGCTGCAGACATCTGCAGGCACCCGTGAAAGCTGCATACTCGTGACAGAGAATGTAAGGACTATGTAGTCTAGAACCTCCTTCACTCTGGCCTGTGTGACAGCATTGGACCCTTGTGATAGCCCTATACCTGACAAAAACAAAAACTTCCTAAAGTAGTTTTAAAAATCAACAGTGAGGGGGTTGGGAGCATAGCCTAGCGATAGAGTTCTCACCTAGCATGCACAAAGCCCTGGGTTCAATTCCTCGGTACCACATACTCAGAAAAAGCCTGAAGTGATTCAAGTGGCAGAGTGCTAGCCTTGAGGAAAAACTATCCAAGGACAGTGCCCAGACCCCGAGTTCAAGCCCCAGGACTAGAAAAAAAAAAATCAACAGGACTAGCATCAAAATTAGAGCTCTGGTGAACTATTACTGAAAACAGTGAGGGCCCCTCAGCTCTGCCTCTCCTGTGTAAATGGAAGTTTGTCTTTGGACAGAGGTCACGTGTCCCCAGTGACTGACTGGAGTGCCACATGGAACCCATAAGACTGCCCCCCTTACTAGCAGGTCAGGTCACTCACTTGCTTTCCTTTGGCCCCAGCTGCACAGGTCTGACTTCAGGGGATGCTTGTTCCATGTGTACTGAAGGTGAGGTGGAGAACTCGAGTATGGCCTTTACCACAGATGTCCATCCAGGCCTCTGGTCACCCCCAACTTCTGGTCCCTTTAGGAAAGCCCATCTGTTTAGCATTTTACTTTATTCTCTTCTCTGGCACATAGTTAAAGATCATTTATGGATACCAGGCTTTGGGAAGGTTTGAAATAGGTTCAAATATATTAGGGGACATTGAATTACTTTTCTGATGTGACCAGCCAGTAGTGTTCATTACAAAGGCAAAAAGCACCATAAAAAGTCTTGATTTCAACATGAAACAGGACACAATTGAAATGTAACATGCTGAATCAGCACCACCAGTTCTAAAGCCTGCCTTTGTCTTTTTCAGACCATATTTGAAGACGTTAGTGGTTTTGGTGCCTGGCACCGGCGGTGGTGTGTTCTTTCTGGAAACTGTATCTCGTACTGGACGTACCCGGATGATGAGAGGCGGAAGGTAATTTAAACAGTCTGTGGTGCACACTGACTTCCATGTGATGTTTGTACACATGGCACCCTGCCTGTGTGAGACCTATGGGAGTGCTGTGTGCTTGCATGCACTCATGTGGAAGTTTTATATCCTGTATGTATTACTCTTTACATACTCCCAGGTGTATATTTTTCCCTCTTTTCTCATAATACTTTTGTTGACATGTGTTAATAGACAGTAGCTAATACTTTTCGCTGGAAATGTGTGAAATTCAATTTGGTATTATTAAAAGATAGTATCTATGCACCTCATTCCTGTCTAACTTGAACTTTGAACCTGAGGTCCCCTGCTTCCCCTTCTCCTTTCTGCTGGCCTCCCTGGCCTCTGCTGACCACTGTGCTATCAACTCCTCCTCATTTGCAGGTTTGACATGTAGACATGATGTGTGGTGTCTGTCTCAGATTCCATGGTTAGCAAGGATAAAAGGCGTTACTTGTCTTAGGCTGAGCAGATCCCACTGTTCATGTACCACTCTGTTACCTGCCGATGGCCACTGGGTGGTGTCCGAGGCTGGGCGCTGCCATCTCTGTGTAGTGCTGACCTCTCTTGGACACACTGATTTTAGTTCCCTTGAAATTATGCACAGTCTTGGTTCCATCAGTACCTCCACAGAGAAACTTCCACTTGTCCAGATTTGCTCAGCGTACAGAGGGGGTGGATTGACTGTATCCTCACCAGTAATCATTGTATTTTGTTCTTTTGGTGGTAGTCAGTCTACCAAGTGTGAGGCAATGCCTCATGGCTTTGAGCTGCATTTCTCTGAGGACTAGACATCATTAAAATATGGTTGTCTTATACCTATTGGTTATTTGTGTATCTTCTTTTGAGAAGTATCTGTTCCATATCTCACCTAATTTTGGGGGGCCATACCTAGGGCTTGAACTCAGGGACTGAATGCTGTCCTTGAGTTTTTGTATTCTAGGTTAGTACTCTACCACTTGAGCCACAACTCCACATCCTACATTTTGGTGTTTAACTGGGAGTATGAGTTTTATGGACTTTATTGTCTGAGCTAACTTCGAACCATGATCCTCTGGTGTGAGCTATTTGAGTAGCTAGGATTATAGGCATAAGCTGCTGGCACCCCACCTACCTTGATCATTTTACAAATAGGATTATTTGGTTTCTGATAGTTATGTTTTAACTTTTAAATTAATGGCATCTTAAACTAATTTGTACCACTTAGACATCACTTAGTCCTTACTGACTAAATAGCCTATTTCTTTTCTACTTATATTTTGAAATTTATTTCTAAAGAATCCCATAGGAAGGATAAATCTGGCAAATTGTACCAGTCGTCAGATAGAACCAGCCAACAGAGAGTTTTGTGCGAGACGCAACACTTTTGAATTGATCACTGTCCGCCCACAACAAGAAGATGACCGGGAGACTCTTGTCAGCCAGTGCCGGGACACGCTCTGTGTCACCAAGTATGTGTGACTATTTCTGTCAACTAAGTAATTGTCCACCCTCTTACCACACAGACTCTTTTTGTTTTGTTTTGTTTTGTTTTGTTTCTTTTCCCCTAGCAATGGTATAGGGAAATATGGAGACGGGTGAGAAATCTGCGCTCTTATTTGTTCTCCTAGGAACTGGCTATCAGCAGATACTAAAGAAGAGCGGGATCTCTGGATGCAAAAACTCAATCAGGTTCTTGTTGACATTCGACTCTGGCAACCTGATGCTTGCTACAAACCTATCGGAAAACCTTAGACGTGGACATCTCCATTCCAGGGATAGACTTTGAACAATGCTCTTAGAAAACTCTTTAACAGCATCAGGTTTTGCTGATTGCATTTTATGCTTTAACAAAAAGGGTTTGTGCAAATATACACTACCTATTATGCAGTATTTATGTCTTTTGTATGTAGAACTTTATCTCCTTTCTCTCATCATTCATAGGTGATTGGAAGTCAATTCATTGTAGCTGATTTTGTGAAGTCTAAATTTAAATCCTAGATTCCTCAAAGAAATCTAATTGATGAACAAGCTATTTTTGTAAAATGTAAGGCTTTCTGAGCTGTCCTCTAAGAGCTGTGGATCTTGAAATAGCAGAATGGCAGACAGACAGAGACCTTCGACTGGCTCATCCCTCCTCTAGCCACTGTAGTTTTTCTAAAAGGTGATCATGCATTGGTTACCTAGGGCTTCTTACTGGAGGACTGAGGAAGACTTGGATGGGACTTTACAGAAACATTTTTGGTAATGGAGATAGACCTTCTTCACAGTGAGTGTGTGTGAGTAGATGTTGAGACTGCCTTCAAGGATATAGACACACAGGGGATGTGTAAGTTGATAATAATCACCCCATTTACGTTTACAGTTCCTGTTCTGCAGTGTGTGCACATTTTTTATAGAACTTCAGCCTTTATCAAAACACTTATTTTTGCCATGCAGCTGATAGACTCTCCAGCGTTAATTAGCAGGGTAATTCCCAATGCTCCTGCCGCACGGACAACATAAACTTCAGTGCCTTTTTATGAAAAGGAATCCGCTTTTTCCAAGCTGCTATGGACTAACACTTTGCTTGCCAAAGTTCTTGTCTACTCTTCTTTTCTTCCACATCATATATGTTAGTGTCTAGAAACATTTTTTGAAAAAAAAAAAACAATTATATCATATTATCTTTTAAAGCCTAATTCCTTTTTTTAATTTAAAAATATTATAAAGAATATATGAATACACTTGGGATTTCTTCCTTGAATCATTAAAAGTTATTGATAGTTTCATTTATAAACACTAAATTCTGTCACCTGTTATTTCTTACTCATTCAAGTGTGTTTTTCTTTTATGTATATTATACAAATGTATTTTATGACCTCTTACCTAAATAAATAATTGTAAATAGTTGAAGGAATTGGTTATTTAAGAAAGGCTGCGTGTGGTTGGCTGCTCTGCATGCCCGTGCTGAAGCTGGATGCCAGTTTTATTTATCTGTTTACTGTGGTACTGGGGTTTGAACTGAAGGTCTTGTACTTGCTAGGTTTGTTGAGGGCTGTCATCAGGGTGTGAAGCCCAGGTCTGCAGCCCATCTGAGGCCTGTGCTGGAGAAGGGCATGCTTCTATTCCCTTTACATGGCTGTTGGATGGATTTGGTGTGTCACACAGTAGCAGCATGGGGAAGGTAAAAGTTTTAGCAAGGATTTTAGAGCACGACAGGATTAATGTCTTTTGCAGTATTGGAAAGGGAGTTCAGGACCTCCTCTTTTTTTTTTTTTTTTTTTTTTTGCCAGTCCTGGGCTTAAGCTCAGGGCCTGAGCACTGTCCTTGGGCTTTCTCAAAGCTAGAGCTCTACCATTTGAGCCTCAGCACCATTTCTGGCTTTTTTCTATGTATGTGGGGTACCGAGGAATCGAACCCGGGTCTTTGTGCATGCTAGGCAAGCACTCTACCACTAGGCCAAACTCCCAGCCCAGGACCTCCTCTTTTTGTGAGGCTTTAATTCTATTTATTTAAGTCATCATTTTTATTATGGAATACTTACAAGAATAGACATAAACTCCCTTTGTTCTAAGCTATCTTTTCCAGGATATATAAATAGTAAATAGCCTTGGAAGACAAAGAAATTTCCTCAGAACAGAGAGCAGATTTACTTAGGACCTTAAATGATAGAAATAGACCTTTTCTTAGAAGAGAACAAAAGGCAAACATGTCACTCATTACCAAAGATCCTAGTTCCTTGAGCTCCGATTTCCTCTCCTGTATTGGAACTAAGCATGGGAAGGCATCATCTCTGCATTCCACTATAGGACTTGGAGCTGGAGCCAGCACAGTTGTGAATGGTCTCATTACTTTTACTGCTAGGAGTGATGTCTGTGTCTTCCCCACATCCATGAATCTGGCAAGGCCATCTTGCCAGCCTGCTGGCCCTTTTTCTCCCTGAGTTTATCTTACCTACCTTGTACTTCTAAACCCTGATATTAAAGATATTTGATATTAAAGATATTCCTTATCTACATGGTGAATATGGAACTTCAAGGGGAAATATCTGGGTTGCGAGATACTATATTCACAAAGGAGTGACAGAAGGACATGCATTTCTAAATGGTACCCTTGGCGCACTTGTATTAAATTTTGGTTCTTTTTTTTTTTTTTTTTACTATCTGCTGATTTTGATGGACATGAGACAACAATATAAAATTCATTGTGGCCTACTCTTGGGGTGTTTTCAAGGACACTGACAACAAAAATTATTCAGTGTCCTCTTTATGGGGACATTTGTCTCAGGTGTTTAGAAAAGCTGCATGTCTGTTGAATGGTTGTAATGCTCTTATCCTGTGGACATTAAATCTTCTACATGATTAGGTATCTTTACTGTCTGCACCTCTTGGAAGTACAGAACCAAATCTGTGGTCCCGCTCTTAGAATTAATCAAGCTTACAGTGCATGTATTCAAGAGTACAAAGCTTTTTACCTTGGGTACTTTTCTTCACCTTATTTCTTCACCTTTTTTTTTTTTTAACATTTTAGTCATGTGTCTTCCTGTTTTCCTTTTAATTGGCTTGTTAGGGTCTGATTTTTTTGTATAATTTATTAAGACTGACAGTTTCTGCTTGTCTACTCAACCTCTCTCCAGTTTTTTTTTCCCTCCCCTTCTATCCCTCCCCTCCCCTTTCATCCCTCCCTTCCCCTTTCCTTCTCTGCCTTCCTCTTCCCCTTCTCTTCCTTGTCTCTCCTTCTCTTGGTATACATACCTCTTTGGGTACATATGTGACAGAAGCCAGGAGATGCACTTCAGAAGAGAGAACAGATCTGAATATGCTATTCCTCAGTCATTACACACCAACAGATTATTTGGCCCATTGTACAAGTCTAAACTAGACTTTTCTTAGATTTTTGGAGGTTTCCTCCATTGGCTGCTAAGTCCCAACATTTCTCTTGTGATATCAAGAACTGTTTTGGGCCAGGCATGGTGGCTCACACCTATAATCCTAGCTACTCAGGAGGCTGAGATCTGAGGATTAAGGTTCGAGGCCAGCCTGGGCACAAAAAGACCTGAGACTCTTATTTTTAATTAACCTCTAGAAAAATGGGAGGTGGGGCTTGGCTCAAGGGTAGGACAGTAGCCTTGAGTTGATGAGCTGAGGAACAACACCCCAGCCCAGGGGTAGGGTGGTAGCCTTGAGCTGAAGTGCTCAGGGATAGCACCCAGGCTGAGTTCAAGCCCCATGATCCCCACCATCCCCCCAAAAGAACTGTTTTGGTTTTTGATCATTTGATGTGATTTGATATTGGTCTCTGGAGGCTTTGCTGGGTCCTTAATCTATCCCCAGCATTTTGAAATCTCAGGAAAATGATGGGCCTTTCTGGGCATCTATATTTATTGTGCTCCTACCTTGACTTTTTCAGGCCCTGGGAGTGGACCCAGTATCAGGTGAAGCTAAGACAGAATGCCTAGCCATGAGAACCATGTCACATGCCGGGAAAACACTTTGAGAGTTTGTCTGAGGGACAATTTGCTTTCATGTAGAGGAGGAAGATGAATGTGTCCATGAAAATATAAGAAAGGATAACTCTCTCTAGATGAGTATGTGTATAAATGAGGATTAGGACAGAATGAAACATGGTAGGTACAACATAATCAGCAGACTCTCTCGTGTTATCACTGTATTAATTCGCTCATTCTGTTGGACAATCATCAGAGCCCAGTAGGCAGCTCTGTAATCATTGTGTGAATTTCTGCTTCTGCAAGCAAAAGCCGAGTCAATAGTGTTCTCAAAATGTGTTCATACTTGTTGCACTATTGTATTTTTGTAAGTGACATATAGTAAGTAACACAGTCAATTATCACATGCATGAAAAGTCTGCCATGGCATTATTTTTTCTCTGAGAACTATGGGGAGATCCATAGGAAATGAGGGCTATATTAAATATGCAGGAAAAGGAAAATAATGAGAGCCAGAACATGACTCTGAGAGTTGTTGGTGAATGCCTTTAAATTTTGTTTCTCTTTTGACTCTGAGAGAACACTTTGGATTTTGATAAAGGAAGGGTTTGTGAGGTGGTGAAGCTCATTCTGCAGACTCCTACTTGGTGAAAGGCCTCTCCCTAACAATGTACATGATGGGTGAAGAGGGAGATTTGAGATGTTTGCACAGTTTCTTACAGTGCTTCCCCAGTTTAATTGACTTTCTTAATTAATTGGTTATGTTGGATAAAAAGGGCTCATTATAAATTTTAATTTTAACAGTTTTCTCCTGTCACAATAAGATTGCATACAAGAAATTCTGTTTTTATGAAAAGACATGTATTTGAGCTCATTGGCTACAATTACCCCCAAGGCCTTGTCATACAGCTAACTGAATTCTCTGTGAGTCACTGAGCAGCATGAAGCCTGGCTGAAAAGTTCAACAATAGCTGGGACAACAAAACAGAGATGTCATATCCAGATGGCCCTTGATGTGTTTTCAAATGAAGAAGATACAGAGTTGGAGCTGATTGCTCGTGGCTTATGCCTGTCATCCTAGCTTTTCAAAGACAGCTCGGGCAGCAAAGTTTGAGACTCTTATCTCCAGTTAACCAGCAAAATGCTAGAAGTGAAGCTATGATTCAATTTGGTAGAGTGTCAGCCTTGAGCAAAAAAGCTAAGGAACAATACTCAGACCCTGAATTCAAGCCACACACACATACAGACAGCAGAAATGGAAGACATTGCCATTGCTGACCTTGTCAAAGAATGATTTAGTGGAAGCTGGTTTATAGAAGGTAAAAAGTGAAAGATGTCCAGAGAACATGTTCTATCTTCCTTCCTCTAAAGAAATAAATAGTTCATAAGCTCTATGTATCTTTAGGCACATGAGATTCTATTAAGGCTTAGCCCTGATAGTCAAAGCAAAAACATACAATGATTTATATAACTGAAAACCCAGACAACTGGTCTACTAGTGAGATAGACTATTGGAAATTAGACAATGACCTTTGCTTTTTGCTGTACATTTATTAAAGAAAGAGGTTGTGATTGTTACTAAAAGCACTAAGAAGGAGTACCTGTAATTCTGTTTTTATCTTTGAGCAGGCTTTTGGAGAATTTTCCCAGAGTCTTCAAAATCCTGCTCTTAACATCTACAAATAGATCTTAATGTTAAGATCTTTCTTCTGTATTAAGAGGAGGAAAAGAACATTCAGGGGATTTTCTTCTCTATAGAGGATAAAGACAACAGACCCCTTTTTTAGTTTTCAGGCATTTATCATGTGTTCCCCTATTCTCTGGTTTGCCTTTAATCAACTCTGCAGGAACAAGCAGGCACGCATCCACCTAGATCCTACCATTCCCTTTCTAGTCTGTGCTGCCAAACCCAGTGACTCAGAATTCTCTGTCAAATGGCTGCAGTCTGCATTCAGAGGCTGTGATGGTCTCCTCCTCAACCATATGGCTTCCTTGACCCAGAGGTGTAATTGTTCACAGGGTGATAGAGAAAAATCATTTGCCTCCCTGGACCTGGGCCTATACAGCTCTCAGATGAATCACTAGGTGGTGCCAGTTGCTTTTGTTAGCTTCTCCTGGAATAACTGAGACATTACAAAGATTGGTTACTTGCTCTTAAGATCTTAAGATCTTTATTATGAATTCAGCCATGATTGTAGTTTAAAATGTGTAGGTGTGTATAACATCCTTCAGAACATTATATGCTAAAAAACTAAACAGCCAAAATGGAGAGCTATTTATGTTCCCCAACTACCCAGCTTTAATTTGATGCAACTCTGAAAACTCATTTGCACAGGGTGGCTCATTCAGATTCTCAATTGCTTGCCAGGGCAGGCACCACCTGGGAGCTGAAGGCTGCTGGAAGGCTGTGCACAGCATTAGCTGTGGAGAAGAGGTGAGGGTTTGCATGTATGTTGGAGGCATGGCTCTCCTCCTCCTCCCCTTCACTCACAAGCACCTTGGCATGGTCTCAGCAGGGCAGTTGTATTTTCTCTGTAAGAACCATGTCTTTGGTCTGGGAGTTTGGCCTAGTAGTAGAGTGCTTGCTCTAGCATGCATGAAGACCTGGGTTCGATTCCTCGGTACCACATACATAGAAGAAAGTCAAAAGTGGTGCTGTGGCTCAAGGCTAGAGTTCTAGCCTTGAGAAAAGTCCAAAGACAGTGCTCAGGCCCTGAGTTCAAGCCCCACAACTGGCAAAAAAAAATAAAAATAAATAAAATTAAAAAAAAAAAAGAAGAACCATGTCCTTGAGATGCCATGGTTAATTGGAGTCAGCAGAGTGCTGTCCTTCTCTTTTGGAAGATGACCCCATACTCACTGGTGTGGAGTCTACTCAAAGCCACCATAGGATAGGATATGGTGGCTTATATCTATGACCCTAGCTCCTATGAGGTAGGAGAATGCTTTGAGTTCTTTATCATCAACTGAATTTTTCTTTATATTCTAGAATAATCTATTCACTTTGGGATCCACATGAAAAAAGAAATTGTCCAGTGCCATCTTGAATGTCTAAAGCTCCTCCTAGCCAGGTGCAGTGACTCAAGCCTATAATCCAAGCTATTTGGGCAGTGAAGAGAGGGGAATGGGTGTTTGACGCCACTCCCAGAAGAAAAATATGTGATAGGAAGAATGATATTATGTCATTTGCAGGGAAATAGATGGGCTTGGAAAAGAATTATGTTAAGTGAGGAAGTTAGATCTAAATTATCAATATATATGTGAACATACATGCATCTATACACACATTGACTAAGGTGTGGTACATGCAGGGCTTATTCCAAGGGCGTAATGCCTTTGAACAAGCTAATTTACAGTTTTAACAAAATGAATACCTAAGGTGAAACTTGCTGGCTGGGTTGGAAGCTAAGGTAGGGAGAGAGAGGAAGGGTGGGTGAAATACAGTCACAGCACTCTGTTCATCTGTGAAAATGGAAGGAGTTCACTTGAGGGCAGGGGGAAGAATGACAGGAGAGGTGATGTTGATCACAGTGCATTATACTCATGAACAGGACGTGTTGAATTGAAATTCCTTTGCATAACTACCCTAAGATAGCAAATAATTACAAATTTTCTGAGACTCCATCTCAACCGTGGCTGGCTGTGGTGGTAGGCACCTGCCAGTTACATGGGGAGGCGCAAGTAGGAAAATCACAGTCTAGGCCGGCCCAGGTAGAAAGTGAGATCCACCTCAGAAATAACAGATGGAAGAGGGGTCTGGAGACATGACTCAAGCCTGTATGGCAAGCCTGAAACCCTGAGTTCAAGACCCAGGCTACAGAATGAGTGTCAGCAATGTGAGCCAGCATCTAATTAACATGGCTTCTCCTGTTCTGCAAATTGTAAAGGGACTCTGTTCCTTTGAATGGAAGCAGGAAAAGTCAGGTGGCTAAATAAATTTGTCAGTGGGCTAGGGAGAAACTGTAGTTTGTACATTACCTCAGGATAAGAATAAGTTAAAGCAGTTGTATTTTAAAGTTGTGTTTTCAAAGTAATTCCTGAACCAGGCTCCTCTCCTTTTCATAGCTTAATTGTTCATCATCTCGTTTTCCCTTATGCCTCCTATCTTTCAAATTGGAGCCCTGTTTGCTTGTTTGTAGTCTAAAATTGAAGAAGGTACAATCTGAGCCAGTCCACATTTCTCTCTTATAATAAAATTAATAACAGTGAAAACATATACCCAGAATATTTTATGTTGGGTTCTGATGACTCACATCTACAATCAGCTACTCAGGAGGCTAAGATCTCAGCTTAAATTCATCCCAGGCAAATAAATCTAAGAGATTCTTATCTTCAGTTAACTACAGAAAGTTGAAAGTGGTGGTGTGGCTCAAGTGATAGAGTGCCAGCTTCAAGCAAAAAAGCTCAGGGAGAGTACCAAGGTCCTAAGTTTAAGCCTCAGAATTGTCAGACTCACACATGGGCACGCATGTGCACAGACACATAACACCACTATATATGTATGTGTGTCTATAAAAATGGTTTGTAGACTACAGAACACAATAAAATGTAACATTTTTCAAGGTCTCTCAGTGACCTTTTATAGAAACTTGCTATGTTTATCATAAAATAAAAATGATTCAACTCTAGAAGTCCTTGTGCCATTCAGAAGATGCTTTAAACATCTCTAAGGTTTCTGAAGGTAAGCAGCAGATGCACACATTCATGCCTTCACACATCTAGCCCAGCCTTCCATCTGTTTGTAACTGTAGAATATACACACAATGAAACAGTAATGGTAAACGATTCATTCCATGACTTTTAGAAAGTTCCTACATCAGTCTTCTACTTTTCCATTAGAGCTCTTGGCATACTAATCGTACTGATTTTAGATTCCTAGCTTGATGGTTCCAATAACCTGATTGGTTCTTAATGCTTGCTGTCTCTTCAAACTCAGAGAGGGGGGGAGGGAGGGAGGGAAGGAGGGAGGGAGGGAGGGAGGGAGGGAGGGAGGGAGGGAGAGAGTTTTAGTCTTTCCTTAAAAACCAGATACAACTCTCCCAGGATTTTCTCCCTTGGATGCCTGTAGTTTCCAGCTTCCATTACTTGAGCTCCTTGTTATGTCTGTGCCTAATTCTTAATTTTTGTCCTCTTCTCTATAAAAGCTGTGATGAGTGTTGACTTTCAGTTGCATTGTTCAGATGAAATGACAACTCTCAAGCTCCTTACATGATGGGTCAGAAAACACACAGCTTGGTGTAGTTTTAGACTTTTATCTCATCGTAAGTGAAGTTGAACGTATTTTCACATTTTGTTTTGGGTTTACATATGGGATGTATATGAAACACTAGTATTTCAAAACAATAGCACTGGATTTCTTTTTTCTCAGAGGAAAAGAGTTAGTATTTATGGACACTAATATCCTTTCACTTTTTTGTTGTATAGAGGAGTTACAGCTATATTTGCCAGATAGAGGGTACATTACTTCTTACACATTGATGCCTCTTCTCATGTTTTTGTCTCCATTTCCCTCTCCTCAGCCCCTCCCAAACATCTTGTTTTCCCCCCTTCCTTTTCCTTTTTCAAATAAACATACAATATATCAAGTAACAAAGTCAGATTCTGTAACAATATCAGATTAACCAAAGGGCAACAAAAGTGAAGAGAAATAACAGTACATTAAGAACAACCATCACATAATATAAAGCTCTTGTTTCCATATCCTGGAGAGCCTTTCATTTAGCCTCATCCTATATGGCCTTATATATCTAGGTTTTGAGCTATTGTAATCCTCTGCTAGGAGAGTCCTAGGTGTATACTAATTATTACAACTGAGGGAAACTATTGAGCCTATGTTCCTTTGGGTCTGGCTTACTTCACTTAATATGATTTTTTCCAAGTCTTTCCATTTCCTTACACATTTCTTATATATAAGGAATGCTGGATTCCATTTGTTGAACTCAGCCTTTTTATGTCCTTCATTTGCAGGAAAATTCAAACGTGAATCTTGTCCTTCTAGATTTCTAGAACTCTCTGCATCGGCTGGGTTGTTCCTTGTCCAAGAGATGAGCTGTGTTTTCTTCCATCTCCTCGTTTGTTGGACACGTGTTTGCCTCATAAAATGTTTACTTCTAAGAAGTACATTTATCGATATTTGTGAGTGTGTGTGTGTGTGTGTGTGTGTGTGTGTGTGTGTGTTTGGCTAGTCCTGGGCTTGGGCTCAGGGCCAGAGCACTGTCCTTGAACCTTCTCAAGGCTAGAGCTCTACCACTTGAGCCACAGCACCACTTCTGGCTTTTTTTCTATGTATGTGGTACTGAGGAGTCCAACTTGGGTCTTTGTGCATGATAGGCAAGCACTTTAACCACTAGGCCAAACTCCCGGCCCAAACAATTCAACTTTTATTTATGTGTTTTTTGTTGTTGTTTTTGTTTTTGCCAGTCCTGGGGCTTGAACTCAGGGCCTGAGCACTGTCCTTGGACTTTTTCCTCAAGGCTAGCATTCTGCCACTTGAGCCACAGCATCATTTCTGGCTTTTTCTATGCATGTGGTACCAAGGGATCGAACCTGGGTCTTCGTGCGTGCTAGGCAAGCACTTTACCACTAGGCCTATCGGTCATCGGGCTTGAACTCTGGGCTTGGGCATTGTTCCTGAGCTCTTCAGCTCAAGGCTAGTGCTCTACCACTTGAGCCACAGCACCACTTCCTCAATCTGAGTCAAGAAGTGAGTTCAGAGTCAAGTGGTGCGGATTCTAAAGCATTTCTGGTAATGCAAGGAGCTAAGGAAGAATGATTTTTATTATTGTGTTTTGAAACTCCACTGGCCACCACCACTTCTGTCTCCTGAGGGGGTGGCACACATTCTCCCCAGAGTGGGTGTTCTCTTTGGCACACTCCTCTAATGAATCATTTAATGTGGAAAGATAGATCGAGAGCAAAGTGAAGAGAAATAATTTGCAATCAATTTCAAGGGGAGCCTCAGTCCTGGGTCTCCAGGAAGCTGTGAAGAGAGAAAGTTCACATCTCCTCCTGTAGCCCGATGAATTATGGGAATTTGCAGACACAAATGCCCTTCCCTCTTGTGGCTTGCTGAATCACAGCCATTTAGACCCAAGTTCAATGTCATTTCCTTTCAAGATAAATTCATGTTCTTGGTGTGGGATGCTTGGCTAGTAACACTTAAACTCATTCAGACTCTGTGGGTGTATTTTCCCTTCCAGGGGTCCCACAGATACCCATCCCCCTGAAGGATGCAGTGGCAGGAGAGGGGCATGACAGAACCTGATTCTGACCTTGACCCCAAGTGAGGCCTGCCACTCATTTCCCACAACTCACCCAGCAGTCACTGCCTTTGAAGGCTGAATTGTGCTATGATGTCACTAAAGCCCCACTCTTGGCTCCCTGGGGCCCTTCCCACAGCTGTTTGTCACCTCTGCAGTGTAGGGTGACATTGATTTTTATTTCTGAGAATGGCCTTCACTCTTTCAGTAGATGATGGGGGCATGGGGGAGAAACATCATCTTCTAAATGAGGATGGGAGAGGCAAACCCCTAGGGGCCGAGGCCCTGCTGCTAGACAGCCTGGCTTCAGAGTCCTCATCCTGGTGAACCATATGTCTTGGGCAAGTTAAAGCTCTCAGGCTCTAGCCAGTGCCAGGGGCTCATGCCTTGTCATCCTAGCTACTTAGAAAGCTGAGAACTGAGGATTGCAGTTTGAAGCCAGTCTGGGTAGAAAAATCTGAGACTCTTATCTCCCATTAACCTACAGAAAACCAGAAGTGGAGCTGTGGCTTGAGTGATAGAGCACTAGACTTTAGCAAAAAAAGCTCAGGGATGGTACCCAGGCTGAGTTCAAACTCTAGGACTGGCGTGCATGCTCTCTCTCTCTCTCTCTCTCTCTCTCTCTCTCTCTCTCTCTCTCTCTCTCTCTCTCTCTCTCTCTGTCTCTCTGTCTGTCTCTCTCTGTCTCTCTGTCTCTCTGTCTCTGTCTCTGTCTCTGTCTCTCTCTCTCTCTGTCTCTGTCTCTGTCTCTGTCTCTCTCTCTCTGTCTCTCTGTCTGTCTCTCTCTGTCTCTGTCTCTCTGTCTCTGTCTCTGTCTCTCTCTCTCTCTCTCTCTCTCTCTCTCTGTCTCTCTCTCTCTCTGTCTTTCTCTCTCTCTCTCTCTCTCTCATCTATAAAGTCAAGAACTGTGTCACACCTACTGTGTGTGGCTGTGGCTGATGTTAAATGTGGTCACTTGCACCCTGGCTGTGCCGCTTAGCCTTGTCCAGTCCTCTAGCTATACTGGACTGAGTCAGGTGCTTCTGTGTCCCATTTCAAGGAGGATGGAGGCATCAGGGGGGAATGGCCTCCAATGCTTGTGGCTTCTTGGATTCCCACTCCTCTCGGGACATGGGGAAACAGGAAAGATGGTCTATAGGAAAGACTTCTATTCTCTGCCTGAAATTCAGGCAGCCTAAGGGCTCCTCACAGATGCCCAAATGCCTCTTGTGCCCTGACAACCTCACTCCTGGTCTCCCTGCAGCTGATGTTTGCAGAGATGTGATGAAGAGGTCACTGTGAAGACAGGAACAGCTCCTAGTTTTCCTGCAGTATGCCGCTCTGGGGGCAGGAGGAAACTGCACTTCCCCCAGGGGCTCAAGTGGCCCTGAGACCCTGCCTCCTGCTTATGGATTGGAGCTCCGTGAACCCTGGAGTGATATTTGTAGGGCTGTGAGGCTGAAGGGACTCCTGGAAATGCACCGCGTCATTAATTAAAGACAAGGCAGCCACCCAAGAGCAGGAGGGCCAAGGTAATCCTTAGCCATCCATCCAAAGGCTTCAGAAGTGTAATCTTCCTTAGCTGCACATTGCTGGTGACAAGGCCATTGTTTGTTTGATATTATGGCTTGCAGCAGTGACCCAGAAAACTGACTTTCAAAGCCACCTCTTCCCACTCCCCTTTAATTCCACACGAAAGACCAGATTAAAAGAGCCATGACTTCTATGAATATTTATGCGGGAGCCTCAGCCAAATCAGATTAGGGAAGTTCATCCCGCCAGGCAAATGCGATTTCTGTACTCAGATTTAATGAGAAACTGACATGTTAATAGCATATTGATACATCAGTGGCAAATCCGGACAGCACATGCATGTGGGCCACGCAAGTGCCCACGTGGTCATTTTTAGTTCTGCCAGGAAAGCTACTGCACAGGGAAGAGAGTTCCAGGGACTTGTTGCAGCATACCCAAAACCAAGTCAGGGGAACTCTGGCCTTTGTATATTTGGGGAACCCCTTTGTTCTCTGCCAGGGGTGCATTCAGCAGAGGCCAGATCCTCTAAGATAAACCCCTTCCAGGTGCTTCCCTTCTGCAGGATGCAAGAACTCAGGATGCTAATGGTGTCATATCAGGACGACACTCTGGCTTGGAACACTGGGTAAAGATTCAGCTGAATTCATCTCCACCTTGAGACCTTTCAGGAAGCGGTTCATTTTTGTGTGGTGTTTCCAAACATGTGAGATTCTTCCTTCTCAGACTCTCCCTTCCTCTCTGCATGTAGCCCTTTTGTGCCATGCAACCCCTTGGGGGCTTTCTAAGACTAATCATTTAGTTTAATTTATTGATTTACTTTTTGAGATTGGGCTTTGAGATTACTGGCCTTAAACTCATAACCCTCTTGTCTTGGCTTCCCATGTACTAGAATTACAAGAGGGTACTACCACTACCACCACCACCACCACCACCACCACTCTACTAATGAAATGGTTATAATAACTACTGTGATTTCAAAGTATTGGTCACCTTAAATATATTTCAAGATCTCAATGGGTCCTCATTATTTATGTATTATTTATTTATAAATGTGCTTCCTTAGATTTCTCTAGAACTCCACACTAACACCCCGTCTCTTTCAAAGTCAGTCAGGCTCAGCCGTATGAATGTTGTGTTATCCATTCTGCATGTTCCCAAGTGCTTTTGAAGAGATAATGCTAGACCTCTGTGTGTAGGGCTTAAATTCAGGGCCACATACTCTCAGTTGCTTTCTCGCCCAATGATAGTGTTGTACCACTTGAGTCTCACCTCCACTTACAGCTTTTTTGCTGGCAAAACTGGAGGTAAGAATCTCTTGAACTTCACTCCCTGAGCTGGCTTCAAAGCATAATTCTCAGATTTCAGCCTCCAGAGTAGCTAGGATTACAGATGTGAGCCAGTAATGTCTAGTTTGAGTCTTCTTGTTTCAACCCTCGTTTCTTATTTAGTGACTCGTGTTAGTGCACTGTCTCTGACGCCTATGTTTAAGATGGCCCTACCATAGTGCTGGCTTGCTATCTACTGTTCTTCAATCAAGGTGGGTATATGGCTATCATGTATTAATGATCAGGATAGAATTCATCAGAGAAGCTTTTGTTGAGAAGTGCCATTGGCTTAGAGTTCAATATTGGTCAACATTGTTCCTTAACTGAGGTGTCTTTTAAGTCCCATACAAGGCAAGGTTAAGCACTGATTGACAAAATGTTGTCCCTCAGAGCTGGTGTGAGCTTCCCAAGGAGCCGCTGTTCAGAATTTGCTCATCCAGCCATTTGGACATCTTATCAACCATGCAAACCACAAATACCAAGAATCAACGCTCTCACTTCAATATGATGTGAAAGTATTTGTGACAAATAGAGTCAGTGACTCAGTCTTGTTTTGTTGCTTACATTTGTGTTGAAAGGAGATAATAAAATGGATAAGTTTATAGGCACTCTTATTTTTGTGACAGTCTTGGGGCTTGAACTCAGGGCCTGAGCGCTGTCCTTGGGATTTTTCAAGGCGAGAGCTCTACCATTTGAGCAACAGCACCATTTCCAGCTTTTTTTTTCTGTGTATGTGGTACTGAGGAATAGAACCTGGGTTCTGCCCTATGAAGCAATACACCCTTCTTAAACTCTTTTAGCTCTTCATTTATTGTTGGGGATCTGGCCTTTGTTTGCTTGTCCTTTTTTTTTTTTTAACCAGGGATGAGGCCAGTGTCTCTTCACTAGAAGAAAAGAAAACAGTGACAAACAGGAATAGTGGTTCCTGGTCATTCTCCATGTAGAGAATAGTGAAGGACAGGACCAATCTTTCCTCTGATAGTGGAGAGTTTTGGGTTGCTTATATAAGGATCACACAAGAGTCCCTAATCTCTCAACCAGGATGGGAGATTCCTCCAGAGAGGAAAACAAGCCAGCTGGCTGTACTACAGATAGGCTTTAGTAGCTCACTTAGGATCACATCCCTGAAATTGTGCACAGCTTTACTAAGAATGAGAGTCTTTTAAATGGTGAATAGTAAGTATTGAATTTTATTCTTTCTATATAAAATTTCATATACCATAAAACTGTCATTATAAGGAAGGCACAGATTATATAGCAAAAGATTGCAAGATTTGTTTTCTTCATTTTTCTTTTGCTTTTATTTTGGACACTGGGTCTTGTTGTACAGCTGAGGCTGGACTTAAACTTGTGATCTTCCTGTATCAGCCTCCTGAAGGCTAGAATTACAGGTGTTTGTCACCATGCCCAGACAGAAAAGCTTTTAATGGATCCATTAAAGTGTATGATTTGTAGTCATTTCTTTTCTCCTACATGAGTATTTAAAGTATTTAAGAGTGTAACTAAATATGTGTTCATGGTTTTGCATTTGGTTTTTAAAGAGGACTCATAAAGAGGACTGTCCCTGTTTGTGGGTGACCTTGCTTGGTGCTTCATGAAAGGGGCCCATAGCACCCCACTGCCCAGCTCAGGTGTGAATACATTCACACCTGCCCAGCTCCCCTTTGAAAACATTCAGCCGAGGATCCATTCCACCTGTGATAGAGCAGCTCTCTCACACTGGAGCTGTCCAGTGACATTTGTCCACATGTCTGCCTCTCAGTTCTCCCCTGGCACCTGCCTGGAGACTCTCAGTGCCCTCCTTGGTCCCCAAACACCTGTTCAATCTGAGCATTGAATGGATTCTCCTTTCCCAGGACCTGGGGCCACTGATCCTGTACCTTCTTCCAGAAATTATCTGCCCAGAGTAGCAGAGCCACCTGTAAGACAGAACCAGAAGGAGAAGGCAGGGGAAGTTATAAAAAGTGAGAATCTGACCAGCGAGCTCTACTAGTCTGTCTGGTAGTAAGAGGCTAGTATGGTCCTGTAAATCTCATAGTCCCCCAAGTAGTAAGAATCATGGGCCTCAGCCCCTATGTCTGGCATATTCCTAGAATTCTGATGTGTTCTAGAAGTAAAATGGGACTGATGCCATTTGATCAAATATGCAATTTGGGTTGTATCCATGAGTTATGCCTTCTTATAACTTCCTGCACACCATCACACACACACACACACACACACACACACACACACACACACACATACACACACACACGTTGTGGAAAGCAGGAAGGAACATGCTGCTGGCCTACCCTGCCAGTCTGCAGGCCACATGGCACCTCTCTCACACAAAGTAATCTGTGCCTCCTAAGACATAGTCTCATCTCTTGTCTGTTTTCCCTGCCATTTCTCACTGAAGGAGGTTGCTGCCAGTGAGGCCTATGGAAAATCACTAGCTCTTCTTTTTCTTTTGTCTTTTAACTTGCTGCAGCTAAGTCGTCTTTCTAACCATTATGTAGCACTGGGACGCTGGTTGGGATTTATGGCCCTATCTGTATGTAGAGATAGGGGTGAGGGAGCAAAAAGGAAAATGAAAAGGTAAAGAGCTCCAATTTGATCACAGGGTAACAGCTTGGTTTGAAAGCAATTAGTGGGCTGTCACTCTAACAAGATTAAAATATTTGTGGGCTGCACTGCTAAAATACTGGGTCTAAAATGAGAGGGGCATGTTATTACTATACTAGTAGCTTGTGGTGAAATGATCCATGGTCATGGTTCATTTGTTTGATTCATATTTACTTATGAAGCGTCCGCTGAGGCCTTCTCCTATGGCCAGCAAATCCCAGGATGCACTGCATGGTTGAGGCACAGCTGTCTGTATCCTCTTTGCTCCAAACCAGCTGTTTTTTTTTTTTGTTTGTTTGTTTTTTTAAACACAGACTTGCTTTTGTGCTTCCCTATGCTTAGGCTTAAATACTAATGCAGTACCTGTTCATTCCAGGAGAGGTGAAGAAGATGATCACACCAGGGGCTGGGAGTTTAGCCTAGCCGTAAGAGTGCTTGCCTAGCATACACAAAAACCTGGGGTTGATTCTTCAGTATCACATACACGGAAAAAAGCTGGAAGTGGTGCTGTAACTCAAGTGGTAGAGCACTAGGCTTTGAGAAAGCCCAAGGACAATGCTTAGGCTCTGAGTTCAAGCCCCAGGACTGGCAAAAAAAATAGAAAATGATCACACCCCAAAAACAAAATAAAAAATATCTATAATTAGGAGATATGCAGCTTCCCTTAATGGTGAGGAGATTTGTAGCCCCTCCTATGGTGGGGGGTATGAAGAGCCTTTCTGATTTGATGAGCATGTGCACACAAGCACACACACACACACACACACACACATTCACAAATATACCCACCCACCCACATGTACACACTCACACACACACATTCATGCACTCACAGAGATACTCATGCACACACATTTGTGCAGGGTGATCCTGTAATATTTATGCAGATGATCCTCTGAAAATATCACTTTGGAATCAACTCTTTCTGAGGCTTCATGCACACACATGCTGTTTACACTTCTGGGAGCAGCTCATGAGAGCGAGAGGCACATGGCTGTACAATCACCCTGTAATCTCTGCTGTGTTCTGTTACCAGTAGATTTCTGTCTCTGCACTATTGTTTTTTTTGCCAATGTATAGTGCTCCATTTGGTGGATGCTGCATAATTTATTTCATACGTGGAAAGATATTACATACCTCCCTAGCAAATCTCCTGATGATACACCAGAGATACCTCTACCAGTAAGCACACCCAGCATTCTGGCATGGGAGGGACTCTTAGGCCTTCTGGCTCACCTACTCATCCTACTGATTACATTAGAATGAAATATAGAACAGAATGGGATCAAGTGGGGTGTGTTGGTTACACCGAGCCTTCCTTTAACCCTCTCCATCATGCTGCTTCCTTGATAGCTGAAAAGCTTTTCCAGTCCACTTCCTCACCCCCTTGCACTTAAACTTCTGCGATTCATAGCATAGCAGAGACAGAAGTGGTGTCTGAGTTCATCACATCAGCATCTTGTAATGAAGCATGATGTCTTATTTAATGGCCTGATGCTTTGGACTTGTGCCAAGCTGCCTTCTAATGGTGTGGGGATGCTTCTGAGGTCTTGGGAATGGACTGGCTGGATTGTCCACCAGTTCCACGAGGCATCAGACTTGCATTTCCTGCAAGAAGTCTCGTTGAGAAGGACTTGTCTTGCTGGCTTTTGTGACTGGTCTCAAGGTACTGAAGAAACTTAGCTTGATGCATGGCTCTTTTGGCTCTTTGTTTCCTGTTGTCTGATTTGAGTCCCAGAAGATCTCTCAAGTGATCCTTCAGAATTTTTTTTAAAACTTTATAGAGTCAGAGGGAACTAGTCATATGAACAGGTAGAATTTCCTAGTTTTCACGGGCATGAGGTAGGGGTTTTGTCTTTGCAGGAGACATTCTTTGCAGACTCTAATTTCCTTCCATTATTCACAGACTCCTGGACTGCACCCTTCATTGCCATGGTCCACACTGCCAGTCCAGGATCTTAATTGCTTTAAAACCTCCACTGGCTCAGCCTTCCTCACAGGTGAGAGGTCAAACCTATGCAGACATCCCCGGACTTGGCTGTCGACTTCTGGACAATTCCCTGTTCCTCCTATTCTTATACTTCTGACCATCCTGAAGCATCAGCCTGCTCCAAAGAGCTGAGCCATCTTTCACAGCCAGGTTCCTTCTGTCCATGCTGTTCCTTCAACTTCTCATCTCTTTCCTTCACACATCCTTCCCAGAAAATGATGTCAGGAAGTGACCTTGGTACTGATGTCATTTCTTTTGGACAATTGTTTCCAGCCTCTCCTCTCCTCTTCCCATTTCATGATGCACTTGGCCTTCTCACTTACACATGGAATATTTACAAGATGATTTCTAATTGTCCTTTGCCTCACTTTTCTCCTCCTCTCTGCTGCTATCTTAAGCAGCATAGCAGGAACAGCTTCCTCTCCCCTTTCAAACCATCATCGGGTTTGGCATTTGAGTAGTCATTTAATAATAAAGGATGGTGGCTCAGTACGCATGAAGAGCAAGCAGGTTAGCACAGGGTTTCATTGAGGCCCACTCTAGCTGTGAGTAGGCCATAGCACCTCCTTTATCACCATGACCAATGTGAACAAATCCTACACAGTCCACAGGATTAGGGGAAATACTTTGGTCCAGAATCTTTTTGTTAGTCATTGGGTTTGAACTCTAGGCCTGGGTGCTGTCTCTGAGCTCTTCAGCTTAAGGTAGTGCTCTATCACATGAGCCACAGCGTCACTTCCCGTTTTCTGTTGGTTAACTGCAGATAAGAGTCTCATGGACTTTCATGCCTAGGCTGGCTTTGAACCCCAATCTTCAGATCTCAGCCTCCTGAGTAGCTAGGATTACAGGTGTGAGCTACTGGCACCTGGCTAATTTAGTTGCTTTTAGGACAGATTCTTTCACTTATGCCCAGCTTGGTGGGCCATGAGCTTCTTTTATTTGCTTCCTGTATACCTCAGGTGACAAGTGGCTCATACCTCCATACCCTGTGCTGTAAGCTGAAATGGGGTTTTGAGAATTCTTTGTCTGGGTTGGCCTCTAATTGTGATGTTTCTGTGATCTTTTCCTCCAGAGTAGCTAGAATTACAGGTGTGAGGCATTGCATCTGGCTTTAAATCCTCCATTTATTTTTTAATCTACTTGAGTCCATTACTGATGCTCCTCATTGGATTGGCTTCCAGGAACAAACCTTCTGTAGGCTCCTCAGGTGGCTTCTGGGACTGCCCTGCCCATAATTCTATGAATTGTCAACATTAGTTAGAGATTCAGAAATAATTCACACTTTATTACTTTCCCTAGGGCTTTCCTATCATCTGCATTGAATCTACATACAATCTTAATCTTTAGGCAATTTTTAATCTCACATATAACCTGTGCATAGTATCTCAAACCTTCCCTAGCATGAAACAGAATACAAATAACCACACCACTGTGTATGTATATTGTAAACACAACTAAGATGGTAGCCTTCAGTTACCATTTGGAGACGGTGCTTACCTCGTTGGGATGAAACCCATCCACGGGTTCTATGAGCTGCCAGGGTTGCCCACCTCTCTTCCGCCATTCATCTATGACTGTAGAACACAATCAGAGGATTACAGATGTGCATCCTTGAGCACTGGCCAATGCTGAGGGCCAGGATGTGTGAGCTATCAGCAGGGCTGACCTCTGCCCTTTGCCCATTTTGCCTTCTGAGCCCCTGTTTATCTGGCTGAGTTGCTCCCTGGGGCTGAGTGCTTCCCAAACAGACATGACTGTCATTCCCATTGTGTGATATTTTATCTCAATGCAGGAAGAGAGTGCAGGAGTGGGGGATGAATGAGGTTTGTACAGTCAGAGAATAAGGGAAAAATTGGTCTCTAAAATATTCAGCATCAATTCTAGTCCATCTCATTTTTCTGTTGTGTGTAGGCAGGCAGTGTTGCAGAAGGGAGCATGCATATATATATATATATATATATATATATATATATATGTATATATGCATATATACATACATATATATGGTTAACGTCTCCATTTTCTTTTAGTGTCTGCCATTTGCAGACACTGCCCACATGTGTCAAAAATCACCTTGAGCAAGCATACAGTATGTCAGAAATATAATTGCATCAAATTATCTCTATGCCGCATTTGGAGAGAGCATGGCTACAGAGAAAAATATTATGAGCCCCAAAGTGCCAAAAAGCAATAAATCTGTCCTTTGACAGGGATAAGAGATGTCAGTTGATCCAAGGCAACAGTGCAATTAACTCTATGTGGTAATATAGCAAAGCCTGTAAGAACCCCTCTAGAAAATTCCAGTCCCCAGAGAATCTCCAGAGACATCAATCCGAGGCTCTGCTCCCAGCTTCTGTACCACACAATTTTTTTATTAGCGTCAATTAATTGTACAAGGAAGTTTTATTCTGACACGTCTGTCTATGCACACAATGCACCTCTATTAGACTCACCCCTGCTACCTCTCTCCCACCTCATCCCTCCCCTTTCACAAAGCAACTGCAACAAGGTTTATTATCCCATTCTCATACATGTACAGGACACATGTGGACCAAATTCTCCCTCCTTCACTCTCTCCATTTGTCATCCCCTTTCCCTCTGGTTCTCATCACCCTAGACGGGACATGTCCGTATGTTCTGGTATTCATAGCCAATGCTAATTGTTCAAAGGGGCTTCACACATGCACACAGTCAGACTCAACAGCTTGCCTATTCTCTCTTTACCAACCTATCACTCATATCACCTAGTATTTAATAACTCACAGGTACAATAGAGTTTGCTATTGTTCATCCTCCAGATTTTTCTTTGTTCTCATTAGCCTGATATCTGGCAAGGATAGGAACACAGCTAAGAGGCTCTTTGTTATTTGCACACCCAGAAAACTCAAGGGCAGAGGTGTGTGTCCTGCTCCTCTCCCTATCTTGCCTCCAGGGAAGGCTGGAGATTCAAGATTCAGTCAGGGATTTTTTTGGTCGGTTGTGGGACTTAAACTTATTGTCTGGGCACTGTCCCTGAGCTCTTTTGCTCAATGCTAGCATGCTACCGCTTTGAGCCACAGTTCCACTTCCAGTTTTCTGGTGCTTAATTGAAGATAAGAAGTGTCCAGACTTTTATACCTGGGCTGGCTTTGGACCGTCATCCTCAGATCTCAGCCTCCTATGTAGCTAGGACTAAAGGTGTGAACCACCAGCACCTGGCTGGTTGGGGGCTTTGATTAGTACCACCAGCTGGACTTTCTCAATCAATACTCTGGTTCTTTTGCAATGATTGCAGATACCACAACATGCCACCCCACCTTTTATCACCCCATCCTTGTCTCTAGGCCACAGGTTCCTGTTAGCTTATTCCCTGCAGAGGGACCTTCCCTGAGTGGCTTTTCTTTGTAGGGCCTGTGGGTTGTGTTGGAGGTTATTACAAGCAGCAGCTGCATTTGTAAGTGACATTTGCATGTAAAACTCAGATCAGTTTATCCCTGTAACATCACAGTGTCATGAAGGACCCCACCTGGATTCTCAAGCTGCTCCGTGCAGATCATGTGTAGCCCGCTCTGAACAATGGTTTGTATCTTCCCTTCCTATTGGAAATTCAGAGCTGTACTGGTATACTCACTCACGGAGGGTAAAGGTGAAGTTCTATTAGTTCAGTGAATCCAGCTGGAAGCCCACAGTAGCTTTCCCCTGCCCTTGGAATTGGAGTTTTTGCCTCACGTTCCATTCCTTCCCACTGTACTTCACACTTTGTAATTCCTGTGGGTTCCAAATGGACCCTTTCTGGGACCATACTTCATGCTTTGTCTCATCTGTTCATCTGCTGCGTTACTCACTCATCCTTTCTTTCATCTCTCTTCCCCCCCCTGGTCCAGGAGAGGATAGGCCAGCTTCCTCCTCTTCTTTGGATCCTGTGTTTCTATTTCCTAACTCTTTCCATGTTGATTCTTTACCAGAAAACCAGAGCCATATCCAGTATAAACATTGCCCTTGCTGAGTAGATGCAAATGGTTCTGTGCATGCCCAGAGGCGGGGTCACGCTGCTGGGCCCTTCTGCCCTGTTTGCCTCTTCTCTCTGGCACAACCATGAGGGGCTCCAGGAGCAGCAAGGACAGGGAACACACTCCCTAGAGACTACAGAAGTGGCATCCTTCCCGGTTCCCTGTGGTCTCAATGACCTTTGGCTTCCTTTGCTTCGAGTCTGGTTCTGTTTCAGGCTGAACAGATGGGAACCAAAGAAAGATAGAATGAGAGAAGTCCCCAATGGGATGTTGAATGGGCTAAAGGTTTGTATCTCTCTGGAGTTCATATGTTAAGAGTAGTCTTTGAGGTGTAGTTAGGCCTCGAAGGCAGAGCTCTCATAAATGGGATTAATGTCCTATCAAGAGGTCTCAGGGAGACCTCTCATCTTCTTCCCGCTACACAAGAATATGAGAATCTAGCAGTACATGCTCTAGAAGGGCCCCTCAGCAAAACCCGAAGCTGCCGTGTTGATCTTAAGACTTCCAGCCTCCAGCACTGTTGAGCTACTACTGTGAGTCATAAACCCATCCAGTTTGAATGGAAAGAAAAACGTTCAGAAATTCTCAGGCAGTGCTGACCAGGCCTGGCCAGTGGGAAATAAACCTAGCCAAGATCTGAGAGAGCTTTAAGAAAAGTTCCAGAGAGTTAGGTGAGGAAATCATGTGTCAGAGGCCTCCCATATTAAGCAGATATGCAGGAAGCCATGAACCTGCTTGAGACTTCTGGGAATCTATGGTCCAGTGGAGGATGAAGCCTCTCCGTGTTTAAAGAGGATTGAGGGACAAGTTCAGTCAGAAAGCCTGTGCCTTCCTCTGTCAAGGTCATTGTGCACATAAACAGATGTGTTCAATTAAAACACCCTTGTATGGTTATTTAAAGATTAAAAAACCAAAACCAAAACCTGTGCCTTCTGTGGCCAAGTGGAAATCCTGTCAAGAGTCAGAATCCAGGGCTTAGTGCATGCTAGGCAAGCACTCTACCGCTAGGCCACACTCCTGGTCCCCAGGGGACTCAGTTTTGGCAGTTATCATGCAAGTTATTCTAATCTATTTCTAGTTTGGCTTGAGTTTTAGGTGCATTATTAACTACCAAATGAAAAAACTGTGGCCCTTCTAGAAAGGGAGAAGTGTTGGTAATTATATTTATAGAGCCAATTCAATCATCAGAATTGGTGGCTAATTCCAAAATGGGAGGAGCTAGCCATTTCCATCTGTCCTTGGAAGCTGAGTAATCCCATAATTGAGGAATCCTGGGAAGGAAAGGCCAGGAACATGAAACATCAGGGGTACTTATTTGCCAGATGTAGACTACAGGGCAGAGAGAGGGGGGGGCCTATTCTTTATTGGCACCATACTATAGCCATTCTAATAGTACAGTCCAGGAAATACATTTTCTTCCCAGCTCTCTCCTTCTGCTATGCTGGTAGGCTACATGAGGGAGTCCAGCCTTCAAAAGAACTGGCCTGCTGTAGAAAATAATACAGAAAGTATTCAAAGAAAAAGCCACAAGGTTACCAAAGTTGTGATGGGCTCATTCATTGAGGAAAATATAATTTTCTCACATGATGATTGTACCTTCAAAGCATTAGTCATTGCATTGAAGTAGACAGAGGGTTAGAAAATTTAAAGATAGCTTCAGTAATTCGCAGACAAGACATGGGTTTGATCTGTACCTAGACTGTTACTAGACAGAAAAGTGATCCTTTTGTAAAATTCTCCAGATGAAATCCTACTTTCTCAGGAGGAATGCTATAGCAGACTGTGGAATTTATTTCATCTCTGATTTTAGGAGGGAGAGGAAGTCTGGGGAGAATGTAAACGGGTTAGTTTTCCTTACTTTAGTTTATCATCCAAAATTGATAAACGAGCTGGGTGCCTGTGGCTCACACTTATAATCCCAGCTACTCAGGAGGCTGGAATCTGAGGATCATATCTCAAAGGCAACACCAGGCAGAAATGGTCCAAGAGATTATTACCTCCAATTAACCACAAAAAGCCTGGAGTGGAACTGTGGTTCAAGTGGTAAACCACTAAGCTTTTGGTAGACAAAAAGCTCAAGGATAATGCTCTGCATTTAAACCCCAGAACAAGCTCACAGCAGCAAGATAAATAAAACAAAGAGAGGAAGATGAATTCCTCCTATCTGTTCTTGAGAAGAGCTGCGGAATTCAAGTTCCAGAATTACCATGAACCGCCTTTGGGTCCAATGTATTTTCTTTGTCTGTGAAATCAGAAAAACTCTGCGAATGACCAGATTTTGGAAAGAGCAACAAAAATGGTGGGGGAAGAAGGTGCCAAGATAGTTGATAGCTCTTTAATGAATCATAACACTGGCAGACATTTTAAAATTAGCTTTAAGATATTGTACAAAGGGGTTTCAAGTCACCGTGCGAGTGCATGAGTAAATATGTCTTAATCAGTGTCTTCCAGATTTTTCTCCTATCTCTCCCTTGTCGTGTGTGTGTGTGTGTGTGTGTGTGTGTGTGTGTGTGTGTGTGTGTGTGTGTGTGCTGGGGCTTGACTACTATCTCTGAGCTTCTTTTGCTCAAGGGTAGTACTCTACCACTTGAGCCACAGCTCCACTTCCAGCTTTTTGAGGGTAGTTTAGTGGAGACAAGAGTCTCCCAGACTTTTCTGCCCTGGCTAGCTTTGAACCACGATCCTCAGATCTCAGCTTCCTGAGTAGCTAGGATTATAGGCATGAGCCATCCACATCTGCTCCAGCCCATTCCTTTAAGTGATCTGGTTCTCTTTTCCATGTGAACATTGACTACACCCGCCCTTCCTATCTCCATTCATCCACCTCCTCTGCCCTTAAGCTCCACCCACCTCAGACAGATCATGTTCAGGCTTCTTGATATTCATTTTGTTAAACTGTCAATTCATTGTTCAAAGGCCTTGCATCATCGGAATTCTTCCTTGTGTATACTATAATCTATTTGTGTATATCTGCATATGACCATTTATATATTTTCACAGTTTAGTTAGTTTATATATATGTATTAAAGAGACATCTCTCTGGTGGATGCCATGATGTCACTGGCAAAAAAATATGGGGTAAGGGGATAAAAAAATTATGATTTTGCAATTGAGTTGTCCTGGAAGCTGTGGGCAACCAGAGGCATATTTGAACTGTCAGTGTAAAAATGACTTTGTCAGCTAAGTGGCATTTTCTCTCCTCTGTCAGGGAGGTAGGGGTACCGACCCAGAGAAAGGACATCAGCTGCTTAAGTTGACATTTCCTGAAGGGAGCAAAAATTGCTGTTGCTGCTTAGCTCATCAACAGTTGAAAGGTGAGTCAGCAAAACACCAAAAAGCCTGTGGGGATGAGCAATCAGTTTCCAGTATTGGATAGAGCTTTGGAGAAGGGACAAATAGGTTAGTAACTCCCCTCCAGCGACAGGACCACTCTGCTGTAATTCTTTCTATCATGATGATGTGAAATGGTGAATTTCAGCGCTATGAAAAATAAGGATATTTGTGCTGCCAGAGTCAGCTTCAATATTGTGCTGGGATGTAAAGAGAGATAGTTACAGAGCTGTAAAGAGCTGCAGCCTTCCTAAGTGTCTCAACCAGACCACAGAAATGGTGAGCTGGATGTCTACCACATCCTCCTTGAAGAAACACAAAGAAATCCTAAGGCATGGATGGTGATGGGGGCTGGGTTGGCCGGTGAAAAAGAAGAGACATTTACTGTGTGGAAGAGCATAGGAGTTGTTTGGAAAACATCATTGAGCGAGTCATCAATGTCAGCTGCCAAATCCTATGACTTGCAAGGTCTGCCTAACTTAATCCTTACATAAAGCCTGTCATTAAAGTATTGCTACTTATATACAGTGAAACAAAGACCAAATGGGTAATGTCCTCGAGGATATACAGCTGTTTGTGTCTGAACTGGGAAAAGTAGACAGCTGTAAGTTCTGGCCTCTTTTTCTACCAGTACATCATATTGACACCAAATATTCCAGGATGTGCAGCCCTAGTTTCTAAGACAATAAACTTTAAACATAAGTGATGACCCCAGAGATGGACTCGGGGGTCTATGACCCCTCTATCAACACTATAAATGCTAAAACATTTAAAATACCTGAACTTGCTGGGTACCAGTGGCTCATGCCTGTAATCTTAGCTACTCAGGAGGCTGAGATCTGAGGATTGTGGTTTGAAGCCAGCTCAGGTAGGAAAGTCTGTGAGACTGTTATCTCCAATTAACTATCCAAAACCCAGAAGTGGAACTGTGGCTCAAAGTAGTAGAGTAGTAGTAGTAGAGCAAAAGAGCTTGGGAACAGTGCCCAGGTTCCGAGTTCAAGCCTCATGGCCAAAAAACCAAAAAAAAAAAAAAACCTCTTAACTTGGTCCTAAGTCAAGATATCACCATAGTTTCTGAAAACTAGATTAAAGAATCCATCATTTACAGAAGACACGGTGGCTCATGCTCTTACATGAAGGCTTCTTTATCACACAGGTCTGTAGGCCTGGGGTGCTTTCCTTCTGTCTCTGCTGGTCCTCTCATTGTATCCATGTGTGTGTTGTAGTGGGCCACTAATTTCATATGGAGAAGATTATAAAGGCTTTGAGCCAAAATTGGACACTGAAATTACTATTTTTTTTTTTACTCAAAGTACTGGGGCTTGGAATTAAGGCCTTGTGCTTTTGGTTGGTTGTTAGTTTTTTATGTGTGTTTCTTTGTTTTGTTTTTCTGCTCAAGGCTGATGCCTTTCTATTTGAGCCATACTGCTTCCACCTTTTTTTTTTTTTTTCTGATTTCTTGGAGATAAGTGTCTCATAGACTTTCCTACCCAGGCTGGCTTCAAACCATGATCCTATGTTTAGAATTAGAGGCATGAGCTACTGGCATCCAACTCAGGATTTTATTTTTAATAAATGGTGGGAGATTATAAAACAGGGTCTGTTGATGGATTTTCTAAGCTCAGGGAATGCCTGGGTGGTTGCTACCAAGTGGGTGTGCATAGTCCGCTCAGCTGAACAGAGCTCCTTGCTTTGGTGCTTGTTTATTAGTGCTGGAGGACAGGACAGAACAGATCAGGCTTTTCTTGAAAGCGTGCTGGTTTGCCAGTGCCTTGGAATGGGTCCAAGATAAAACCCACTGTTCGTATTATCCACGGAAATGGTTCTGTTTGGTTAAAAATTACATTTCAAGTACCCCCACAACTCTTGGCACAGAGCAGACTAAGTAAAAAGCTAACCTGCCAGGCACCAGCGGCACAGCTTGTAATCCTAGCGATGCAGGATTCACAATTCAAAGCCAGCCAGGATAGCAAAGTCCAAGAGCCTTTTATCTCCAATAAAAGCTACTCATAGAAGCTGGAAATGGAGCTGCGGCTGTAGTGGTAGAGTGCTAGCCTGGAGCAAAAGAAGCCTTGCCCGCCCCATCTGACACTCCCATCTGACAGTGACCAAACTCATAATTTTGGAGCATTAGAGCATTAATGCATTGCAGATTACTTGGGGATTGTATTTGAATGTAGATTTGGATTGTCCGGACCTGGAGAGGGCCTGGGACTCTGCATTTGTAATGTAATACTGTGTTGGTTTTCCTGCTCTAGAACACACTTTGAGAAGTACAACCTAGGATGAGTACCAGTCTGATTCTTGTCTTGGACACTGGCATTTATGAGAGTGGCACATTCATTCACATTCACCTGGTCATCACCAAGTATTGTTAGGTAGATATGGAGATGTGGAGAATGGGTCTTAGGGATGCTCAGAGAATGGAATACAATCTGAGCAATAAAAAATGTCAGTGGTAGAGATCATACAGTCCCATGTGTACGTTAGACATTATTATATGTCTAGTAATGTTATGTATGTCCCAGGTTGTTGAGGAGTGCTGGCTATGCGGTGATGCGTATGTTTACACAGAAGAATTCTTTAATGAGCCTTTAAGCCTGCTTTTTAATGAGAAGCAATTTATCAAAATGTCTCCCCCCATGAGAGAGATATGTATCAGGCAGGCAAGAAATCTAGTTAAAGGGGACGAGTCTTGTTGAAAAGATGTTCAAAATTGAGTCTGCAATGCACAATGTGTCAGTGAATGTAATAACTAATAATTTAGGATGGCTGACTGCTCCTTCCTAGATGCTTGGTCTAGAGGTGAGGAAGGAAGAGGGACAGAAGTGCGTAGAGATGATAAAACTCTGGGTGAGAAACCCCCTCATCCTTTGCAAACCCTGGAAAGCTTTTCATTAGCACCATCTCAGCTGGTAGTCAAACAATGAACTGGGGGTGAGAGAGGAGTTCTGGAACAGAACAGTTGCTGAGCAGTGAAAATGAATCTGGAAGGATTATAATCAATAAATAATATTTTCTTAGAGTCCACATGTAAAGCATAAATCAGTAGCTCCAGTCATGCTGCAAAGAAACTTAATGTTCTTTCCAGAAAGATGGGACATAAGTTGATGCCACAGATCAGTTCTTTTTTAATGGTATGAGATAGGAACTCAAGTCTGAAACTTGCTAGGCAGGTATTGTGGGATTGATCCACATTACCACCAAATCACTGGGCTCCTCCAATAGAGATTCTGATTGGATCCCATCAGCTTTAGGCAGTGTGGAGTCTCTTCCAATCTACTCCTGACTATTCTGGGGTCCTACCTCTTTACCCCTTCAATATTTTCATCCCATGTTTAGCTATAGGTAAGCAAGACATTGCCAAACATGGCCAGAACAAGGTAGGTGATTCTATTAGTTTCAAGGCTGTCCAGAGTTCTGTCCAAATGGTCACTGACTCTTATTTCAAATATTCTGATATTTCTTTCTTTTTTTTTTTTTTTGCTTGTCCGAGGGTTTGAACTCAAGGTTTGGGTACTGTCTTTTGCTCAAGGCTAGCACTCTACCACTTGAGCCACAGTCACATTTCTGGCTTTTTCTGTGTGTGGTACTGAGGAATCGCATTCAGGGCTTCATGCATGGTAGGCAAGCACTCTACCACTAAGCCACTTACCCAGCCACTGATACTTCTTTTCTTTTCTTTTTAAAATGTAGTGCTGAAGATCAAATGTAGGACGTTGGGATTCTAGACAAGTATTCTATGACTGAACTATATCCCCAGGGCTTCACAGATGCTAAAGTGATGGTGAATTAAAGCAAGCAAATCTCTTCAGAGTTTCACTTACCCTTTATCCTTTATCTTTTTTTTTTGCCAGTCCTAGGACTTGAACTCAGGGCTTAGACACTGTCCTTGGACACTTTTTGCTCAAGGCTAGCACTCTGCCACTTGAGTTACAGCACCACTTTCGGCTTTGTTCTGAGTATGTGGTACCAAGGAATTGAACCCAAGGCTTCGTGCATGGTAGGCAAGCACTCTACCACTAGGCTCCATTCCTAGCCCCCTTTTTTTTTCTTCAATTTTGAGAGCTTTTAGGATAGGCACGGTTAATGCTACTTAATCTGCTGCTCACTGCTTTATAACAGATTGCCCCCACATTCTCCACTATATCTGCTGGTTTTTTTCCTCTGTCAATACCTAAAACCAAGCAACTTACTTTCTTGAAAAGCAAAATCCAGGTAGAAAAGATCGAAGTTTGTAAATTTCTCGCGGGTGGCAATTTTTTTCAGGGTACTGGAGAGTTCTTCTGCTCTCTAAGTACAAGGGAAAGAGCGAGAATTCCGTGAGACTTTGACTTTTATGAGACACGTCAGGCAGAACAAAGAAATCGATCTTCCCCAGACTTTGCCACTTCCTTTCTCCAAGCAATCAAGAGAGAACAGCGCAGGGCTTTAAATCTTATTCGTGTGCAAAAGACCAATGAACATATGAAAAATGTGACTGTTCATTAGGAATCAAATCAGTGCTGATTAAAATAATAAGACCTTCCATTTCTTGTGGGACTGGAAATGATGAAATGAAGAACCCTGATAACTCTGAATGCCGTCAGGACAGGTGGATGCGAATGTAGATTAGTTTCGCCTCTCTAGATTGCAAGTTGGCAACAAGGATTAAATACCTTAAATATGGCCATACCCTTTGACCCAATAATTTTTAATTTTTATAAGAAGTAGTCTTAAGGGATAGAAATGGACACACACACACACACACACACACACACACACTCATCACAGTGCTGTCTGTTTTTGTGCTGGTAATAGAATTGAACTTAAGGCTTCATGCTATCATGTGACTTTTTTTGCTCTAGCACTGGAGCCATACATACCTACACTTACACTTCCCATTTTTTGTTTTTTTGTTTGCTTGCTAATTGCATATAAGAGCCTCATAGACTTCTTGCTCAGGCTGGCTTTGATCCACGATCCTCAGATGTCATCCTCCTGAGAGCTAGGTGTACAGGTGTGAGGCTCTGGTGGCTGACTCTGAAGATTACTTTTTGACATCTAGAGAACATCAGTTACATAAGGCTGACCTCACTCAGCCTTTCCGTCTTCCCACTCATGCCCAAGAGCTGCTTAAACAGCTGTGTGTGTGTGTGTGTGTGTGTGTGTGTGTGTGTGTGTGTGTGTATGTGTGTGCATGTACACATAGAGACATAGAGACCCTCACAGGGACAGTGCCTGCAGTAGGACAGGCCAGCGTGGAGATTGCTCAGCAGACACAGTACACTGATATTCTCTTGGGTCCTCCCACGCCCTGGAAGGTTGATTTTATTGTTCACCGGTCATATTGTGACAGAATGCCACCCCTGGAGAAGCAGCCATGAACATAGGGGGTCAAAGGTGGTATGGACAGGTGTGGTTTCCTACCTCTGAAGTGAGAGTCCGGAGGGTCTTGTTGGAAGTCATCCAGCTGTGACATGGAGTAACCTGAGAGTAGAAACACATCATTTTGATTAGATGGAAATAGATCTGGGTAATGACTGTGTGTGTGTGTGTGTGTGTGTGTGTGTGTGTGTGCGTGTATGTGTGTGCGTGTACGTGAGCACACATATGGATGTGTTTGTATGTATATACTCATGGGTGTGTGTGTGCACACATACACGTGCATGTTCATGCATATGCGTATGTCCATGCCAGTGTGTGTCATGTGCATGTGGTTATAGGTGTGCATGCATGTGCATGCACCCATGCTTGCAAGTCATACGTGTCTGTGGTCATGTGTGTACACACGTGCATCTCATGTGTATGTGTGTGTGGTCACAGAGCATCAGGGCAGAGGCTTACGTGGAGGCAACTCAGGAAGGAGAAGAATTGCGCATAGGTCACGTCTTTATTTAGCTGACCTGGAAAACACAAAGGGTCTGGCACGTCATAGGTAACCACACGCAGCAATATTCAGAGACATAGGCAGGTGATTCTGACACCCAATGGCTGCATCATCAAGCATTGCCCTTGAAGAATGCTTGCACTTTACTTCTTTCTGAGCTTGTAGAAATTCAGAGCCCAAGTTGGGGTGGGTCTCTAAGGAGTTTCCTCCCATGCAGAGCTTTTGGTGGAGTAAAGACTGGAGGGTGGGTCTCCCCTTGGCTCCAGGGAAGGGGAGAGCAATATCCCATGCATCTTATTGACCAGAGCTCCTTGAGCATGTGCAGTACAGAACTAGGCCTTCTTTTGACAACAGCAAGAAGCATCAAGCTCTTTTGAGGGGTACTGGGATATTCAGACCTGACCTGAAGTGTTCTTTCCAAGGTTATAGAACACCCAGGCCTGACTGACCCCACTGTCCCATGTGGAGGCACAGCATCAAAAGGTTTCTCTATTGTGGTGAAGCCTCCAGAGAGCAGGCTTGAGGAGGAAGGGGAAGCTAGCACGTTTTGTCTCCCTTTATGGCAATGGGCTAGAGGCTGCCAAGTGTTCTCTCATTTGAGCCTTTTCAGTTGGTGGGAGGTGGAGGTTGTACAGAGCCTCCCTAAGCATCAGCAAGGGAGCCTGAATCCCGGGCAGTATTTATTCTCTGCTCCCTTCCCTCTTCCAGTTCACCCAGCCTCAGAGGCCCTCCATATTATGCCGTGACTGACATGTCAATGTCAGGGTGCCCTTCACCCCTCACCACCCTCCCTAACCCAATCTCCAAGTGAGTGATGGCTGCTGCACCCATTGACACTTATAATACTCTGGGGAAAACACCAAAGAGGTTAATAAGAGATGGCTCACATGGAGAGATAGGTTCCTTTTGCTTGCCATTGAGGAAAATAGATTTTTCTTGGGGTCGTGGACTTTAAAGCCACAGTGGCCCATCAGGTGTCTCTTCTGCAAAGGCTTTTCCTTTTTCACATTTTAGCCAAATCCCAAACCACAGGTTTCTACCTTGGTTTCATTTCATGGGCCAACGTAAAGCCCTGAGCTCCTGCATTCCCCAATCCTCGTTCATTACTTCTTCTTTCTTTCCTTTATAGCCTTTTGCACTTTGCCAGCCTCCTGTATGAGACTCTGCCAGTCTCAAGCCCACCTACCCAGCCCTGTGATTGACACCTCAACCTCTTTTTCCCACCCAGGCCCCTCCCTCTTCTCACACCTTCTGTTTCTGTCTGGCCTTTGCCTTCTTTCTGGCTGCCATCTTGTTTCTTTGTTCAAACTGGGGTCCTATAATGAAACTGAGCGGAGATGGCAGAGGGAACCAATACACCCTCCTCATTGGTGGGGGTGACAGAGGAACATCCCTCCATTCCCTGGGGATCCCAGGCTGTGGCTTCATCTTTTCTTTGTTGCATGTTATCAGTCATCCTACCTTAGGGAAAGGAGGCAATAGAGAATGTATCTTTGACCAGGGACCACTCCCCCAGACTCCAGACTCTCTGCTACCTGACTTCTAATATTTAAGTGGTAGAGTTTCTCATGATCATGTTTCTAGGATCAAATAAAGCAATTAGAACCCTAAATATCTCTCTCTGTCTCTATCTGTCTGCCTGTCTCTGTCTGTCTCTGTCTCTCTGTCTCTGTCCCCCCTCCTTTCCTCCTTCCCCCCCTTTCTCCCCCCCCCTCTCCTTTTCACCCAAGTCATAGATCAGAGCTCTGGGTGTTTGACTTAAGTGTCATGCTACTGACTGGGATAAGGGCTATGCTAACCTGGATGTTGTACAACCTGAAGGCTGGCCTGCCTTGTGTCATGGCTGGTTTGTATCTGGTGGGTATGGAGATGTGGAGGTTGTCTGGGCTTGGAGCAGCAGGAGGGGGAGTGTGAGGATGGCTGTCCTTTCTTCCAATCTCATGAGTGTAATGTGCCCAGCTGAAGGCTGACCTTCGAGGCTGAGTTCTACCTTCCTTCCTCCCTACTCTTTCTAGAAAGGACCTTGATACTTCTTTAAGAAGTATATAACCCACTTGCCATGGCAACCAGGCATTGGGGATAATTTGAGATGTGAATAATTACTTAAACATATTAAATACATCTTAGTTGGCTTCAGCTTTTTCCCTAATTGGCATCCCTGCCTCCAAACTAAAGTCTGTTTATATAGAATAAATGATTCTGCCCACTAGATGCCAGTAGCACCTTCTCTCACACCTGTTTGAGAACCAGGGCTCTTAGAGATCACTAATCAAGTTCTTTCTTCTTTTTACTTTTTTTTTAAACAAATTACATGAGGTCATTATTACCTATAGTGGTTAAATCAGTAAATCAAGTATTTGCGTGCATAGCTAAATACATGTATATGTACAGAGAGAGAGAGAGATAGATAGAGAGATAGAGAGAGAGAGAGAGAGAGAGAGAGAGAGAGAGAGAGAGAGAGAGAGAGAGAGAGAGAGGAAGAGACTAAGTAGAGTTTATAGAAATAGAATGAGATTTGAAACCAGGAAAGTCCAAGTCCCATTTCTGTGGAGGAAACTGGGATGCATGCCACCTGTCTGCCATCTTCTTCTCCCTCGTATTCCCAAGCACAGGAGAACTAGAATTGTGTGAACCACAGGGCCTGTTTTCCTTAGCCAAGGCAGGGTGATGTTTTGCTTCAATGGTTATACCTGGGATACATTTAGGAAGCCAGAAGGAGAATGGCTTCACCTCAGTGGTATGAGGGTCTGAATGAAGAGTGGAAATCCCTTTAAAAGCAGGTTAAAGGAGACCCACTCCTTTCTCATGTGAACAGGGTGGGATTTCCTGAGGGAAAAGGTAAGGGTGGCTTAATCAGGGGAAGGAGATGGAAAAGCTGCACATACTGTCACATGATGGCCTTAACTGTGACTTGCTCTTCATCCCACTCTTCGGGGGGCACTAAGGAATGGATTTGGGGCTGCTTCCTTTGCATCACTTCCTTGCCTATAAGGAGATGTATGGACCCCTGGCACGATTTGAGCTTGGTTGGTCTTAGGAAGTGGGCATGGTGATAACAGGAAATGGCAGCCGTTTCTTGGCCATTGACTGACAGGTGATCTCAATGTGAGGCTGTACCAGGAACGTTAGCCTCTCGTTGTAGACCCTCACATAACGGAGGACTGAGGCCAGAGCCCTGGGTCCCTCTCCCTGCTTAGTTCTCCTGCCAATACGCAGGAGATCTGCTGATCTGTTTTGGGTGTCTTGTTTCCTACTGGAATATGGACAAGTGTTCATAGCTATCATCTTGTCTGCTGGTTATCTGGTGTCTAGAAAAGCACTTGCACACATGAGCACATAATCGTTTTTCAAAGGACATCCTTCCCCTGAAAGAAAGCAGAGCTCTGCTACGCTCAGATTACAGACACAAGGAACACAGCACGACCTTTGATGAGCTAGGAGCCTTAACTGTTTTCATCTACCTAATGGAATGAATGAACACTTCTCTCACAGGATTGTTTTAAGGATAGTTATAAAAGCCCTTCCTAGTGTGACTACAATTTACATTGTTTTACAGTAATGGAAGCAGTAAGGCTGTGGTTAGATATTTCTGGGGGAAATCCAAAGCTATCAAGAGCTGCGAACTCCGCAGGAGTACAGCCACAGGGCCCTGGTGCAGAGTCCTACTGGGTCCCCTGAGAAACCACTCGGGCGAGGTCTGCAGTTCCTCCCTTTGACTCAGGGCTTTCTGTTTCCTGTCTGGGCAGCTTCTGTTTTTTTTCTCTAGTTCACTTATCAGCAGAGTTTTCTGATTTAAATTCTTACCTTTTGATTTGTCCTAACTCTAGACTAATGACCTCTATCCCCTGTATCTTCGAATCTGATTTGAATAATGACCTTCAGACACTGGACCTGAAGACGCTTCCCTCCATTGATTCTGACTGATGTTCTGTGATGCCTATTCAGAATCATTCCTATAGGGTTTTAACTACATGTACATTGAATATAGGTACACAGACATTGTGAACGAGTGGAAGTATCTGCCCACTGATACCTAAAGGATGATATCTGTCGTGCAAATTATCCCAGAGAAAGGTTCCATCTGGCAAGCCATACAGAATCACATGGCTCCCCTTGGGCAGGTGAGCGTTCAGATAATTCAGACTCTTTATGACCTTGGAGTACAATTTCTCAGGAGTAGTCATTTGGGGAACTGGATCAGTCTTCCTGTTGGTGGAAGAAACAGAAAAGGTCTTAGCTGATTATAAGGACAGATACGTATCAATACAATATACAATACACAAACATACACATACATAGAAAAATCATGCACACACATGTGGTGTGGTTATTGGTACTATTGTTCATAATAATATTCCTGGTTTTGCACTGTTCTGACAGAGGCTCAGATGGTACTGCCTGAATCGGTTGTGGTTGGGTGAGTTGTGAGCATAAGGGACACAAGTCATGTGAGAGGAAAGCCTCTAGAATCTCTCTCTCATTCTCTCTCTCTTTCTTTCTTTCTTTCTTTCTTTCTTTCTTTCTTTCTTTCTTTCTTTCTTTCTTTCTTCCTTCCTTCCTTCCTTCCTTCCTTCCTTCCTTCCTTCCTTCCTTCTTTCCTTCCTTCCTTCCTTTCTTTCTTTCTTTCATTGGTTGTGGGACTTGAACTCTGAGCCTGAGCACTGTCCCTGAGCTCTTCAGCTCAAGGGTATAAATCTTTACCACTTGAGCCACAGCACCACTTCCAGCTTTTTCTGTGTATGTGGTACCCAGGATTTGAACCAAGGGCTTCGTGCAGGCAAGGCAAGCACTCTACCACTAGGTCACGCTCCTGTCCCCTCATCCTGCTGTTTCTGTACTGGGTTTGGACTTTTACTAGTGTCCGGATAGACTATTACAATACACTACATTATTCTATTTATTTATTCTATTATTCTGCTGCAACACTAGTTGCCGGGCAATCATAAAACTGTCCTACTCTACATGATAGTGGTATTCACTAGAAAGGATATTTATTTAAGCTTTGAAATAGAATCCTCTTATTTCATGCAAGTTAGTAAAACAGAAAAAAGGAAGGGCTGGAAGCAGGACAGGTCTAAAATCAAACCAAATCTATAACCTCAACCATACATTTATTAAATTTAAGCTGATTGATTTCTTTTCAACAGAAGTATAGTATATAAAAAAGAAGCATCATATATATGATATATATCACTACATACATATAATTCTAGGACTATATCATTGAAGTTTTCAGTAAAAGTACTTATTTATATGTTTAAAAAGCACAGTATAAATGAGGATGCCAGTTTTCTGGGTTTTAATTCTCTGTCTCTCTCTCTCTCTCTCTGTCTCTCTCTCTGTCTCTCTCTCTCTCTCTCTCTCTCTCTCTCTCTCTCTCTCTCTCTCTCTCTCTCTCTCTCCCCTCCCCCTGTCGCCCCCCGGCACTAGAGTTTGAACTCAGGGCTTGGCCTGGTGCAGACCTGAGCTTTTCTGCTCAAGACTAGTCTTTTACCACTTGAGCCACAGCTCCACTTCTGGCTTTTTGGGGATAAAGTGGAGAAAAGACTCTTAGATTTTCATCCCCAGGCTGACTTCAAACCTCAGCCTCTTGAGTAGCTAGAGTTACAGGCATGAACCAATGACACCTGGCCTCCTCTGGTGATTTTTTTTTTTTGAAGACTCGGTAGTTATATTTTGGAGACCGAGCACCCCCAGTGATTTGGGAAAATCTCCTATGTCTCTCTGACATCTGTCACAGGCTGAATGGTTGAACTGAAGGTGTGCAGCCTTTTTCCTGTGCAGGTATTCTGGGTCTGTGTCAAGACCACACTACAATCTCAGTGTGCCCTCCTTACACACGCAGCTTGAACATTCAGAACGGCAGATCATGAATATGGACTGCCCAGCTTACAGACAAGAGACCAAAGCTTGAGAAAGTAATAAAAGAGAAATTGGCACCCTTTGAAGTACCTTAGGACACACAGCTAGGCTGGGAGCAGAGAAAGTGCCTCACCCACTGGGGTGGCTCAGAAGCCTGTCCTTGTCCTAATGAATCACGCCTGATCATGCAAAATAAGCTTCTCTCCTTGGGTGCTGGGATGGCTGTGATAATTTCATTATACTGGCAAGTACTCCAGCCAGATTGCACCTGGTTGATTAAAGCAAGAAGTACCCTCTGCTGAGGAAGAAGGCAGACAGCCTCTGCTGAAAGCCAGCTTCTCAGAACCAAGCTGACACCCAGAGACCCTTCAATCACACATTCAGCCCTCATGCACAGCTGAGAATTCATGCTTTTGCATCATTCAGGTAAATGAGATAAGGCCTTGTCCTCCTGCTAGCCAGTGGCAACCTCATCACTGGGCTCTCATCCAATCTCCTTGACAAGGTCTCCTAGCAGACCAGTAAGGGGTCAGAGATGAGTTGGGCTGGTATTTCCCCATGGCTACAGATTGGGGAAAAATCCCTAACAAGTAGGCATGGCTTAGAACACACAGGTTGGCTGGGAAATCCTTGGCCATCCTTTACTTCTGACTATAGAGTTTGGAAGAGAGTTAGAGGGTTCTTCTGGCTAGCAGGAGTTCAGCCCATTCACTTCCCTGATAGTGTTTCTACCATATGTATGGCTACCCAAAGAATTGCAGTCCAGGCTGCTTGACAGCTGTGACCTATTTGTACTCTGGCTACTTCTCATTGCAGCATTGGTCTCCTATCCTGAATGTGACCCAAAGTAGTGGCATTATGGAATAATAATATTTGGAGTCAGAGGGCTGTGAGCAATCTGGGTGTGTAGTTCTGGGCCTTTCCATGGGAGAAAAAAATGTATCATTTATGAATTCTATGTCCACTGTAAAATAAAAGTCAATACACAGGGTTGGTCTTAGATACTATACAATTCTGTCACAATTCCAGCCATTACAAAAGCCTTCCTTCTGTCCCTCCCTCTCTCCCTCCCTGCCTTCCTTCCTTTTTTTGGGGGGGGGGTGCTCATCCTGGAGCTTGAATTCAGGACCTGAATTAACTGTCCCTGAATTTTTGTGCTAAAGGTTAACATTCTACTTCTGTAGCCACAGTTCCACTTTTGGATTTTTTTTGTGGTTAATTGGATATAAGAGTCTCATGGTCTTTCTTGTCTGAGCTGGCTTCCAACCACAATCCTCAAATCTCAGCCTCTTGAGTAGCTAGGATTACAGGCACAAACCGCTGGCACCCAGCACCAAGTTCTTTTAAGGACATCATGGTGGGGTTGTCAGACTTTCTGATTTAATACTCTAAGGCAGCCCTAAAGGTTCTCCTGATCTAGCTCATCCATATTTGTTGTCCCCCTGAATTCCCCTTCTTCTCATTATTCATGAAATAGCTTTCAAGGGCAGTGACAGGAAAAAGCCCAGGCAAGCTGGGATTAGGTAAAGCTTAGGTAAAATGGAATAAGATTACATGATAAAGCTAGTTATCCTTGCATTACATTCCTTCCCGAATTCTTGATGTTAAAAGCGATCTTCCAGTCCTGAAGCATCCATTTATCAGGTGTGTACTGAATAGCTACAAGTTTAGGGAATTGAGAAAGAAGAACCTGGCTGTATGATTTTAGTCAGAACTAGCAGCATCCCAGATAAAAGAAAAGAAAAAAGTCGTGGGACAATCCTGCTCTGGCCAGCTTGGGCTTTGTATGACATCTCTTGCTCATTTGGGGCTCTATGCTCCACCTTCACATTCTGGCAGATGGGCAGAAATGGCTGCCATCTGTCTTTATTTTTCTAACCCCTCCATAGGACATGGCAAAGTGGCTCTGCAGGAGCACCCCACACTGCCAATGGTGTGCTCTCCCCCACTCTCTCTGCTTCTCTGCCTGGTTTCCTGGCAGGGGACAAGCTGGCATGGGTCTCTGGCTGGTGTCTGCCTGCTCTGCTCTCTGGCTGTTTGGAAAAGAGAAAGCAGGACTAGGGTAGGAGGTTACTCTCTGGGGTAAGCGGGCTGTTCTGGAAGAGTCCAGCTTCAGGAGTTCAAGCTTTGAGATCCTGAGCCTCTTTTGTGCAGTTATTCAGCAGGGTAGATTCAGTAGAATCCATTTTCTCTCTGCTTGCTCTCCTCTACCCTTGGAGGACCTGATTTGGAGAATGGAGGGACACCAACTGGTCTGACTGTTGGCTTGTTCTCATTGTGATGCATCCTTCTGCTTTGTAAGCTCCTCAGAGATGTTTTTTAGAACCAGGGACTGGGCTGCTTCATCACTGAGTGCTACAGATTGTACAAAGATGAGTGAGTGCAAAAAAGCCAAAAAGGTGGGAATAAGGCTGAAAGGAGCATGGGTCTGAGCCAGAGAACCTGCTTGGGCTCTCAGCTTTGCCACTCTAGGTCAGCTCTTACACCTCATGAGACTCAGTTTCCCCATCTGTAAATGCAGGCAACCACACTTATCTCTTAGGACTGCTGCAAGGGTGGAATGATAGCGTGGAACAGCTCTGGGCTCATGCAGGATGAGCATGAGGGGACATTTGTGGTGGATCATCACAGAGGCATGGACTCAGATCTCTGCTTTATATCGCTTTGGCTAGTTTGAGGTTCTAGGGAGAGGAAAAACCCAGCCTGGAAGGACCCAGGTGTGGCATGGTCCATAGGCACTTCTGGATCACTGGGTAGGATTTTCTGCACTGAGCTCCCTTCTTGATTACGTCTCCACATCCTTCATAATCAGAATTGTATGCAGACATCTGAAAACAGCTACATTCTAATAATGCTGAACTTTGCTTTTATACCAGGTCTCGGAAGCTCAGTGAGAGAAATGGTGTTGGTGAGGTGGACCATAAGCGGGGTCTGGAGTCCAGTCCACAAATACCTCGAGCAGGTCATGGAACCTCTCTTGACCTAACTTTTTCTTTTCCTTTAAATAGTGAGTAGGTGGCTACTCACTACTCACTTTTTTTGCCAGTCCTGGGCTTGAACTCAGGGCCTGATCATTGTCCTTGGGCTTTTCTCAAGGCTAGAACTCTACCACTTGAGCCTCAGCACTACTTCTTGCTTTTTTCTACGTATGTTATACTGAGGAATCGAGCCCGGGTCTTCGTGCATGTTAGGCAAGCACTCTACCAAACTCGTCTCAGTTTTATTCACTTATTTTGACCACAAGCATGGGCCAGGTGGCACTCACTCATACATAACAGCATATTTCTTGGGAGGCATACACAGGTTTTGAGGAGAAACTAATTCAACCAGTGCTCAAAACCACTGCAATTTAGCAAAAATCCCTTTTCTTTTCTTTCTTTCTTTCTTTCTTTCTTTCTTTCTTTCTTTCTTTCTTTCTTTTCTTCTTTCTTTCTTTCAACTATAGATCATGAGCATAAATAGTTTTGGCCATGAACTATGTGTAGTTTCTTCATGAAGACTGTGGGGTCAGTGCTGTGCTTTCCACAAAAGGATGTTATCAGAATGAGTGAGCCCAGCAGCCCAGCCTCTTAAGTGACAGTGGTGGCTTTGCCTTTTTCATTTTATTGAAGGAATCCATGGGCTCTCAATCACGGATCTGAGTAGCATCTTCCATGCAGTGTAATCCCCAGCGGCTCCTGACACATCCATTTGTTGTGACATCAGCGTGTCAGATGCATGGACCAGATATAAGAGTGTCTTTCAGCTCTGTAGGCCATGCTTGCAGAACTCATATGGGTATGACTTGCTTTTCAGATAGAAAAGTTCCTTCACTGTCAGGTCACTGTAATGGAGGTGTGCTGTTATAGGAGAAGGTAGGGAAGAGGGAGGAAAATCTACCCAACTTGAGGGTCTGGGTGGGGTAGGGAGAGATGGGAGAATGTGGGAAAGGGTGACACTGATAAACATGCATTGATATACTGAACTGCATGCCATTTGCATAAGTTTTAAAAGTCAATAAAAATAAATGTAGGCAATTTTGGAAATCTTTCCTCAGCAACTCACCCATTGCAGACATCATTTCCAATCATAGCGTATATGACAATGGCTGGATGGTCCAATACTTGGTTCCTAGACAAGCTGAGAAGCCATGGGTGAGATGGAAGGGTCAGGCACTGTGAACTTGGCTTTTCATCAGGGGCACAGGCTGAACTTAGAAAAGATACCTTTGTATGACCACCCTCCTAGAAAACTTCCTTTTTATGCAATATAATTAATCCCCATTCACATCTCTTCTCTACAATGTGGAACTCAGTTCTTCATGGGGAAGTGTGGCATGGATAACTCAGAAATGGAGAGTGAATCGAGAGGCATGTGGCAATTTTCCTAACAGCTTTCAAGGCCTTGGTCATCAGTAAGCACAGGTGAGTTACCTGGGTTTCTTATGCCAGATTCCTAGGATAGCCTCACTACTCATGACTCTGGACCTGTAGTTACTTTCAGAAAGGTAGGAACTTCAGGATTTAGGCCCAACTGGGCACAAACATATTCTTAGTTTTATGTCAATATAGATGGACTTTTCAGTTACTCCTCTCATATGTAAGTTTTGTCTAATTCTTCTGCAATTAGAATTAAAATTCACTTCATAATCCCCTGAGGATATACACACACGAATCCCTTGCTAAGCTTATTGGACCAATAAATGCTATCACAGTGTTTTATGATAGTGAGCCAATGAACTCAGTAGAAACAACTGTGGGGTAACAACAGAGTGTTCATTTCTCTTTCAAAATGAGTAATCAAATTTAAAAACATTTTTTTAGCTCCACCATCCACTTACCTTTCTATAAATTTTTCCAGGTTTTGGGAAGATGCACCTGAGTGAGTAAAATGGAGGAAGTTAGGTTAGTGAGTTCAACTGATGACATTAGCATGAACATCTAGTTGATTGAATTCATAAAGGAAGCATCACTGTGCAGGTATCAGAATTTCTCCAGACCATTGTGCTGATGGAGAGAACTTGCTTTCAGTGATGTGCTGCAGTGTTTGAACCTAGAACTCTCCTTAAGACGAGTTCCATTTATTAGACATTGCCAAGTGTTAACAGGAATTTGGCCAGTGAGATACAGAGAAGCCCCACATTAAGAGGTGGAATTGGGAGTCTACTAAAATGGTGCTGTCTACAAGGAGACTCATGTCCCAGAAAGCTTGCAACCCCGTATGCAGCTAGCACCAAACCTATGTAGGACAAAACCACATATGGTGTGAGGAATTAAACCTAATGAAAGTGTTTTTCAAAAGTAGAACAAACCAGGTAAGAAATTAAACCTAACAAAAGTATTTTCCAACACAATCAAAAGCTGTATTTATATATTTCACTGATATATATGTAATACATAATACAATGTAATGTAATGTATATTACACATATATGCATACACATTACATATGCTATATATGTTTATTTAATGTATGTTATATATATGACAAACTGCCCCCCCAAAATAAGAAATAAATAAGCAAAGGACCAAAGAAACAGGAAAAAGAGGTTTTTGTGAACCACACATCTCCCTGACAGGTACATTTAGGCTTCTATAGCCTTTTCTCCTTACTCGCAATCTTCTGCAGGGCTGCCTGGTGAGTGCTAGATTTTGGTTTTGGAGCTGATGCATGTCAACTCTAGTGATGATGGATGTGTCACCTTTCTTGTGTCTCTACTACCACCTTCCATGAAGCTCTCATATGAAAACAACATTGATTGGATAGCTATATTATGTCAGGACTTGTTAACCATGCATCAGCTTATTTAAGCATTAGTGCCACTGAGAGAGTGAAGGACTGAGGTATTCCTTTTTCATGTAGATGAGGAAACTGAGACTCACTTAAGTGACTTGACCCAAAGCAAAGATCTGCAAAAGTGGAGAGATGCGATTCCAATTTGTCCTTCTTTCTGCAACACTGAACCCTGGCTCCCTGTGAGACACTGCCCTGCTTAGGAACTATAAAACCAAATAGGCTAACTGCCTTTATTCCCAAGGAGGCTTATCTGCCATAAATGAGTGAGTATTCCTCATGTAGATGCTGCTGCTCAAGTGCATGATGACCTACCTCAGTGGATGGAAGTTGTAGAAACAGTGTCCTGTTACCCTTTCCCATAGGAAGATCTTCCTATAATATCCATCCTTGGATGTTTGAAAGAAAGATATGTGTGGTACAGATCCACATAGGGCCACGTGTTTTGTCCAGCCAGGAAGGGCATGTGACACTGTGTTAATCATGCAGCAATACCCTCTTTGTCTCGTAGAATTAGTTGCAGGCTGTATGAAACAGCATTGATATCCTCCCACCTAAATCAGAAATATTAACCTGTGAAGTATGTTTGCATCTCCATTTCTCCATCTCCTCAACTTTTCCATCACCTGCAACTGCAAATCTGTAGTCATTCTTTAGTGGTGGATAGCTGCTGACAGATGCTATTCAACTTGCCATCTCTCGAGATTTAGCTACTCTAGAATTTCATGTTGGCTGGCCATGCAATATTTGACTTATTTCACTGAGCAAGGTTTATCCAGGACCTATCAGAATTTCTTTTCTTTTGATATCCATTTTGTTCATCCACTCATTCACCAATAGGTATTTGGGCCATTTCCATCATTCAGTTATTGAAATAATGCTGCTATGAAGAGCAGTGTACAAATACCAGTTTAACTTTCTGCTTTCCATTATTCTGGATATGAATGTAGTTCTGGTGTATATGATAATTCCATATTTAATGTTTTTATTGGAGGGGGAGGCTGCTACACTATCTTCTTTAGACATCCCCTCCCCCACTCTTTATTTTGCAGTGAGTCAAGGTTTTATTAATAACACATACAGTGTGGGTGGCTCACACATGTAATCCTAACTCATACTTGTAGTCTCAGGTGGCTGAGATTTGAGGACCACAGTTTGAAACCAGCCTGGGCAGGGAGTCCAGGTGACTTTTTTCTCCAATTAACCATCAAAAAAAGGCTGAAAGTTGAGCTATGTCTCAAGTAGTAGAACACTAGCCTTGAGCAAAAAAGCCCAGGAACTGTGACTGGGCCCTGACTTCAAGCTCCAGGACCGTCACCCAGCAAAATATGCATGGAGCCTCATGAATTGAAGGTAGCTGGGTTAACTGTGGTATACATGCATTCTTTCACCATGACATTGACTTATGAGTGCAGGTTGCATGACTGCTATAGCACAGATGACACAAACACAGTTCTGTACCTTTGAGGGTAGTCATAAGGGAGTACTGGGAGTTCTGCTGGTGCCTGGCAGAACATCTGTTTGTTGGTAGGTGTTGGATTATGAGCACAGATTTGCCTGGTCTACAGCTCTTGCGTGTTGGAATCCGCTGTCTGTAGTTCTTTTGGGCAATGTCAGTTTAGTGAGACTGTCTACTTCATGTCATTCTGTACTGCCCTCTCTTATTCTTACTGTCCCTTTTCTATGTTTTTGTTTTCTTTTGTCCTGACTCAGAGACACCTTCTCTTCCTGCTTCCAATTTTCCAGTGTCCTAACATTAGACAGAAGCCAGAGTGGAAAGCAATTTTGTTTTTTGCAGCACTGCAGTTTGAATGCAAGGATTCAATGCTTGCTGGCCAGATACTATTGCTTAAGTCATACTTTCAGCCCTTTTTACTCTTGTTACTTTTGAGATAGGGTGTCATATTTACCTGGGAGGGCCTGGATTACAATCCCCTATTTATGATTTTGGAAAGCTCTGATGACAGGCATTCACTATCATACACCAAGGCTTTTTTAAAATTGTAATTAATAGAAGGGTTACATTATATTCATCAGATAGAAGGTGCATTACTTCACAAACATTGACTCCCCTGCTCATGTTTTTCATACCAAGCTTTTGACTGAGATAAGGTCTTGTTATTTCTGTTGCCCAGGCTGGCCTTGAACTGTGAGCTTCTTACTCTCCACCTTCTAGTAGCTAGGATGGCAGGCCTCAGTCACTGTTATTTGGCTTGCAAATTGTACAAATACATAAGATTGCCAGGCAATGGGGGTGTCATTGAGTTTCAGCATCATTGACTTCAATACTCTGTCTCTTAGCATTCTTTCACATCAAGTTGCATGACAGACAGAGCATTAGCCCTGGCTGAACCCTTTATGCATTGGCCAGGTAGGCCATTTTACAGATGAAACTCGGACAGTGAAAGAGATGGAGTAAGCAGCGTCTCAGTAATTCATTTCAGTGTAAGCATTTATTTTTTTTCGGGGGGTGGTAGTCCTGGGGCTTGAACTTTATCGCTATCTCTGAGGTTCTTTAGCTCAAGGCTAGTGCTCTACCACTTGATCCACAGATCCAATTCTGTTCTTTTTTGTTTTCTTTTTGTAGTTTATTGGAATTTCATGAGCGTTTCTTCCCTGGCTGGCTTGGAACTGCGGTCCTCAGTGCTCAGCTTCCTGAGTAGCTAGGATTACAGGCTTGAGCCACTCATATCTCGCACTGGTGAGCAATTTTGTCATGCTATGTCTATTTCTAATAGACAGCAATGATTCCAGATAGAAAATGTTACTGCTTATGTGAGGCTATGAAAGTAACAATGAGTTTTACGTAATGACCACAGATAGCCTCAAACCACCCAACCATGGAATGTCTTGAAGCAGTCATGTATGTGAGCCGCAGCCTGTGAGCCCAGAGCTTTCAGATCTACACAGCAGTGGTTCATGGTTAATCTAAAGAGGGCAGCCATTACACAGCCCCAATGGACGTGGGAGGGCCAAGGTCGCCAGGTCTCATTGCACAATGGACGTTGGAGGCTGTGACTTCAGGTAGAATCTCCTCAGTTTTAGACCTTTGCAATGAATCAAATAATTCTAAAAGAAAAAAAAAATTTCTTGTGCTAAACACAACAGGGCCATGAGTCATGTGGAGAGGTCACACAGCTGTAACCTTCCATCTATGGGGTCACAGGAATCAAATGTACTCTATGTTTATTTTTTTCACATGGCTGTACGAGGACGTTTCAATTAAGGTGTTCATTTCTGTGCCTAGTGCATGTTGTTTGGCCTTCCATCTTTCTCCCCAGGCCCCATCCCTCTTCTCAAGTTTCTCATTCCATTCTCACATGTATTATTGAGCACAATGACTGTGTTTTCCCGCTATTCGATTTTCATTTATTTTCCCTTCCTTTTAGCCTGAATCCCTCCAGTCAAAACATGTTTCAGTTTCCTGATATTCATTTTGTTAAATTGTCTGTTCATTGTTCAAAGGGGTTACATGGTGGCCTCTCGTTCCTGCATCTACTATGCTTTAATCAGTTTAAGTTTAACCTATTTTAAATAACATTAATTCCCCCTCCCAAATTTTTGTTTGTAGATTGTAACAGAGGGCACTCATGGTTTAAGAAAATGAACATTTAAAACAAGCAGTTTACAGCTTGAGTTTGGTTCAGAGTGTAGAAGCAATAGAGCAGGGTGATTAATTTTGTGACTCCCTCCTTCATATCCGTATTTCTTCCTTTTTTTTTGACACGGTGTGTGTGTGTGTGTGTGTGTGTGTGTGTGTGTGTGTGTGTGTGTGTGTGTGTGCATGCACAAACAAGTGTATGATTATGCAGATGCAAAATATAAAACTAGAAAAGAGAAATCAGAAAACTTGAAACATGCTTCCTTTTCTTTTTCTTTCTCTTATCACTCTGGGCTTTCTTCTCCTGCCTTCATTTTTTTTTTCCTCCAGGAAGAAGTTTCTAAGTTTATGTCATTAAATACTAAGTGCTTTCTTTTCTTTTCACACAGATACCTAATGTCTTCACTTCACTCCTGATTATATCCTATTTGGGGCTCTGTTGCAGAGTCTTACTTTTTGCTTCTTTCATGTTTATGTGACAGAAAGTTCCTTATGAGCAGGGAGTTCTTGAAGCAGTAAGTGCAGGTAGATATACACAAGCCTCTTGGCATGGGCATAAATGAGTAGGAGAGAAGAGGAGAGGAGAGGGGAGAGGAGCGGAAGGGAGGGAAGGAGAGGCACTAAAGCCCTTCTTCTTGCTTGTGAGCTGTTCTCTTCTGTTGACCTGTAACGTCACCAGGCTCTCTGGTTCTCTTCTTGGCTCTCTGATCAATGGCTGTTCTCTAAGCTCTTTTTCCTGTCTCCTTTCTATACCCATCTCATTGGCGTTCTCTTTTCCATTATAACCATGATCCCTGAAACAGATCATGCACCATCTTGCTTTCAGCTATGATTTGTATCCTCCTGACCTTCAGTACTGCAATGGAGCACAGATCCCTGCAGAGTGTGGACTGTGGTCTGTCTGTAACTTCACTTCTCAGAAAGGTTCGTTGATGAGCTCTTTATAATCAGATCTGCACATCTCTGAGTCTAGGAGTTTCTAAAACAATTCATGGAGATATTCTCTAAAGATCCAAGAGACTCATATCTCTTTGGTATTTTGTGATTCCCTGAGCTCCCTTCTTTGGTCCTATGGTCAGAGTTGGGGCTCTAGTTATCTTATTCTGTAGTGCTCTTTCTACAGATTAATTCATGGTGGGCTGAGGGATAGGAGAAGAGAATGGGAGGAAAGGCAGTGAGGGGGGGGTCACCCCACACTGCCGAAATGGGGTCTCTACCACAACATCTCAGATGCCCTTGGTGTGGCTGATGTCACTGACAGATTCCTGGAGTGAGATGTCTACATGGCTTCTTCTGAAGTGATCTTTCTCTATCCACTGACCACTTATAGGTTTCAGTCTGCCTCTGCTCCCCATCAGGTGATACCAGAGAACCATCAAATGCTAGTTTTATGAATTATTTGATGGTAATTCCTTCTCAAGGCTAGAGCTCTACCACTTGATGGTAATTCTTATTCTTTGTTTATTGTTTGACCAGCATACTATTTACTTTTCAGGGGAGCTCCTGTATATTCTGTTCAGATTTTATGCTGAAGTCAACCAGAGAGCCAGGTTGCACTGTGTTTATTCTATTCTACCTGGAAAGAGAAATGCAAATGTCTTCTAAAGAGAATGAGAATTTCATGGAAAATACAGTGTCATGCAATGACTTAAAGCAAATCTAATAATGCTATTCAACATGAATTAATTTTTACATGCTACAGATTTTCTTGCCTATTATCCCTTAAAAGGTGTTTTCAGGAGAACAGTTTGTACAATCCTACAATCCAGTTGGAAAAAAATCTATTATGGGAAATTTAAGTTTCTTCTTTTCTCTAAAAATGCATTGCTTGCAATAAAACAGAAATATTCAAACTAATATATTAATGTTGAGCTCAGAATAGTAGTCATTTAATAATTATTCTTGGTAACAGTCTCTGATAATGTATCTACTTCAGAAAAATACTTTAAAATTCTCCACTGTGGTTCTGAATTTCAGTGACAAACCAGATACATGATTCTTGAAGACAAATATTTAGAAAAGAATGGATCAGTCTTTCCATTATGCCTCTGATCGCCCCCTCCCCACCAGTGACATCTCTCCACAAATACCTCTGGGCTGTGTTGAAATTCTCTATCCATCTCCACCCAGGATGCTTTGTCCTCTGAGCCTCTGAGCCTCTGAGCCTTTGAGCCTCTCTCTCAGCCACCAACTCCCTATATCTTTTGGATTCCTCCTTGACTCCCCAAGACTTTCTACTCAAACTTGAAATTCTCTGTGATGTCTTCTTCTACTTCTCCAAGCTAAGTTGAGTACCACTCACCACCACAGGCCTCATGCTACTTTTACTTAGCTGCCATTTTAACAGATGAGTGATGATTCTCTTATTTGTCTTACTTTTTCCTTGGGCTATGATTTAGGGAAAAGTATTTTTTGAAGAAGATGCATTGTCAGAGACTGTTACCATGAATAATTGTTAAAGGGGCTTGCCAAGTCCATTTAAGCTCCCCCTCCCCTGCCCCATATACACATACACTCATGCATACATGGCTTTTATCTGAAGCTCTGAAAAAACAGGAGATGGCAGAGAGGCCCTAGAATGTCTGGAGCCATGGCCATTGGTTATTGAATTCTTTTTTTCTTTCTCTTTCTTTCTTTCTTTCTTTCTTTCTTTCTTTCTTTCTTTCTTTCCTTCCTTCCTTCCTTCCTTCCTTCCTTCCTTCCCTCCTTCTTTCTTTCTTTCTTTCTTTCTTTCTTTCTTTCTTTCTTTCTTTCTTTCTTTCTTTCTTTCTTTCTTTCTTTCTTTCTCTCTTCCTTTCTGTCGGTTGTGGGGCTTGAACTCTGGGCCTGGTTGCTGTCCCTGAGCTCTTCATCTCAGTGCTACTGCCTACCTCGAGCTACAGCGCCATTTCTGGTTTTCTAGTGGTTAATTGGAGAAAAGACTCTCACAGACTTTAGTTCCCGGGCTGGCTTTGAACCTCGGATCCAATCTCAGCTAGGATTACAGGCTTGAGTCATCATGCCTGGCTAACAATTGCATTCTTAAAGAAGCAAGCTATTATTTTCCCCCTGAATTTTCCCTCTGCAGGTCTGCTAATTCAAGCAGAACACAATGCATCTCTGGACAAAAATAGAAGAATCAAAACTGCTTCACATTACACTCACTGTCATGCTTTGCTCCTGCATGGATAGAGGGCAAAAATAAACCCTAAATAAATCTACAAGTAAACACATGGATGGTAAAAAAATACACTGGGACATGAAAAATTATGCAGGACTCTAGACACCCACACACAGACCAGAGGAGGGGAATTGTAGGGGAGGAACAAAAAGGCATAGTTGCTATGTGCATCTGATTATATATAAAATAATATTCATCCATATGAACTCTGGGAAATGGAAACAAGAGGGTTTTTTTCCTTTGTTGCTGTTTTTGTTCTTTCTATCTTGTTTATCTGTCTTTGGAAAGGTAGGGGACACAAAAATGGAGGGACAAAGGGTGAATAAACGCAGCAGTGATACTGGACACTATGTCAAAAATGGGGACGGGAGGGAAAACCCCAGGAAGAGAGGGAAGGAGTGACATTGTCTAAAAAGAAATGTAGTCTTTATCCGACTTATATTTTTAAAAATAACATCCAATAAACAGTGCAATAAACAATGAATGAGAGTTTTATGACCAAAAAAAGCATAGTCTTCCATAGAGCAAAATGTATGTCTCTAGTGTTAATAAGCCTTAGAAACCTAAACATACAAGTATCATAAATGGGAATAACAAGTGAATAAATAGTAAAGACTGCCCTTGTGTATGAGAAGTGTCATGTATATTAGACACTGTAATATGGAGACACATTTGGGCCTTATGAGAAATTGATGCTTTGACAACTGGGAGCATTGAGTCTTACTTGTATTTCCTTCTTGGATCACACGGTTCAAAAGTTGCTGCTAGAATCTGTTCCTAGGGTTGTACCACACCGAGTCAAGGCTCCCGTACCCCCCAAACAGAAAATATCCTACTTTGTTCTTGTACAAATGGTGACCAAACACTCAAGCTGGGAATACAACTCGCCATCCACTTCCTAGCGGACTGGTTCAGTCTGGCAAAGGGGATTTGTGTTTCCCTCCAATGCTCTCCTTGTGGCTTTGAGTCATTTAAAATTCTTCATTTTGGAATAGTTGCGCACCCCCTCCCCATGCACACCCCAAAATTGCAAAAATAGAACATCTAGATCTCTAAATGTGAATGCCTTTTATTAAACAGGTACGGAGAAACAGCTTATTTTAAAAATCTCTCACTCCCTTCCTTGAGCCTCAGCTCAGCTGAAGGCATAATAAAAGCCTGGTCTCCCTGCCTCCATTTTATGCCTGCCTCCTTCCCTCTGAGTCGCTTCCTATCTCTCCAGCAATTACATAGGATTCTAAGATGGACAGGACGGCTGGCTAGCACGTTCATCTAAAGGATCTCCCCGAGGAAAGAGCAACAGAGCCTGACAGGACAGACATGCCCTGTCCAGCCCAAGAGGATACTAACCTATAACGTGAGGCTGAAGTCTGGGTGGACTTCCCAAGGGAGCCAGATTGCTTCCCAAGAGTGATGACAGCCCTAACAATGTCTCCAGGGTCCCTTACTGAACCAAACCAGAATTCTTCCTCCATTTCCACCTCAAGCTCACATTGGTAGCATGAAGATGGACAGCAGGGCTGACCTTGCCTCTTCTCACATCTCTGCCCTTCATTATTGCTCAGTGTTTGGTGGACTGGAGTAAGGAGTGGCAGATTGGACATATAGTACCCTGAGTTGGGCCTCCAGTCTAGAATTCTGATTCTAATCATGGTACTCTAACCAAAGCTACAAAACCACTCTGGCACATTATTGTCTGACTACAGTCCTTATTTCACTACTTATGATGCTGATGTTCTCTTTCTTAGCCAAGTCGAAATTCAAGGTCATACTTACTGTATTTAGTTATCATCAGTCTCCTGTCATTGGACTGACTGTTTAGTCTTTGTTACTCATAACCTCCACACTTTTTTCTTTTTCTTTTGCCAGTCCTTGGGCTTGAACTCAGGGCCTGAGCACTGTCCTTGGACTTTCTCAATGCAAGAGCTCTACCACTTGAGCCAGAGCACCACTTCTGGTTTTTTCCTACGTATGTGGTACCAAGGAATCGAAAGCAGGTCTTCATGCATGCTAGGTAAGCACTCTACCATTAGGCCAAACTCCCAGCCCAACCTCCACACTGTTGAGTAGACCTGGCCAGTATTGGTTATTACAGCAGCCTTTCATTTTCTTTGGTCTTATGTTTCCTCATGACTAATCTTTGGATATGCAATTTTATGGGGGATAAGAATACAATACCTAAAGATGTAGTTAGCTATCTAAGAAGATCCAGTAGAAAACCTATGGATTACAGGGAGGTATAATAAGGAATTATGTATATAACTGTTTAGTGAAGCTCAGACCAATAGCCTTTTTTGAGTTCCTTTGGAGCTGGTCTATTCAGCTGACTCCAGTCAGGTGTCATTTATCCAAGGCAACAATAAAGATGACTCTCTAGAACCTGAGAGAAAGCAGTGCAGCCTGGGTAGAAGCATGGCCTTCTGAATGAGGCAGGCACAATTAAAGTCTCCACTGATAAGCCAATGAGTGGTGAGCGAGTGACTGAACTCCTGTCAGTCTCACCTTCCTCATCTGTACAGTAGAGTTGCTTTGTGAATGAAGTGGAGGTTGAATGTTTGAAATATGACATAGCATCTGTGTCAGAGAAAGTATTTAGGACTCTAGAATATATACCTGTGCTAATAGCCACGGCCAGCTCAAATGTCTCTGAGAATGGCCGTGGGAAGTTGGGCTCTAAGGGTCCCTGGTAATATTCCTGAGTAAAATACGATTATGGGTGCCAGTAGACACAAAGCTTTTCTTTCTGGGGTAGAGGTAGAGTCCATTCTACCTCTCTCTTTTGATGGGCCTTTTGCTCACTGGGGGAAGCACGAGTCTACCTGTCAGCTTTCTTTGTATCTATCAGCAAGGAGAGTTGTTCCTCAACTACTCTGGTTTTAGAAAGCCTGCCGGGCAGCTCATCTTTCAGGTTCTATTGCCCAAGGATAGTCACAAGAGAAAACAAACCAAGTGGATTGACACTGCTTCTGTATGTACCACTGGAACACCCAGTGTTCAATTCAAAGGGTTAGTTAGAAACCTATCCTACTTTTCAGGCTTGAGAGATTTTAGGGTTTTGAGTGGGAGGAGGCAATCTATGGGAAAGTGACTAGCAAAAAAGAATGGCAAACAGGTATGTTTTGAGATAGGGTCTCAGTGACCTCAAATGCGTTGTGACCTCAAATTAAAAATCCTCCCATCTTGGTTTCCTACGTTCTTGGATTATAGTTATGCACCACAATACCTAGCTCTGAACAGGGATTGTTGAGTAATGTTCATTAGATAAATTTCTCGGAAGGTTTTCTCCACTGACAGTGGTTACTATGTCTCTCTTCTCCCAGAGAGGGCTAGGGGTGTCACTATTTACCAATGAAAATCTCACAGCCAAATGTAAATTTCCTTTACCAAGGCAAAAATATAAAAACCAAGACAACAAAAACCAATTCTCACACCTTGTTTGAACAGCTTTGCAGCTTCTCAATGACCTTTAGCTCAAAATAATCCAGAGGCCAAAGAGACAAATGGAGAGACGGCCTTACCTTTCCCTTGAACACCTGCTCAGCACAGTGGCTAGTCAAGACAGTGTAGCTGTCGCAGCCTCACAATTTCTGCTTCTTGCAGCAATTATCTCCTCTTACTTCTTTTCTTCTAACCGTGCAATGCAGTATTTTGCCTCCTTTTCTCCCCCATGCCCTTTACAAACCTTCTCTTCACTCTCCCTGCTCCAGTTCGCCTCCTCTCTCCCTGTTTAGTCTCAGCACCTGCTTAGGTTGACAACTGGATTACCAGACGCCATGGTTTAGATTTTTGCCCCTTTCCTTAGGCTGTGTCCATTTCTAGGTGAGTTGGGGGTAGACTGGGATGGGGTTAGGGTGTGGGTATTGAACTCAACAGGTTCCAGATAAAATTTGGTCTGCAAAGAGGCTTGAAGCCGGGCAGAGCAGGCTCACGCCTGTAACCCTAGCTACTCAGGAAGCTGAGATCTGAGGATTAAGGTTCAAAGCTAGCCAGGGCACAAAAGGACCTGAGACTCTTATCTCCAATTAACCTCTAGAAAACAAACGGGAAGTGGGGCTTGGCTCAAGGTATGGTGGTAGCCTTGAGATGAAGAGCTCAGGGATAGCTCCCAGGCCTAGTTCAAGCCACATGACCCACAAAAAAAAAAAAGAAAACAGGGCTTGAGAGGTGGGCATAGGAGGGTGCTAGAGGCTGCAAACGTGTGTGCATAACAGTGTTACAGTTCTCCATTCTCCACATCCAATACTTAAGTCAATTCTCTTCCTGCTCTCTTAGGAAGGAGACACACAGAGAGAAGATACTTCTTACTGATTGTATGTAAAATTGGTCCCAGAAAAAAATATAAGTTAAAAAAACCAATTAAGGACAACAATCACTCATTATATGGCTTTTGTTTCTATATCCTTTCATTTAGCGTCATACTGTCATTAATGTACTATGGTATCTCTCATCTCTTTTGCTGTCCCTTGGTTATCTCATATTGTTACAGTATCTTACTTGTTATCTGATATATTGGATATATTTGTATTTGGTTATTTGAAATTGGATAGGGAAGGGGGGAAACAAGGTGGCGGGTGGGGATGGAGAGAAGGAAATGTGGACCAAGACATGAGAAAGGGTATCAATGTATGGGAATTAATGCACCTTCTATCTGGTGAATATAATGTAACCCTTCTATTAATTACAATAAAAATATATGAAAAAAGCTTGTTTCAGGCAAACTAAAAAAAACAAACCAATTAATTCATAGTAAAAAGTAAAAAAAAAATGCTGGGCACGGTGGCTCATGCCTGTAATCCTAGCTACTCAGGAGGCTGAGATCTGAGGATCCCAGTTCAAAGCCAGCCCAGGCACTAAAGAAGGTGAGACTCTTATCTCCAATCAACCACTAGAAAACTTGAAGTGGGGCTCCAGGGGTAAGATGGTAGCCTTGAGCTGAAGGGCTCGGGGACGACACCCAGGCCCAGAGTCCAAGCCCCATGACCCCCCCCCCACAAAAAAAGTAAAAAAGTAAGTAATATAAGAAAAAATAAGTAATTTTGAAACATATAATCTTCAAAACCAAAAAGTTTGCCAAGACTGCTCAACTTGAAGAAACAAAGTGAAGTGAGGAAGAACCTGTGCCCTGAGCCAGTGGAATCTTGTTTGGAGACAGTAAAGAGGACCTCAGGGCATCCCACAGGTGAGTGTGGAACTGTCTCAGGCTTGCTTATATGGGAAGTATATGCCTTATGGAATTTTATTTACTTAAAAAATTCCTACCATTTTCACATTTATCTTCTACCTTTTACTTTACTTTTTGTCTTTTATCTATCTCTTTGATTAAAAAAATCTTATTGTGGCAAGAACAGTTCATGTGGGTGTTACCTCCTTATGAACAAATTTTAAGTGTGCATTGCAGTATTGCTAGCTGCAGTCATGAATTAGGCTGTATAGTCTTTCTGTCTCTGGCCTATTTGACTAGGGGTATAGTGGTCTCAACATTTATCCACTTTGTTTTCAAATCCTCTTTCTTTTCTTCTTTTTCTCTTCTCCTTTTCATCTTCCTTTATCTACTCCTCTTTTCTTCCTCCTTTGCTTCCTTCTCCCTTTCCTCCATTTCCTTTTCCTCCTCTTCCTCCTCTGCTTCCTTCTCCCTCTCCTCCCTTTCCTTTTTCCCCTCTTCCTCCTCTTTCTTCTCCCTCTCAGTACTGGAGATTGAACTCAGGGCCTCAGTTTGCTAAACCAATCATCTACCCCCTCACTTCAGAGTTTTAAAAGGCTGGATAGTGTTTTGTAAACTACATTGTGTTTATAAATCACATTTCCTCCATTCATTTGTGTGTTGATGGATATTTATATTGATTTCGCCTCTTGAGTATTATGAATCATGCTGTAAAATGAACAGAGAATGGTAAATGTCTCCTTGGGAATTTCTTTCCCAACTCTTTTGGATAGATACTCAAGAAGCAGATGATTTGGCCCTTTGAGTTTTCATACTTATAAAAATTGTACATCTACTGCAGATGAATGGATACAGAAAATGTGGTATATATATATATACAATGGAATTCTACATAGCCAATAGACAAGATAAAATAATGGCATTTGCAGGGAAGTGGATGAATCTAGAGCGAATCATGTTGAGTGAGACAAGTCAAGACCAAAGGAACAGAAGGTGCATGGTATTAATATGTGGCTATTAGATCCAAACAGTACAAGAGCGAGGACATACCCAATGCTATGGACATGGTATTGGAAATATAAACACAACTACATAGAAATAAAAACCTATGACTCTATAGATATAATGTTTTATTTCATAAATTAATATGTATCTATGATATACAAACCCTTAGCCTAATTTTGATTATGTTCTAAAAACTAAGTGCCAGTGATTGTAGATAGAGATTCCCTTCTTGAACACTTGGTTGTTAAACATGTCATTTGAAATATGATGTAAAAATCAATGTTAATAAATTTTTAATAAAAAATTAAAAAAATTATACATCATGTTCTATGGTGGATAGAACATTCTACATTCCCACCATCAAGACATGGGGTCTCAGCCTCTCCACATCATCACTACCCTTGTCTTCTGTTGTTTTGGTGAGCGCTATCCTGACCAGCTAGGAATGGCAGTTCATAGCCACTCTTACCCTTTATCTTAAATGAAACAAAGCATCTTACCCGTCCTGGCTTTTGCCCTCCATGGAGCTATTCAGGCTGGATCACTATTACAGATCACTGTTTATGATTTAGTTCTCTTTTCAGGTTAAATGCCAGAGAGCTGTTTAGATGGAAATAATAATAGGTTGGATGAATCCTTGTCGTGTACAGCAGGCACTGGGCTTAGGGAGAGAAATACAATTATCAGCTTCAAGTGGCTTTTGTTCCCTGTCTCACCAGGAAGCCAGACTTGAGGCAAATAACCCAACCAGAAGCCCAAGGAAGTCCAACCTCAGAGTGTGGTGATGAAACAGCTGGTGTGCTGGGTGTAAAGAGGAGATCTGAGATGAGGCTGGGATAGAAGGACAGAATGAAGCCTCGTATTTACCAGGTTCTCCCTGAGCAGAAGCCCTTTAATCCCCAGTGCATGAGGCCCATAGGCCAACTGGTGCAGGTGGGGAGAAGATTTAGACATCCATGTTGTCTACAGCCTGCCTGCTGGTTGCTTCTGATGGTCTTGTCTCTGAGGGGCTAGACAGAGGGAAATGCCCTGTATCCCCTACCCTAAGCCTTCATCTCCAGCACAACACAGAGTTCCCAGCTCAGCCAGTCAGGGTTGCTATTCAGACATTCAGCACTTGCCTCTCCTTCCTGCATCTCTCCCTTGCCTTCTGCCTTCTCTGGCCTCTCTTCAAACCAGGAGTCCCTCCCCCACCCCCCCATCACTTCCCCCTTCTTGGGGCTCACAGTTCTGCTAATTTCTCTCCCATTTACTACAGCACTGTTCTGTCTGTATCAGACCCGCTATCTGTAGCTTCTGTTGCATGTCCTTTCTTTTTTTTTTTTTTTTTGCCAGTCTTGGGCTTGAGCTCAGGGCCTGAGCACTGTCCTTGGATTTTCTCAAGGCTAGAGCTCTACCACTTGAGCCTCAGCACCACTTCCAGCTTTTTTCTATGTATGTGGTACCGAGGAATCGAACCCGGGTCTTCATGCATGCTAGGCAAGCACTTTAACCACTAGGCCAAACTCCCAGGCCAGCATGTCCTTTCTTTTTCCAAGCATTGCACATGGATCCAGCTACCTTAGTCTACTCTTTCTGCATGCCACTGGCGAAGGCACCTGCATGCTCAGCTCACTGCTCTCCAGTGGCCCTCGAACTCTTGGGAGGGGATATGTGGCTCTAACTGCCCTTGGTTTCTGTCTTTTGAATTTACCCTTATTGTGTTTCTTTCAGAAACATTTGACACTGAAGCCAGAGAAGACAGAGACCCGTGGCTCACTCCTGTAATCCTACGTACTCAAGGGGCAGATGTCAGGATGGCCATGGTTCCAGGATAGTCCAGCCCAAAAGAGCCATCTTCACCAAAGAAAAGCTGGCTGCGGTGGCACACACCTGTCATCTCAGGTAAAGCAGAATGCATAAATAAGAGGATTGTGGTGCAAGCCAGTCCAGACAAAAAGTCCATTATCTCAAACATAATGAGAGCAACAAGAGATGGAAGCACGACTATAATGGTATTGTGCCTGTTGAGCAAGCACAAAGCCTGAGTTCAAACCTCAGTACTGCTAATTCAGAAGGAGAGAGAGACTGAGAAAGAGAGGGGGTGGGGCTTTGGCATTGAAAGAGCAACAGAATGTTAAGAATACTGAAGAGTACCAGTAGTGGCATGGGGAAGGAAAGGTGGTTCATTCAATCTGCCTTGTTGCCCAAACAACCCAGGATGAGACACTCATGGCCTTTGTCATCTGTGCTCACTGAGCCCAGATCCACTTGCACACATGCAGAGTCTAGACAGACAGATGAAATGATTGGCTCAAGACAAGGGCCTAAATCTAGAACCTCTTCTGTTTGTAGGAAAGAGGATTTTTATCAAGCAGCAGGAGGGGAAGTCCTCAGCAGTCTTCCTTGGTCTTACTTCCCCTCATTTCCTGCCCTGGAAAGTGAGGTGAATCGGCCAGGGAGACAGCCAACCAACCCTATCACATTCTGACCCTTTTTACCCTGCAGGACCATGGGTGTTTTGCATGGTGGAGCTGTCATAACAGCTAGAAAGTATGTCCTTTGATGACTGAAAACTTAAAAAAAAAAAAGACTTGGCAAGGACCTACCTTTTCCTAACTCCCATACCAGATAATTAAAGATGATGTATACATTTAAAAATGCTCATGAATCCCTGGCAAGTTTTCCATGCATAGATATATCTATAGAATTTGCTGAGATCTTTTTCATAAAGGTCAAGAGGAAGCAGAAAGATGTTTCTTTAATTCTTACTATATGTATTAAAAAAAACCACTTTAATATTCCATTAATTCTTTTGCCCTTTTTTCCTCTTTCTCACTCACTGCTTCTGGAAAAAAAAAGTACAGCCATAAATATGCAGACAGCGAGAAGCCTGCATCTCCTATATCTAATAAAAACCTCGGGGAGTAAGTGAAATAACTTGGTGTGGGCAGTCAGGTTACATGCTGCATAAAATCAAAAGAAAATCCCCAGCAAGGAAAAACAACTGGAAATAGGAAGAAGGGCAGGAGAATAAAAGCAGGATATTAAATAATGAGTAACTACAAGAAACGGAAAAAAAAGCCCTATTCAGAATTACATTTTCAGAAAAATAGCTGAGAAGCAACCTTGACAAAAGTAACACCAGGCAAGACTGTCAAAGGTATGCAAATATAAAGAGACAAAAGAAAAGAGTCTCCTTATCCCCAGCATCTATGAATCAGACAAAAGTCTGAAAGGACCATGTGAATGTTTGTCCTGTAGAAGATTCTCCTCCTGTCTCCCAGGGACCCAGAGGTCCCTGCAGCCTCACCTATGAAAGCAATGGCCAGGGTGGCAGTTAATGCAAGAACTGGCCCTCATACTCAGGATTAAGGAATCCAGAAGATCCCTCCGAGGGGTATCCGCTGGCCTTTCTGGTCTTATAGAAGATCATAGCAGAGCAGGCAGGAGGACAGAGAATGGAGGAGGATGAGTAAGAGGCCCATGGTCTGGCTAGGTTGATGGTGACAGGGGATGGGGAGGATGGAGAAAGAGGGTGTTAATTCAACTAAATTATAACATAGGCATGTGTGAAATACCATAGTGAATTAATACGTTGCAATTAATAGTACCATTAATAGATACTGAAGAGAAGACAGGAGAGCAAGACAGACTGGGAGAACAGGCATTAAGAAGATCAGAAAGGACCAACAGAGGATGGAGCGGGTGCCCACCATGTTATCTGCACAGCATAAGGAGGGCCTTGGCTAGCTAGATGAGACAGAGTGATGGACCAGTCCCTGAGTTTTACCTTGATTGCATGATATTCTCTCTCCTTGAAAGGCTGTAAGCCTGGGGGCTCATTGTTCAGAAAGGACGGTACTTTTAAAGAATAATGTCCTTGTAATCTGATGCTCAATGGGTGTAAGACTTAGAGAAGAAAATCCACCCTTCCTTGCCTTTTGGTGAAGGCTGGAGTGGACAGCCACTTACCATTCCTGGAAATATTCTGGTAGTCTCTGTGGTTGCAACGGTTTCTTTTCCGTAAATGAAGGTAAATAGATGTTCCTTCAATTCTGAAATAAATACATATGTCCATATTTCATGTGAGGGTGAAGTTCAAAGAAACATGTTTTTGTGATTCTTTTTTAAACAAGGGTTTTGGAGAGATGGGGAGAACGATGGAAGGCATAGTATTGATTGAGATGAATTGTGCTCATAAACCAGCATGCTGAATTGAAACCTCTTTGATCAACTACTTAAAGGGAATTTAAAAAATACAGGCCAGAATGAGCTTAGAAAGTCAAAAGTTTTTTGGACGTGCTTCCCAACGTTCCCTAATATTGTTGGGAGTAGAATAGAAAGCCATTCTATGAAATGAATGCCACCAATATGCTAAGATTATTATTGTAAACCTTTTCTTTTATACAAAGACCATTTGTAGCTTCATTTCCCTTTCTAGAGTTGGCTGTGGAATCACCCAGTCAGGCCTTCGGGATGTCTTAGGTGGAGACTGAGGTTGGGCCCCTTCTGGTCAGTGTGGGACACAGCTCTGTGGAATCTACTGTCCAGTTTCTGCTTGTCCTTTTGGCAGTGTTCTGTGCTGGCTCTGTCTATTCTCTTTGTCCTTGTGAACAAGCACATTTACTGTCATGTCAATAAGGCTTCTAGGCACATAGACAAATGCTCTGTTCCATCTGTCATCTTGCCCAAAAGCCTGAAATGAACACTTTACACACTGTGTGCTTTACATCTTCTACCTTGACTATTTTACTGTATTTTGGAAAGCCAGATGGGAAATGAACTTGAGAGCTGAGTTCAATACTAAAATAATTTCACGGTCAATAAAGAGAGTTTATTTTCCTTGGGGAAAGTAATTGTTACCAAGATTTAGTCATAAATATATTTTTGATAATGATAAAAATGGGAATTTATGTGCTGAAATATTGTTTGGCTCATGAAAAACAAATAGCTTGGATATTAATCTTATAAACACAGTTAGTTGCACTTTTCATTACAACACTACAGATTGCTTTATCAATCACTGAGCTCTTCCTTAATATTTCTATTAGAAAGGTAGCCCAAATTTGGGGATTAAGATCTCATTCGAAGCACTAGAAATATTTCCTGTAACTGACAATACTGTTTTCTTTCCCATCGATCCAAAAATAAGTCATCTCTCTCATGAGTGTTAAGAATCCAATTTTCCATGCAGTGTGCAGTGCTCAGGGAAACTGAGCAGAAAGGGGAGTCGATGCAATGTTTAACAATGCCTACAAATTAAGAAGACTGTTTAAGAGAATATTGTTTCCGTGTAGGGTCAGCTGAAATTGCATCCAAAGGACAAGCTGATGAAAGAGTAGGATATTTCTTCTCCCAAACTCTCATCCTCTTGCTCTATCTCCACTTGATTCATGTGTGCCAGTTCTGCCTGGTGTTTCTCTCTCAGAGCTTTGCACAGGAGAACCCAGAACAATGGGCTCATATAAGAGATGGCTGTGCTTTGTTGGCAAAGGGGAGGGTTCTCTGGAGTTCCTTTTTCTGTTCCTTGCTATTCTCAACACTTCACACATTCCTGGGGGCACACCATGTCAAAACTACGAGTTTCTCAGCTTCACCTGGTTGGCTGGCCCCGGTGAGGTTCATGTCACCTAGTCATATTTTGATTTCTGTCATCAAAATTCAAATAGATGAGTCTCAAATAGAATGGTTCAGAGTTGTTTCCCCAACATTTGCTCTAGTCACACAAAAGCTACTTTCTCAGAAGGCCTTTTTAGTAGCCCTCATACCATTGGGGCAATGAGCCTCAAAGGAGAACGGGAGAATGCAGTTACGAATACAATGAATATCCTACAAAACTGAGAAGATGAGGGAAGGAATGAGTGAGAATGTTGAAAGTGCTAGCATTGGTCAAGATGCATTGTATTCATAAACTGCCTCATTAAATGGCAACTCCTTTGTACAACTCCGTAAAGATAATTCTAATACTACTACTAATAAAATGGTCCTCAAGAGTAGTACAAATAGAAAGGATGGATTCCTAGCAGAAGAAATGGTCTTGGGTTGACCTAAAGTAGTACTTGAACAGGCAAAAACAGTTTCCCCAAAGAGTCATCCACCTGTCAGAAGTGTGCAAGATGAATCAAGTATGTGATGTCATTCAAACAATAGTGATGACATTTCTGAGGCTGTTTCCGATTCTCTAGTGATATTGTACATTCAAAGTTCCCATTAAATATTGGGGAAATCAGTCCCAGAAAGGATGGGGCCTCCATGGCTAGCTACAAGATCGGTGAGGGATGCTAAATAATTTGATGTGAAGCCTTAGTACAGAAGAGTGAGAAGATTCAAATCAGGTCACTTAGCAGGGCAGGAGTTTGGCCTAGTGGTAAAGCGCTTGCCTAGCATGCACAAAGACCCAGATTCTATTCCTTGGTACCACATACATAGAAAAAAGCCAGAAGTGGTGCTGAGGCTCAAGTGGTAGAACTCTAGTCTTGAGAAAGTCCAAGTGCACAGGACCTAAGCTCAAGCCCAGGATTGGCAAAACAAAACAAAACAAAACAACAACAGAAACAGATAGGCTCTTCTTTGAGACAGGACTTGGATGGGAGTGAGATCAGGTGAGTTTGGGACCAAGGACATGAGTTAAAGGCTGGTCACATGTTCTTTTAGTCTTCTGATGGCAGCGTAACTCCTGCATCACTGATTCACCAGAACAACAAAGGTTTAGGTTGAATCTTGTGCAGATAAACAATCTCTTGATTGTCTGGGGAGACTGGCAAGGGGCCAGTCATGCAAGAAAAGGGGGAGGAGAAATGACTAGATAGAGAAAGTTCTGGAGTTCAGATAAATATTAACAACTTATTATGACACCTTTGGAATTTAGAGCAGGAACATAGGCTTCCTGGGCATTATGCTTAATGATTCATGAGCTGCCACACTCAGACAAGATAGCCTACCTGGCGGGTCAGCCTCGCAATGAGCTTTCCTCCCCTGCTGGTCCCAGAGCCTGGAGCAGTTACAATGCTCTCCACCCTGGTGTCTCCCAGCCCCAGATTTGTTTCTAAGCCACTCTATTATGGTGGACACTAAAGTGTGCTAAAAATGAAGAGATCTAAGACTCTGGAAGCTTATAAACTTGAAACCATCATCTACAACAAAGAAGACTGTTTTCATAATCTCAAGACACATTTGTGCAACACTGTTGTCTTAAAATGTGTCTTCCTCATAAAATGCTCTTGCAGATTTCCATGTTGTTTGGTAATTAAATGAGTTTAGAGAGTCTCATAAATGAACGAAGGCAAAAGTGTACCTGTTTTGAGATACACGAAGGTTGTGTGTGCACGTGTATATGTATGTGTGTATTTATGTGCATGTGTGTGTATTGTGTATGTGTGTTTTTATGTTTGTGTGTATGTGTGTGTATTTGTGTGTATGTGTGTTTGTATGTGTATGTGTATATGTTTCTGCATGTGTATGTATGTTTGTGTTTGGGTGTGTGTATGTCTGTATGTGAGCATGTGTTTGTGTATGTGTATGTATATCTGTGTGTTAGGGGCTCTGCTGATCTTTACACTGAATGAACTTGCATTCCTTCATTTAGATGGGTGTTTCCAAAGCTTGTCTGATGTAAATAAAGATGTGTGTAATACCCATTGATATCTTGTAGAATGTATATCTCAAAGAACAACTTTTGAAGACAATTGGTGGAATCAGCATCTGAGCAGAGAAGGCCCCTAAAACTCCACATCTTGTGAGCTTCAAGAGTTCTACAAGGTTCCAGAAGTGTGGCCTAGTGGTGGAGTGCTTGCCTAGCATGCACAAAGCTCTGGCTGTAGCTCAAGAGCTCAGGCCTTGAGTTCGAGTCCCAGGACTGGCAAAAAAAAAAGAGTTCTGTGAGGGGGATTTGGAGAGTGCTCATTTTCTTTGATCTCTACTGATGGTGAAATTATAGTATACTGCACCAAAATTCACAGAGAGGCTTAATTTATCTAACATTGACCAAATTTGCCTGGAAGAATTTCTCCCCTTTGTTTTGCATTTTTCTATATGGTGACAGAATTAATCATTTCCTTGCAATTCACTTTCTTCAATTTATTGATTATGTCATAAATATTTCCACACTGATTTGTGATTTCATATCCCAATGAATTGTGCTAATTTCTGGTACAATGTTGATTATAGGGCACAGGTGAGTCCAAGGGTTTAAGAGGTGCTGTGTTACTTTTAGATGCCTCCCATCAGACAGCTGCAGACTTCTTTCACGTTGTTTAACGTCCTCTCTCCTGCTCCCTATCATTTCCCCCTTGACTGTTCGTTCATATAAACCTGATTTGATTTGGACAATCTGAGACAATGCTTTTGAAGGTTTGTCAGTTGCAGAGCAGCCTACAGATGGAAAAATACTATGGACTAAACTGGTTCAGCTCTTATACGGGATACCTGCTCGGTGTTGCCTACTAAGGCCACACAGTGAAGCCATTGCTCATTCGGAGGCTGAGTCTTGGCACAGGGTGAGGGAAATGGAGGCTACTGAGTAAACAGCCATTGGTATTGAAGACCACAAGGGAGCTCAGAGTAGCATCCTCCCCTTACATGGAGTTAGAGAGTTTGCTTCTTCAGTGGTGAGAGCTGACGCATGAACAGAGGGTAACTAGACAGAAGAAAGATGAGGGTCAACACCTATGAAAAGCTGCTGCATAGCAACCAGAAGGTTGCAAGTTAGAACAAAAAGAAAATATTATTAGACTGGGAAATAATTATAGGATGGAAAATATCCAGAATTGACCAGAGATAAAATAAATATTCTTGTGTATTAACTGGGAGAATATAAATCGGTATTTGGAAGACTTATAAAAAATGAAGAATGTATATACTTTGATTCAGCAATTCTTCTTCAAAGCAATCTGTATACATATCCATTAAGAGGAGGTATGGAAATGTTCAATATCGGTTCTATGATGAGACTTTGAGAATACATTGAATGTCCATCAATTGGAGAAAGAAATCACCAGATTGTAAAATACTAGGTAGTATTTTATAGCAATGTTCTTGTTGAAAACCACCTGCATTTACTCCATGGTCCCTTCACCCACTTCTCCCTAGCCAGGTGGCCACACCCCACTACTGAGCTGCCTCTGGGCTGCTTCCCTTTGTGGTCACCATCTCTCCCACCTCAGTCTTGCCTTCTTCTGGCTCCAGCAGCATTAGGCTATCACTTTTTAGACACACTTGCATCTCCTGGCCACAGCATTGTAAGTGATCCTGGTTTGTTCCCTGCTCCAAGATCTGCTTTTTGCTTCCAGGTCTCCAGCCATGGCTGTCCCTCAGCCTGTGTCCTCTGCATGTCTCTGTTAAACATACTTCTTGGAGCAGAGATTTCTAACTTCTGACCTCAGAAGCACTTTAAACTTCACTGTTGAGGATCCTAGATAGCTATCATTCACATGGATTGATACATCAATATTTATATAGAAGAAATTAAATAAGGAAGCTTGAATGAACATTTGATTATTAAATTTATTTGAACGGTACTGGGATTTGAACTAGGACCTCATGCTTGCTAGACAAGGGTTCTGTGACTGGAGCCATAAACTTTCTCCTAGTATTAATTCAAGACAACTTTTTACATGGCCTGAGCTAGCTTTGTACTTTGATTTTCCCATTCTGCTTCCCGAGTAGCTGGGATTACAGGTACATTAATAGGGCCATGCCTGGCCCCATTAATTCATCTTTTCTTCGAAAGTTCAAATTTTATAATTAAAACCAACACTGTCATTTATTTCCTTTAAGTAAGAAGCGCATTTTATTTATTTTAGATAAACAAAGGAAAGCCATAATTTGTTAATTTGTTATGTAGACATTTTGTCCTTTCCTGTCTTATCTCTGTGCTAGCAGTCCAGGCTTGAACTCAGAGCCTGAAGCTCTGATTAACACCATAGTACATGATCCACAGCTCCAGTTCCAAACCGTAGCCATTTTCAATACCGGTGGTCTATAAAAACAAATCCATCTATCATGTACACAAGGTATTTTCCTCAAGCTAACCACCAGACTTCGTTAATACTTCCTTACCTGACTAAAGCGGTTTGCTCATTCTTTGCATTTCACCTGTTTAAATGACTAGCAATCAATACCCATTGTAGAAAGTCAGTGTTCTCAGAGGAGACAAGTAAAGGGGAAGATGCTCCTGTCTGGTCTCAGCTGAGAATGTGCAGATGAAGGACATGAGGGTCACCGATGCAGGTTGTGGGAGTGCTTTGATTCAGGCCAATACACCAACAGCTTTGGCTACCATTGCTTTCAAACCATCAGTACCAATGGATATTCTCACTACACTGTTTTACTATTGCTGGGAAGACAGAATTCACTTGGTGCACCCGCTGAAGAGGCCTTCAAGACTGCATAAACACCCCAATGGGCTATGTCTCACATGTAGATGCCCACTGCTGAGGATTCTCTCTTCTTTTAGTCATGGCCAACTTCAGATGACCAACTCTCTGGTTAATTATTTGTTTAGTGAAGTATAATTACGACAGAGCTAATCACTTGCAATTATATCCCAAGTAATTTGTGAATAATGGATTTAATAAGGTTATTATACCCATTAGTGTTTAGTACGTACATGTCTTTTTTTTTAACCTGAAATTAGGTTAACAAATCTTATCTGTAAGTCCCTACTCTCCAATTTGCTGGTATTAATGCCCCAGCGACTTTGTTCAGAGGGATGCATTTCTTTCCAAACTTGTTCTCTCATGTAATATCGACAGGGTAGGAGAAAATAGATAACCTTTAACACTCGGATTCTAGGACACCGCTCATCAAATATGTATTAAATGTCCTTGAATAGACTTGGTTGTGGGCTTACAAGAATGGCTTTGTCTATTTCTTCCTAAGTGTTTGCTGTCTGGTCCAACATAACAAATTTAAACCAGTGGAAGAGAGAGCAACTTTTAATCTAAAAAATTCCATTCGATTGGTGTTTGTTACTATTGATCTCCTGGTCTTCTTTGTACTCCAGCTGGGGATCATAACTATATTTGGTTCTTCTGGATCTTTATGGCTGACTTCATGGGTTTTTTTTTATAGCTCTGATTGTTCCTCAGTGGACCTCCTCCACTGCCACCTCTAGCTTTGTTGAAGCTGCTTATCTAATTAAGCACTGGTCTGTAGAAGGTCACAGACTAGACTGACTCCTGATTCTACATTCAAAAGTAAGACATTTAGATAGCCATAGATGGGTTCTGGTGGCTATTTTAGTTGAAGATTGGGCTTATCTATTTTCGTGTCTAGGATTTGCTGTGAAGGAAATAATAGGAAGGATGGACAACACATGATGATGACGATGATGATGATGATGATGATGATGATGATGATGATGATGATGCTTTCTACTATTGCTGCCTGAGGCAGGGAGGGCTGGCTCTGTCTTGCTGTCAGACCTGAAGGTAGAGCTCTGTCCTCTCCATCTTTTCACAAAAGAAATCCATCATAAACCATTTTTCTTTTTCTTTGATTTTTGGTGGTACTGGGAATTGAATTTGGCCTTGCTTGACTGTTACTCTGCTACTGAGCCAGGCCTCCGGTCTTTTTTTGCACTGGTTATTTTGAGATAGGCTCTTGTTTCCTGGACAGCTGTTTCTCACTGTCCACCACATGTAGGATTGCATGACTTCTCCAGCTTCTTCCATTGAGATGGAATCTCTCTGGCTTTTCTGCTCCTGGTTAGCCTGGAATTTGGATGCTCCTTATTTCTACCTCTCACATGGCCAGGGTGACAGGTGTGAGTCACCAAGTCCAGCTCTTGGTTGGGATGAGGTCATGTGAACGTCCTTGTGACCTCAGCATCTCAAGTGGCTCAATAAATAAGCATGAGCCATTGGGGCCAGCCTTTCATGTGTCTTATATCTACTAATATACTTTCCATCAGAGGGAAACTACAGGCTGTCCCTTCCCCCTGGCAGGAGAGCACGCCTCCCTCACAGCATGGATATAGTACAACACATACAACTTCTCATTGACTGGTGGCTGGGCTGGAAGCTAGCAGGCTTTGTCATGTATCATTCATGTTCTGGGACCATTCATAATTGTCATTTCAGCCTCTTTGGAGCAAGCTCTGTCTCCCCATCTTCCCTTGTGCAGATACATGTAAGTGTCTGAATGTGTGCACGCGCACATACCTGCTGGACTCCAGGAATCCAGTAGCTCCAGATAGTTGGGGCCAATCAAACTCGTTGGTAAGAGCCATCGGCAAATTCAAGAAGGAGTTCTAAAGATTAAAAAAGGATAAAGTTGCAATTATTGTTTAAAAGTCACTTGTTTTCTGTTGGCACCAAGAAGATTGATTACCCACCATGCCCAACTCTCTCTCTCTCTCTCTCTCTCTCTCTCTCTCTCTCTCTCTCTCTCTCTCTCTTTCTCTCTCTCTCTCATTGCTGGTGCTTATAGCAGATGGCTAGACTTTCACCTTCTTCAGGGAATGGCAATGGTGAGGGTCCCCCCATCAAGTGGCTTCCGGTAGGTTCTGATGAGAGGACTCTCACAGGGGACCTATCAGAAGATAAGTACACTTTCCACTTAGGAATTTTCTGAGATCTCCACTTTTCAGTTCAGAGTGTTAGAAGTCAAATTGGCTGAAGAATAATATACAAGCTCCTGGCAAAAATGCGTGTTGGCTTCGTAGACACACCCTTCTTCAGTCAATAGGGTCTGATGTCCCAGACTGAACATGGCTGTGATTTTAGGTCGCCCCTTGGAGGTGCTAGAGTTGACCACAGTGGGGGAGGGGGAGAGAGAGAGAGAGAGAGAGAGAGAGAGAGAGAGAGAGAGAGAGAGAGAGAGAGAGAGAGAGAGAGAGAGAGAGAGAGAGAGAGAAGGAAAGCCCGAGGATTCACCACAGATGTGGATGTCACCATGCAACCCTTCACAATCTCAGCAGTATGCCAGCAAAGGACCATCCCCTCAGTCTTGGACAATAGAACCATGGGATGAAATCAACCTTCTCCACGTGTGGTATTATGTCATTAACAATGGAGAATGTGATATCCCTTGTAGCTATTGTGAGCTGGGTGAGTCAAGAACTCACTCAGAGCCTGGACAAAAATAGACTCCTGTGAACCACATTCTTATGACTGGTACAAAACCTGCAGAAGTAAATGTGGTCTGCTATGAAATCTTATTGTTCTTATTTTTAAATAGCAGCCTCTGGGGCAAATCCCTTCTGTGGTCTAATTCCTAGAAAAAAAAGAAAAAGCTTATCTGAACCAGTACATTTGGAATAGAGCTGCCCCATTTGGCAAATACAAATTCAAACAAGGGATATTTTGTAGCATATATGAATCCTGTGCAATGATTGGTCTGTAGGCATATTAATATTTTATTTATTGTTTTTCTGAAATTCAGATTTAACTTGGTGCCTGTATTTTATCTGTGAAGATGGGTCTTTATTGTTCTTTCTGAATATAGTAGAACATGCCTGTTATAAAACTTCCAGCACTGTTGTGATTTACAGTAAAAATAAAAATGCTTGTCCTCGGGCTGGGAGTTTGGCCTAGTGGTTAAAGTGCTTGCCTAGCATGCACGAAGACCCAGGTTCGATTCCTTGGTACCACATATATAGAAAAAGCCGGAAGTGGTGCTGAGGCTCAAGTGGTAGAGTTCTAGCCTTGAGAGAGTCCAAGGACAGTGCTCACGCTCTGAGCTCAAGCCCAGGACTGGCAAAAAAAAAATGCTTGTCCTCTTCCCCAAGGAGTGCAGTAATCACTGTTTTCATATTTTGTCTTCTAAACACAGCATATAAGAAATCTACCTTAAGTCTTTACACTCGGAAAAATTCAAGTAATCTTTCTTTTATCAGAGCATTAGAGGATAATGACAACTAATATTACTACACATGTACATTTCTCAATTGTGTACATTTCTGAGTTGAATCACATGTCATCAAAAAGTGTTTTGAGGTCTTAACCACCTAGGCCTCAGAATGTGACCCTAATTGGAAATAGTGTCATGACAAGTAGTTAATGTAAGTTTATACTGGAATAGAGTTGGATGTTATCCAGTACGGCTGGTCCTTATGAAGAGGGGAGAAAGACACACTGAGGCAAGGGCATGGTATAGGTTACATAAGGACAGAGGCCGAGATGATTCTCTAATAAGAGAAAAAGATTTTCCCAGGTGATAGAAGGGTGATATAGCGCAGATTCTCTCTCAGACCTCTGAGGGTCATAGTGCCACTGACATCTTGATCTTGAATTTGTAGGCTGTTTGGAGACAATACACTTTTGTCTCAAGCCACCTTGATTGTAGCCTTCAGAAGCAAATATATGAGCTGAATTGGAAAATTGCAGTTCTTATTATCCAAGGAATGAAAATATGTACTTCTATACTCTGTTCACATGCTCGTCAAAATACGTCATATAACAAACAGCAGTTACCCTAAAGTGCCTTGAATATTATCCAAGTGTCTCCTTCCTGCAGCAAACCCAAGATCTCTGTCTTCGCGTTTATCCTAAATGTGAGGTCTCACATTTGGGGATTGGAATTGGGAGAGAATAGTAAGAAAGGAGGGCTTCCTAGAATACACATGTGCTAATTATGATTCATATTTTCAAAGAAGCAGAGATAAATTCATCAAGAAGAAGCTCCCAGGAGATGTCTCCGAGGATGACTGAGTTCCAGTGACTGGCAGATTGTCAGTCAACCTTAATGGGAAATAAGACTGTTGAGCAATTGGTCAAGATGATTTTATCCTGGAACAGGATGGCCCACTATCCAATATGGCGGTTGGCACCCACCACTTTGCATTTGAAGTGCCACAGTTCCTAAGACTCAGCTATCTTGTGTTTTGATTGATTTCTATTTCTTTGCCACTGTGAAGCAGAGCTTCCCTCTTCTTGCTCCCACGACATCTTTTGGCTTACAATGTGTGTTTGCAGTAGGATTTGAGAATATTCAATTCTTCTAGTGAAGACAAGAAAAACAAATAGAATGGATACAACTCATAAGCTGTGTTAAGCAGAGATAGTGAGTAGGCGAGTGGTTTATGAGGTGTAGACAGAATTTATGAGCTGTGTGAAGCTAGTGAGTAGTCTGTCAAACATGCTAAAAGTTAGGAGAGGAATATACTCCCTCCCCACTACCTCTTTGCCTTTTTCTTGCTCATCTGTGCCATGTTGACCCCAGATATGGAAACTGGTCCTGGAATTAGGTTTTTGATTCTGGATGGAAATCCTCTTCCTTCCACAAGCTGAACACAGACTCTGTTAGCACAAGAAGGTATGTTGAATACCTCTTGTAGCCTGAAACAATAGTTTTCTGAACAATGCTAGCCAAGTGAGAAAAGGGTTTTTCTCTGGGAATCACAAGGCCTGTCTTCTATGTCTGATTCTATGACTGTAAGACTCCAATATGTCAATACCACATGGCTGGGAACCAGCTCCAGACTTCACAAGGCCCCTATTTGAAATCAGGCCAGCGAGCAAGATTTCATCTTCAATTATGGAACAGGTCATGTTGAGGGCAGGCACAGGACAGGTAGAGCAATAGGAGGGGACAAGGACTTTGAAATTTGGGATCTGTATCCCCACAGTGTTATTCCAGCTCAGTCTCTCTGCAGAAATCCCAATTTCTTAGTAAGAAACAGGGTATCTTCCCACCGGGGAGATTGCTGGAATCCCTTAGGCTCGCTGAGAAGCTAGTAGCGCCTGGGATCATCTTCTAGAATTTGAGCTGCAATGGACAGTGGCAGGTGTTGAACTGCAGCTGTGAGCAGGGTGTTTGATTCCACAGATGGAGCCCTGAAGGACCGAGGAGACCAGCTGCAGAGGTTTATCGTAGTGATTTGATTAACTGTGAAGCAACACAAATTTGGGTTTTCCTGATTGAGTGTTTTAGACTTCACTTTTAGTGTTATGGCAAGATTTACTCTTCCTAGCTTGTGTGTATCAAGGAAGATACAGCTTTATAAGTACTGAAGCTCAGTTTCGGTACGTGTGATGACTCCATGGATATTACCTTATCTAACCCAACAGAGTTGTTCGGAAGACCAAAGATACATGGAGTGACAGGCTGACACGAAGCAAAGCATTGTGGTTAGATGGAAGCCTTGCATCCCTTTCTGCGAGGATTGCCCCATCTCTTTAAGGAAAAATGAAGCTTATTGCTAGATAATAGAACAGATTCAAGTAGTCCCGTGGTAACCTTGACATACACTTTTTTCCTTCCTAAATTTGGTAGATAAAAGAAAAATTATAGGTCTTAATGGCAAATGTTTTATAGATCTTAGCAAAAAAGAGAACATAGTAAGTCATATTACATTAAACATTGAGAGCCTTATCCATGCAACATGATATCCAACACATTTCAGGCATTTAAGTCAAGGAAAATGAAAATGAAAATTTTCATCCTTAATATTTACTTCTTCTTCTTGAGCATTCCTGTTCTCAGGAGCTCATTATAAATGTATCTTAAAAGTACACTTATAGAGAGTCTTAATATCTATCAGGGACAAGAAATTTCAAAATAAAAAAGAGTCTGAGCCACTCAATGGGAGAGTTAGGTCAATTGTCACATCACTTCCAATTTTTCTCTGATTTTCATCCATCATATAAATATTTTTATGTCATCCTTGACATGTTTGCTATTTCTGCACACTTTCATTTAACAGTGCTATGTGTTTCCATGCACTGAGAAAATTCTCTTTCTTTTTAATGAACATATAGTAGACTTAATAAGGATTTGTGAATTTTTTTGCCAGTCCTGGGCTTGAGCTCAGGGCCTGAGCACTGTCTTGGGACTTTCTCAATGCTAGAGCTCTACCACTTGAGCCACAGTACCACTTCCAGCTTTTTCTATATATATGGTACTTTAGAATTGAGCCTGGGTCTTCATGTATGCTAGGCAAGCACTCTACCACTAGGCCAAACTCCTGGTCCCAGATTTGTGATTTTTTTGGGGGAGGTGAGTCATTGGGCTTGAATTCTGGACCAGAGATCTGTCCCTGAGCTCTTCAGCTCAAGGCTATTGCCCTACTCCTTGAGCCATAGCCCTACTTCCCACCTTCTTTAGTGTCTCATCTTCTTTAGTGCCCGGGCTGGCTTTGAACCTCGATCCTCAGATCTCAGCCTCCTCAGTAGCTAGGATTACAGGCATGAGCCTCTGTGCCCAGCTTGATTTGTGAATATTTTAAAGCTATTACTTGGACAGGCAACTAATGTCTGTGTCCTTTGAGCTTTGCTAAACAAGAGAATGTAATAGCACCAACCAATTACACAACCATTGGGCTCTTCTGGTCTTCTTTTGACAAAAGGAAGATCCTTGGTAGCTTTGTTTCACTATTCACATTTGGAGCCTCTCCATGCAGCGAAGCTGAGGACAATTCTCAGGGCATACTCCCTCTTCTAATAATACATCTAGCTGAACCAACTGGAACTGATTATTTTCAGTCACCTGGAGGACTCCGCAGGTAACTGTTATAAAGAGATGATGAAAGATCTCATCAGTTAACAGAGTTTTATTTCCTTCTTAGGAGTTAAGCTCTCAAAGCACACGAGAGGATTGTGGTTTAAGGAAAGAAGAGATCATCTCTTGAATCTGAGGTTAAAACCTCCCAGTTGCTCTAGTCTAAAAACTACATCAATTAGGAGGTGGCACTAATGAGACTTCTCGCCTTTAATGTGACTCCTGCCTGTGCCAGTCCACTACCCATCCCAGTTTGCATGAACACCAAATTATGAAAATTTAAGGGCTATCCTTTTTGCTTTTCTTTCTTACTGATGGAAGAAAGAGAAGCCATATCAAATGCCTTTCAGGTGCCAGACACTAACTTAATAACCAGACTTGGTGATTCAAAGACACCGTTCTCTTTCCCTTCTTCCTTCTGCCTTCTATAAGAACTTTTTTATGGGTGACCATTATTCATCAAATGCTAGGTATTAATGCCTAAATATAGCATAACAATTAGTACCTGCACTTCAGGCAAACAGCATTAAGAAGGGAAGTCCTAGCCCAAAGAGAGGTAGGGAAGGACCAGGGCTGAGGGCTGGCTATGACCCATGGACGATTTCTGACTTTTTTTCTAATGTGTAGCAATATCCCACACAGGAAGGATCTAGTGAATGGAACTCAAAGCGGGGTAGGGGGGACTTGAACTGGCAATGTCAAATGGGACTGGGATTTGAAATTAGATTCTGGTAGAACGAGGAAGAGGCAGGTTAATTGAAGCAGGCCCTCAGTAGACTATTTGTGTACATCTGGCTCTTGCTTTTCTCCAAGCTGCCAAATGCCATGGCATCACAGAGTTGGCTGAGCTGAGTGTGTTAAGAACAAGACTTCCTGGTTTCAACCCCAGCTGCTGAGGAAATCATCTCCCAGATCTTGCTTTGGTTAAAAAAAAAAACCCTCAGAAATCCATATCATGTGAGAGTTGTCACCGTGCTTTCCTCCTTTCTTCTATGGAGGCCATGCCTGTGTGCTTTTAGTATAAATACTGAAATGATGCATGGCTCTGCACAGATACACATGCCATTTAACTTACACATGGGGTGCATACTGACTTTCTATACACTGAGAATAGCACACACTACAGCCCGGAGGTCTGCTTGTCAGTAGAGCTGGCCCCTGAAGTTCTGGGAAGACAGAGAGAGGATGCATCATCCAATCTGGATTCTGTCTCTGTAATGTCAGGCTTAGCCAGATTATGCAGCACAACTCTCATAAACCTACACTTTGATGTAGACAACTCCAAAAAAGTAATTTAGCTCTGTGGGTTTGATTTGTAGACCTTATAATCTAATGGGAATGGGATGAGGCTTATATTGAAAGAGGATCCTGGCTGGGGGTGTCATAATTCACTTCTCACATATCATATGCATGAGAGAGAAGAGAGAAGTAGAGAGAGAGGAAGAGAGAAAGAGGGAGAGAGAAAAAGAGAGAGAGAGACATACAAGTGAAGAGAAGCAGAAAGAGACATAGAGATACAGGGACAGAGACACATACAGAGAAATAGAAAGACAGACAGAGAGACAGAGAGACTGGTATCAGAACTCTGTTGAACATTACCTCAGGAAGTCTTGAGCTACTACTTCATGGAGCTTATGGTATAAAGGAAACAGATAAGGAAATACCCCTCTGATACCCAGGAAGGCCTTCCTTCATTCTTCTATGTCATAATTATATTATTAAGAACAATGAATGGATCATGACACCTATCTCATTGATTGAAATGATAAGAAAAGACAATCTGTGTACAATGTTTGCATTTTAAATGTTCAATAAGAGTTTACTAGGGGTGCTAACAGGGAAGCACAGAGAATTCTGATGGCATCCAGGTAACACACAGAGTTTTGAAAGGAAAAGAAAAGACAGGTGTTCATACTAAAGCCACTAACACAACGATGTTCATTGCAGCACTATTTACCTTAGCAAATATATGGAACCAACCCAGATTCTCCCCAGTAGATGATTGGATCAAGATGTGGTACTTATACACAATGGAATTCTAGGCTGCCATCAGAAAGAATGACTTTGCCTCATTTGTAAGGAAATGGAAAGACTTAGAAAAAATCATATTAAGTGAAGTAAGCCAGACCCAAAGGAACATAGGCTCAATGGTTTCCCTTATTTGTAATCATTAGTACATATCTAGGACTTTCCTAGCAGAGGATATAATAGCTCAAAACTTAGATACATAAGGGCATATAGGATGAGACTAAATGAAAGGAACTCTAGGATATGGAAACAAGAGCTTTATCTCGTATGATTGTTGTTCTTAATGTATGATGTTATTTCTCGTCTCTTTTTTTTGCCCTTTGATTAATCTCATATTGTTACTGTATCTGACTTTGTTACCTGGTATCTTGCATATAGGTTTATTTGTTTATTTGAAATAGGAAAGGGAAGGGAGGAAAACAAGATGATGGGGATGGAGTGGGGGAGGGAAATGGGGACAAAAATGTGAGAAGGGGTATTAATGTGTGAGAAGCAATGCACCTACTATCTGTCAAATGTAACTGTAACCCCTCTATACATTACCTCAACAACAAAAACAAGAAAAGGCAGGTGTTCAGATGTAAATGTTAGGATCTCTTTTAGCCCCTCTAAACTCACATGCTAAAAGTAACTCTCCATGTTAACCATGACAGAAGGCAGAATCTTTGCAAAATGATTAAGTCCTTGGGCTTTCCACCAACACAAATGGGAGTGGCTCAAGCCAGCCCCCTCCATCCCATGTACCACGTAAGGGCAAAGCTAGAAGACACCACTGTCCAAGCAGAGAGCAAAACTTCTTTTGTGGCTTGGTCTTGGACACATCCTAGAACCCACAATCACATACATATGAAATGGTCAAGCCCAAGATCTTTGGTTCTAGCAGCCAAAGCAGATGTAAACATGAAGTCTTGTAAGGTTAGAAAGAGGATATTGGATAAGGAGGAGTGGGAGAAACCACTTCAAATAGTATCAGTGCCAAATGCAAAATACCAAGACAGCCAAAGAGAACAGGCACACAGCAAATACTTCAGGTCTCTACTGCTGCTGTATAAACCACTTGCAAATATGTCAAAGACAAGTTAACTACCAGCAGACCAGTGACCAGAACAGATCAAACATTAGGAAACCCATCAAATGCCTGCCTAAGTTTCACCTTGAGCTCAACCCCCTCGCAGAAATTTTGAGGGAAAAGTTTTAGCTTTAACCCTGTGACTTCAGAAGGCAGGCAAGACAGTTCAGTGAATTCTAGCAAAACATGACCCATAAATGTGAACACAGAATGGCAGCCACCTTGTGACCTTCCATTTTTCCTCTTTGTTTTCTTTTTTTTTTCACCTTGTCAATTCCTCTTAGACTTTTCCTTTTTCCTTTTCTATTATTCATTATTTAAGCTCTCACTCTATGACTTATTCATCCAGTGGGGGAGTCAAATGATGCATTTATCTAATCATGTCATTCCAAATGAAGCAAGTCATGTGGTTGAACTCTGGGTACTGAGTTGCATTTCTACCAATATTTTATTTTGGGGAATTGTATCTGGACTCATAAAAGCAAGAAAATAAAGAGCTTTAAGTGTTTCATTTTTACCAAAAGATAATTACAATTCAATTCATTCACAGAGCCAAAGAAGCATCAAATTCTTTTTCACATACAGCAAAAAATATTAACGAATCTACGAAGAGCCAGAAATGGACACCCTCCCAGGATCTATAAGGCACGGTCCCACCCTGCAGTCCCTCCTCCATTTTCCTCTCTACCTTCGTCTGTCACCTGTGTCCCCTGAACTAATAACCACTGTACCCCAGACTTCCAGGCCTTGTCCCAGGCTATGCCTCCTAATCTGATGTCTTCTTTGGCCATTTAGCTGAATGCTTAAGTCTCTCTGAGATTTTCCTTGTCTGACCTGTCTACCCTCTGCTAGGTGTTCTCTTCCAGGTTCTCACCATACCTTTGTGGGAGCTTCCCTAGTCATATCCTACACATGGGCAATGGGCCTGGTCGGCTAACTTCTCAGAAAGAAGCACGTGGATATTACTGCAGGCTCTGCAAATGCATGTGGGCTCTGTTGTCCTGTTGAACTGTCCCTAGAAAAGGCATACCTGAATGAACATGGCTGTATTTCTAATAAAACTTAACATCAACGTGAGTGGTGGCAGCACTGATCCAAGCATGCATTGCGCAGTGTCCTGGGATTGTTTGTTACAGCAGCTGAATGGATATCATGTCAACTAATAACTAGTCTTTGAGGAAGGGTTGATCCAGGCACCGCTAGGCACTGCTTCATGCTGGCTTGCCTGTTACCAACACAACCTCTCAGAGGTCTTGAATGGTTGAAGCTCAATAAGCTTGGCAGGTGAGAGAACACAGGTTGAGCAAGTGTTGACTTGATCAGAAACAGACAGCCTTCCTTGTTCTCAGTCAGGGAAAGGGAGCAGAAGAGCACTTGTCTTGTCCCTCATGGCTGCTGGAAAAAGACTTCACAGTGGTGAACACAACTCTGTTTTCTGACAGAATAAATGAGAGCTAACTGGGGCGCAATGTTCCCATCTTCCCGTTTAGCATCTTTAATCTGCTAGCCTTCAACATGTTGAGAAAGCAGAAAATGAAATTGTGTTCAGTTTTACACAACAGTGGCTCTTCCTTGTCTTAAAAGAAAAAAAAACATAATGAAAAAGTACTTAAATGCTTAAATATTTCTGGAGTTGACATGCAGTTAACTCAGACGGAATTTCCATTTTATATGTGAACCATGAAAATCAGCCTTTCTGCTTAGTAGAAGCTGTAAGGGCCCTGGCAAATCCACAGAAATGGGAGACAAGGAGGAAAAGTGAATTAGTTGTGAGCTGTGGTCCTGCCTGGGCTGTTTGCAGGCTATTAGAGTCACCCAACAGGCCAGACTGAATCATCTGGAACAGGGATGAAGCATGCAAGACTGGAAAGATGGGAGTTGCTTTGCTCTTGGGTGAATATGCATTCTCGGCAGTCAGATGACGGATTCATTTTGTCCTTGACACAGCACGAAATTCAATCAGCGTTCCTTGCCTGACAGACAACAGTCTGCACAGAGTCGTGCAGAGATTTCATTATAGGACAGGCCACTGTTGTTAGGAGTAAAATACAATAATTTAAACATTTTGGGAAATTGTATCTCAGAATCCCTTCTCTGCCGTCATCTCCTTCTCCAGCTCATCACCCACATCAGCTTCAGTGAAACAGAGCTTTTAATATTTTGGAAATTATTTGAGAGCAGATGGAGGGCGAGGCGGGAGGGCAGCATTCACTGCTGGGCTTCCAGGCCCAGCCGCCTCTCCTCCGTTCCAAAAAAGCATCTCACACAGCAATTGTTTCTTCTAAAGGACAGCAGCAAACAAACAAGTGAAAGAGCCTGCAGGATTGCACTTGGGGTGTTCCTCTGGTTTTCTTTGAAGCCTTTCGAAGTTCATGTCCTCCAGGAGAGTGTGGCTGCATATGAACCTGGGCCAAGAGAGACGCTGTGTCAGGACCCAGGAGCAGGCACGTCTTTTTGGCCCTCACCAGAATGATGCTCAGAAGCTTTGACTTCCAGAAACCAGAGGGAGGAGATTCTTTACCACCTCCTTATTGAGCTAAAAATATCTCTTTAGCTTAACACTCTCTTAATCTTATTAGCTGCCAACAGGCTTCCAGGATGGGCCACATTGCTTAACCCCTGGAATGGCAGGGCAGGAAAGAAGGGGCTGCAGGAGTCCCTGGCCTGTTTACCCTTTGCAATGAGAACACTGAGTTGAGGCCTGGGTGCTATGTGATTTACATAGCTCACACTCCACTTTCTTGCACTCCAGCCACAGAATCAGCATCTGTCTCATGCAATGGTGAATCTCTGGTTATCCCAGCATCTTTTTATTTTTAATTCTACTAGGGATGCAGTCAGTTCTCTGTGAAATGTTAAATGGCTGTGTACCTAGTTCCACATAGGCAATGTTCTCTGAGCTAATGCGCTGATTTGTCTTCTATATTTTAATGTTGGCTTTGGAGATGATTAGAACCTGGTGTAAATGGTGCGATCTTCCAGAAGTCTGGAGTTTCACCCTTTGAAATGTCACTAGAGGACTCTTGACTAGTAAGAAGAGGTGAGCCAGAGCCATGAGTGGGATGAGAGAATGAGTCAAAGGTTCTTAGGTTCTGAGGGTGCTGCTTTCCTCTTTCCAAGTTTCTCTCATTGAGGTATATTTTTTGTCAGTTTATTTTCTTTGTGGCGATCTTAGGGCTTGAACTCAAGGCATGGGTGCTGTCTCTTAGCTGTTTTGCTCATGGCCGACACTCTTATCATTCAAGTCACCTCTCCACTGGCCTTCTAACTGAAGATTAGAGTCTCAGGCTTTCTTGCTTAGGCTAGCTTCGAGCTGTGATCTTCAGATCTCAGCCTTCTGTGTAGTTAGGATTACAGGTATGAGCCCAGGTGTCTGGCTGGCTTTTCATGCCTTTCAGAATTGGAACTCTAGTGTCCTCTCTCTTGAGCATCTGAAATCTCAACAGAAAGCAGCAGCTCCTCAGCCCTGAGGCTGCTCCTTGGGCCCAGGCCCAGTGCAGTGAGATTGGTCAGAGAGTAGGAGGGTGGCTGCTCATTGAATCTGAAATGTCCTCCAAAGGCCCATGTATGAAAGCATTGCTCTCAGCTTGGTGCTATTAGATGTGGAGGGATGGGGCCTGACATGCTACACAAGTGTTCTACCACTGAGCTACACGTTCAACCATGACTTGGGGAGGAATGTTCATCGGGCAAGATCAAAGGCCTAAGACAGCTGACATAATGACAGGAAAATGGTACCATTGTCCTGCTCTCCATAGCATAGTTACTGTACTGGTAAAATTTGTGAATACTAACCATTTTTATTTTCTTGCCAGTGCTGGGGCTTGAACTCAGAGCCTGGGCACTGTCCTTGGACACTTTTTGCTCAAGGTTAGAATACTGCCACTTGAGCCACAGTGCCACTTCTGGCTTTTTCTGTGCATGTGGTACCAAGGAATCAAACCCAGGGCTTTTTGTATGCCAGGTGAGCACTCTACCACTAGGTTATGCTCCCAGCCCCCATTTTTTTATTAAAGAATTTATTGACATTGATTTTTACATCATATTTTAAATGACAAGTTTAACAAACAAATGTTCAAGGAGGAAATCTCTATTTACAATCACTGGGACTTAGTATTTAGAACTTAATCAAAATTAGGCTAAGGGTTTGTATGTCATAGAAACATATTAATTTATGAAATAAAATATGTCTATAGAGTCATAGGTTTTTATGTCTATATAGTTATGTTTATATTTCCATAACCATGTCCATAGCTTTGGGTATGCAGTTACTGAGTTCTCGCTCTTGTACTCTTTGGATTCAATAGCCACATATTAAGGATACCATGCCCAGCCCCCATTTTTAATTTCTAATGTGAGTGCTTTATCAATCTATTCTCATAGTAATCTCTGTAGATTGTTTACTGCCAAAAATGCAGACAGGACTAACTCAAGTTCACATCCATACATGCTAATGTGAATTTTGTTATTTTGGATTCATTGGTGCAGAAAGCATGTGGTCAACATTCTAGATTTCTCTCCAGACTCAGCATGCTTCCCCATAAGCTCCTGCGTATGGAGAGGGCAGGGAAGAGCAGCCCTCACAAGAGGCCCTGGGGTGTTAAGGGAAGTACCCCCTCCTCAGCCCTTGGAGACCAGTTTAAGAAGAGAGAAGACAAATGCAAGGTATCAGCCAGCCTCAGTGAAAGCTGTGTGTCAATCTACTAGGTCTGGTTTGAATCCAACACATGCATGCAAAATCGGCTCATGCTACTAGCTTGTGGAAACACAAGTACTTGCCAAAGCTTGTGGGTAAGTGGCTTATCCAAGGTGACAATGACAGGCAGTGATTCTGCCCAATATCTTTTTTTTTTCTGCATTTCCTAATCAGTCCAAAGGACCTATTCTTGGTGCCTGCTACCTCTTTCTGCTTGTAGCCGTTTTTTCCCCCCTGAGTCTTGGAATTTTCCGAGTGAGTTAACTGATTTGGTTATTATGTTCTCAATTTTGGCTAGTTGGTTATGTCATCATATTTTTTGCCACTCTTGGGTTTGGGCTCAGGGCCTGAGCACTGTCCTTGGGTTTTTCTCAAGGCTAGAGCTCTACCCCTTGAGCTACAGTACCACTTGCAGCTTTTTTCTATGTATGTGGTAGAGGAATCAAACCCATATTTTTGTGCATGCTAGGCAAGCACTCTGTTACTAGACCAAACACCTGGCCCAATATCATTGCATTTTTATTTCTGGCAATTATTGTTCTACCTAAAAACCATCTTCTTTGGTCTTGGATTGCTCACAGGTGCAATCTTCAGACAATTATATTGAGAATCTGAATTGCACATTTAATAAACTATCACTCTTTCTTCCAGAAAGGTTTGTGTAGAAGAGAACTTTTTGGTTGAGTGCTTGAGCATTGTCATGTGTCTGGATTGTTTCCTTGCTTGCTCATTCCTTCGGAGAGATGACTATGTTTCCCCATGTCCATTCATTCTGGGAGGACTCAAGTTTCCCCAGTGTGGAGCAGATCCACAGGAGCATGTCAAAATTCATGTTCAATTTCTTTCATTTGGGAAGGAGAAGTCAAAGAAAATCTTAATTTCTCTAATAGGTGGAGGAGGGGACAGGAAACATTAGTACCCTCTTACATTCAAGTACTTAACACATCCCAGTACCTAGATTTGAAGACCCTTGGGGGTCAACTGGAAGCTGTGGACAGGAGAGTCCAGTTCTGGGTAGGAAAGGTTCTTGATGGGGTTTTGTACCCATGGAGCACTGGTAGGAAGATCTCAGCAGGCTGCAGGCCTAAGTGTCTAAAGGTGAGAATCCCAGAGCCTGCAGATCCCAGTGTACCCTTCAGTCTAGAAGAAGTGCTTGGCCTGATGGCTCTGTGCCTTGGGGAGTCCTCTGTTCCTCCTTCAGCCTTCTTGAGTGCCTTTGATCTTTCCCTTTCATGGGAAGTTGAAAGCCATCTCCAGCGATGAGCTACAATCAAGAACTGTGGGACTGCAACAACTCTACATAAGGGTCCAGTGCCCCTAGTGATGTCCACAGAACTGGCATTGTGTAATACAAGGGAAGAAGTAGTCAGATGGACAATTCATTATTGTTTAAGAATGATATTTAATATCAAATAAAAGTTCCACCTTGACAAGGTGGGAGGAGATTGCTGAATGAAGAAAAAAGAGCTATCTATTTATATCTGTATCATCTATAACTATTTGTCTCTCCATTCAGCATCCATCCATCCATGTATCTCTATTTTGTTTGTTTGGTTTTGAGATAGATTCTCATTATGCAACCAAACGCTTGTTATGCATTCCAACCTCAGTCTGTGGAGAGCCAGGACTGCAGGCATACACCCTCATGCCCAGCTGCCCCTGACTTCTGAACAGGATACCCGCCACTGTGCCATCACAGCAACCCTGGCTGCTGCCCACGGATTTTGGACCATTCTTTGTGATAATGTGTGACTTAAGGATACTTAAGAAGATGCAGCACCCTCTGTGCTGTTCATGTGACATGCAGACTGCCCATCCCTGACACTCTGTCTCCCATCCTTTGTCACATCATTTCCCCAGGTGTTTGCACACTGAAAAGGGAAGACAATGTCTCTCTGAGGATGTGGCAGCTGTGTGTCTGGGTGAAGGG